>NC_057801.1:553707928-554051505 GCF_018294505.1 Triticum aestivum
ATATATATATATATATATATATATATATATATATATATCAGTTAGGCTTCAAGTGCGTACTTGTTAGTTAAACCTATGTATAAATTGTGACACTAAATATGACTAGTAAGTAGTACAGTAGCAGTACTAGTATACGTCGGTCAAATTATTCATCAGTTCCACACATTGAATTGACGTGACAACACGCTGCACGTGAGGTGACACAAGAATCCCGGTGGCATGTTCGGGTATTCTGGACTTCAGATTTGGAGTACCACTTATCGTCGAAATCTTTCATCATTCACTTAAAACAGTCGATTGATCATACATTGAGTACCATATAACTAGAATTACCGATGCAAGTCGAAGAAGGATTGGCCAGTGCTGCCGGCTGGCGTCAAGTTCGATCCCACGGATCAGGAGCTGATCGAGCACCTTGAGGCCAAAGTGAAAGCTGACAGCGCGAGATTTCAGTCTCTCATCGATTTGTTCATACCAACCATCGACAGCGAGCACAACATATGCTACACCCAACCTCAGAAACTTCTAGGTAAGACACCGATCGACCGTCTACTTGCACAAACATATTCCTTTGTTTATAGCTCTATTTTTCTTTTTAGACGCAGACCTGGTGAAGCAATTACAATTTGACAGTTAATAAAAAGTGAAACAAGTGACTGCAACATGCCAAAGATGTTATGAAAATGCCAACTACGTACACTAAAACCTGTATTCCACAATACTGCAGGTATCACACTGAGTGGCCTAAGGAAGCAATTCTTCCAGCGCAATTCCAGGGCATTCAAAAGGGGCACGTGGACGCGTCGGAAGATATAGTCGGAGTGCGGCATGCACGCGATGTGGCACAAGACCGGCAATACCTTGCCAGTGATGGTCAACGGCCGGCAGACGGGCAGCAAAAAGGTTCTGGTGCTACACACCAACAAGAACTTCGAGCAGCAGAGGACCAACTAGGTGATGCACCAGTACCACCTCGGGGACCTGGAGCAAGAGAAGGAGCGGGAACTGGTCCTCTGCAAGATTTTCTACCATCGAACACTAGGGCCAGGAGTAAAAAGATTATAAGTTAGTTAGGTATTGGTAGTTGTACTACCTTGTCGTCCGCAAGTTGGTATTGTTGTTAACGATCTTTTGGTATGAACTTGCATTTGCTTCCAACCATGATGCCAAGGGTCGGCGTGGATATAAAGCCGAATCATTTGTTTCGAAACGAATTTTTAGGCACCTAATTTTTATTTGATGGGTAGCATAAGCACCCGCCGTTCGAATTCCCAGTTCTCCATTTTTTTCGAAACAAGTGCATGCACTTATTATCATGATAAAAAAACAATATCCGTGTTGCATCCCAGTTATTAGTCTGTACTTGCAGAATTCTCTCGTCTATTGAGCACGTATATTGTTTTTTCAGGTCGAGCAAGTTTCAACTGGGCTGCAGACTGCCCAGGGTTGGTTTCGTTTTTAACAGGCCCAGCCCATGACGACAACGGGGCACAAAGATACAACAGGTATCTACTGGCCTCTGGCCCGCCAGCGTTAGTTATATTTTGTCTTACAACATCGGCAGTCAGTTTTTTTACTGAATCGAACACATAGCCCAGTTCTATTTTCCTCTTGAAACGCATGTCCTACATCCGTTTTCTAATCTCTACCTATAGTTCTACTAGTTCATATACACATGTCATTATATTGAAAACACATGAAATTCCCTTTTCATATTTACATCCTTATTTTTGTTGTTTTTTCCCACCCAGCGCTGATTTTTTTACCACTGGTTTTCCCTTAAACCAACTCAATTGTCCCACGTCTTATTTGCTCACAAAAACAAAATGATTTTTGTGGCAAATCAATAAGTTCTTAAAAAATGTTTATCATTTCAGGATTACAACAGTTCGGACTCCACCAAAATATGCAAAATAAGGTTGAACTTTTTGACCGTGGTCCTAGCCAGAAAATGGGTTGTAATAAATTACTTAAGAATTAGCAAATGGGCTGCAAATTATAAAAAATAGCAAATGGGCTTTATGTTGTCTGCCACAGATTTGGAGGCTGACTTGTGGGCCTACCAAGTTCATGCGTACACAAGGTTTCGCAAAAAAGAAACTTAGTCAACAATCCACTCTACTAGTGTCAGACCGTTAGATGTCAATCTAACGGCAATCATTCTTCTTCAGTCTTTGATCTTCCTGCCCCAGCCGCCCAAACCAGTGCCGACGGAACCGCCTGCTCCCACCTCCCATGGCCGGCAGTGCTGCCGGGCAGGCCTCACGGCCCCATCATACTTGCATCCCTGGCCTGTCTATCCCTCTACTCACACACACCTCCTGTTATTTTCCGACGACGGCAGCCGAACCAGTCAACCCTCGTACTCTCCACCGCGTGGGCAGCCACTGTCGTGTACTCCCCGGCTCCGTGTCGTTCCCTTCGTAGGCCTCACCGTCGTCCACCTCCCTGGTGCTCTCGTCGCTGCGTGGTCAACGATGTACATCCAACGGCCGTAGTGCTTCTTCAACCTCTGGTCTTCTTGCCCCAGCCGCCCAAAGCAGCGCCGATCGTGCCGCATGCTCCTGCCTCTTGTGGCCGGTTGTGCTGCCGCGGAGGCCTCACCGTCCCTATACTACTCCCACTGCTGGCCAGGCCATCCCCCCACTCAACCACTCCCCCTGTTATTCTGCAGCGATGGCAGCCTCACACCGCAGCCGAACCAGTGAACCCTTGTGCTCCTCTCCGCGTGGTCATCCACTGCCGCGTCTTCCCCGGCTCCGCGTCGTCCCCTTCCTAGGCCTCTCCATGGTCCACCGCCATGGAGCTCTCGGCGCGGTGTGGTCAATGTGGTCAACGTCCGACTTCCATCGGAAGAGTACTGTACGTGGAGAGGCTGACAGCTGGGTCCACGGCAGCCACAAGGAAGTGCCTCCTTATTACGCGCAAAATAATTATTCCTCCACCTGACAGCAGGGACCCACCGGACGGGCCACCATTATTTCATAGAAAAATTGTTTCCCCCTGACTGCTGGGACCCACCGGACGGGCCACCATATTTCACAAAAAAAATGTTTGTCCCTGACTGCTGGGACCCACCGGATGGACCATCGTATTTCGTGAAAAAAACGTTCCCCCTGCTGTCAGCTTGGACCCACCGGAAGTGCCTCCTTATTACGCACAAAAAAATGAATACTCCCCCTGCTAGCTGGGACCCACCATGGTGGGAGGCTGACTTGTGGGCATACTAAGTTGACGGGGACGGAGGGCTTTGTCAACTTAGCCAATATGAACGATTCTAGCTCCAGTGACCGTACGATGTCCATCCAACGGCCGTCGTGCTTCTTCAATCTCTGCTCTTCTTGCTCCAGCCGCTCAAACAAGCGCCGGCGGGACTGCCTGCTCCCTCGTCCCCACGGCCGGCTATGCTGCCGCGCAACCCTCACCGCCCCATCGTACTCCTATCGCTGGCCTAGCCATCCCTCTACTCACCCACACCTGCTGTTATTCTCCGGCGACGGCAGACGAACCAGTAAACCCTCGTACAGTCGTACTCCCCTCCACGTGGGAAACAACTGCCGAGTCTTCCCTGCCTCCGTGTCATTCCCTTCCTAGGCCTCGCCGTCATCCACCGCCATGGTGCTCTCGGTGCGGCATGGTCAACGTGGTCAACAACCGACATGCATCTGAAGTGGATTGTACGTGGAGAGGCTGACAGCTGGGTCCATGGCCGCACGCAAGGAAATGCCTCCTTATTACGTGCAAAATAATGATTCCTCCACATGACATCGGGGACCAACCGAAAGGGCCTCTGTATTTCGCGAAAAAACGTTACCGCCGCTGACAGCTCGGACCCACCATCTATATCTTTGCAGGCAAGGAAGTGCCTCCTTATTACGCACCAAAAAAATGAATACTCCCCCTGTTAGCTGGGACCCAGTATAGTGGCAAGCTGACTTGTGGGCCTACTAAGTTGACGGGGACGGAGGGCTTTGTCAACTTAGTCAATATGCATGATTCTAGCTCCAGTGACCGTACGATGTCCATCCAACGGCCATAGTGCTTCTTCAACCTCTAGTCTTCTTGCTCCAGCCGCCCAAACCAGCGCTGGTCGTGCCTCGTGCTCCTGCCTCCCGTGGCCGTATGTGATGCAGCGGAGGCGTCACCGCCCCCTACTACTCCCACCGCTGGCCAGGCCGTCCCTCTACACACCCACACCCCCTGTTATTCTGCGACGACAGCAGCCTCACACCGCAGCAAACCAGTGAACCCTCGTACTCCTCTACGCGTGGGCATCCAATGCCGCGTCTTCCCCGTCTCCGCGTCGTCCCCTTCCTAGGCCTCACCGTTGTTCATCGCCCTAGTGCTCTCGGCGCGGCGTGGTTAACGTGGTCAAGGAACAGCTTCCATCAGACGTGGACTATACGTGGAGAGGCTGACAGCTGGGTCCATGGCCGCAGCAAGGAAGTGCCTCCTTATTACGTGCAAAATAATTATTCCTCCACCTGATGGCGGGGACCCACCGGACGGGCCACCGTATTTCGCGAAAAAAATGTTTCCCCCTGACTGCTGGGACCCACCAGCTACATCTTCACACGCAAGGACGTGCGTCCAGGCAAAAAAAACGATTCACCCCGCTGACTATTGGGACCCACCAGCTACATCTTCACACGCAAGGAAGTGCGTCCGAAAAAAACGATTCACCCCTCTGACTGCTGGGACCCACCAGCTACATTTTCGCACACAAGGAAGTGCCTGAGAGTCGGGACCCACCTGGTCGAATCTAGCATTGTCATTCTGGTCGCGAACGTGTACATACATACTGGTCGTTGTAGAGGCGCGCATGTGTCGTAGTAGAGGCGCGCACGTAGCATGTACACGTACGTACAACAGCGAGGGTGCAAGAAAGAAAATACGTCCACGTACATACATACGGGTAGGGTCTCAAATGCCTACTCGCGCATACGTACATGGCTGGGTTGGAACGGAGAAATAGAGTCGTCGTCGTGTTCATGGGGACGCAACGGAATGCGTCGTGTTCATGGGGAGGCAACGGAATGCTCGTGTTCATCGGGAGGCAACGGAACGCGTGGGAGCCAATTGGTTTGGACGGAACTGGCAATGGAAACGAGGCATGGCGTACTGCGGAACGGAGGAAACAGCCTTGTGTTCGACCGGCCACATTCGGAACGGGGTCCTGTTGATCGGGAGGGGTGTGGCGTACCGTAAAACGGAGGAAACGGACCTCCTACGGTCAAAATGGGGGTCCTATTGATCGGGAGGGGTGTGGCGTACCGCAAAACGGACGAAACGGAGCTCCTACGGTCGAAACGGGGGTCCTGTTGATCGGGAGGGGTGTGGCGTACGCAAAACGGATGAAACAGACTTGTGTTGGAGCGCTACGGTCGAAGCGGGGGTCCTGTTCATCGGGAGGCGTGTGGCGTACCGCAAAACAGGACTCCACGGGATACTGTTCATCTCCACCGTCGACCTCCTCCAGCCACCACGGGCTACCGTCGACCTCCTCCAACCTCCACGGGCTCCTGTTCATCCAACCTCCACCACGCGCTACTCCACCGGCTACTGTTCAACCACCCCACCACCGTCTATTGTTCATCCAGCCCTCCACCATCTACTGTTTATCCAGCCCTCCACACCACGGGGTCCTGTTCAACCACCCCTCCACCATCTACTGTTCATCCAGCCCTCCACACCACGGGGTCCTGTTCATCTAGAGGCAACGCCACCGCTCACTGTTCATCCCACCCCCCCTGCAATGCTCACTGTTCATCCAATCGATCGGCTTCAGTTAGCAGCAGTAGCGAAGGAATCGCTCCATCGGGTTCAGTTAACAGCCATCGATCGATCGCTCGGGTTCAGTAACGCGTAGCCTGCAGTGCAATCACTCGGGTTTAGTTAGAGCCCAACGCCTCGCTCGGGTTCAGTTAGAGCCAACGCCTCGCACTCACACGCGTACGTGTACGAGAGAAACGCGCATCGCTCGGCCCCCGACCTCCCACCATAACCGGCAACTCCCCGAAATTTTCCTCCCCTCGCTTCTACCACAGTTTTTTCCGTCATGGACGTCCCAAAGAATGTCATGCAGCTGCGTCTCCGGCCCGCCCAGGACGAAAAGCCCATTTTCTATCATGATTTTTTGACATAGAAGTAGGATGCCACCACATCTATGATGATACCGGGTTTGTCACAATTATCGTCATAGAAGTGTCATATGTATGACAGAAAAAAATGTGTTCGGCCCAAAATGTCATGGATGTGTCTTTTTTTTGTAGTGAGTGATCCTAAAACTACTTATGTTCATACATAACCCAAAACTGTGTTCACTTCCCGGACTCCGCCGAAAAGAGACCATCACAGCTACACACACGGTTGATGCGTTTTAATTCGTATCTGGTGTCAAGTTATCTACAACCGAACATTAACAAATTCCCATCTGCCACATAACCACGGGCACGGCTCTCGAAATTTTATACCCTCCAGGGGTGTCCCAACTTATCCCATCACAAGCTCTCACGGTCAACGAAGGATATTCCTTCTCCCAGGAAGACCCGATCAGTCTCGGAATCCCGGTTTACAAGACATTTCGACAATGGTAAAACAAGACCAGCAAGACCGCCCGATGCGCCGACATCCCGATAAGAGCTGCACATATCTCGTTCTCAGGGCAACACCGGATGAGCAATCCATACAACTAAAACCAGACCTCAAGTTTCCCTGAGGGGGCGTTGCAAACGGCTCTGGTTTGGACCAGCACTTAGAGAAGCACTGGCCCAGGGGGGCTAAATAAAGATGACCCTCGAGAGCGCGACACCCAAGAGAAAAGTAGGTGGTGGTGAGGCAAATGGTAAAACCAAGGTTGGGCCTTGCTGGAGGAGTTTTATTCAAAGAGAACTGTCAAGGGGGTCCCATAAATCACCCAACCGCGTAAGGGACGCAAAATCAAGGAACATAACACCGGTATGACGGAAACTAGGGCGGCAAGAGTGGAACAAAACACTAGGCATAAGGCCGAGTCTTCCACCATTTACCAAGTATATAGATGCATTAATTAAATAAGAGATATTGTGATACCCAACCATAATCCCGTCCATCATGGAGCAATCTTCAACTTCACCTGCAACTAACAACGCTATAAGAGGGGCTGAGCAAAAGCGGTAACATAGCCAAGCAATGGTTTGCTAGGAAGGGTGAAAAGGTTAGAGGCTAACATGGCAATTTGGGAGGCTTGAAGAACAAGTGATAGGTAGCGCAGCATAGAGATAGAACGAAGCAACTAGCATAGCAATGATAGTAGTGAGATCCAAGGTGACGGTCATCTTGCCTGAAATCCCACAAGGAATAAGAACGAGTCCATGAAGAAGATGAAGCCACGAAGACGAACCAAGCGTAGACGAACGAATCCTCATGATCGCAACAAAACGGGAACTATCGAGAAGAAGCACACAACATGGTAAACACACCACACATATACATGACATGATGCACAACCAAGCTTGATGCATGACAAGGCTACATGAAGCTACTCATGGCAAGAGATGATGCATACAAGAGCAACACATGAAAGCAAGTTTAAATGAGGCCGGAAACAACATATAACAAATCCGGTAAGTCCTCATATGCAAATTTCCAAATTCGTCCAGAACTGAATAAACCTTATGTTCAATTTGTTAAACAGCAAGTTAAGATGCACCAAAATGATCTACACGAAATTCTAGTCAAGTTACATATAAAGTTCAATTAGTTCAGAGCCACGGCCTAAAAGATATGAGCAAAATAAGTTAAACATGGCATTGATGCAAAATGCATACAAACATCAAGCAAACACTCTCAAAACATGGAGGCAACATGATAATATGAATCCTCATGCAAAATCAAGCAAGTTTCATATAGAGTACACTCAAAACAGAGCAACGGGGAAAATGCTCGGATGCATGAGACGAACACATATGCAAAATGAGATGCACATGATGACATGCAAAATGCAACACGCAAGCAAATGACATAGGCAACGACGGTGAATAACTGGCAGACACCTGGCGCAATGAATCCGGGGCGTTACACTTGCTTAGGCACCTCCGTCTCCAAATCTTCGGAGGCAACCCTTTTCTTCCCGCGAGGGCAGGGAACCTTCGAAGAGCCTCCCCGATTATCCTCCTTCACGGAGACAGTAATTCCCCGGGTTTGGATGTGCAGCGTGTGGAGTTCGGCTCCTCTATTCTTCTCTTCCCCTTTCCTCGAGGGCACTTGTCTTAATGCGCGCTTAAGCATCCTGGCTATTGCAAGACTGGGCGAGCCTTCGGGAAGTGGGCCCGGACACCTGATTCTCTCTGCCTTGCTGAGACAATCCTGGCCGCGGACAAGTTTTTAGAATAATGTTGTATTAAACATATCCGAAGTGTTCGGTTACAGGGTTACTTACTTGGGTATCTGGGCGGTGGCAGCTCAGGCCCGCATCCTCGATGGTGTCCGGAAACCTCGCTTGTGGTCCGAAGAATAACTTATACATCCCTTCGAGCGTCATGCCGAAGAAGTGCAGAATGGTTCGCAGACCTTCTGGATTGAACTCCCACATCTGGAGAGGCCGACGCTTGCACGGCAGGATCCGCCGAACCAGCATTACTTGAATGATTTTGACAAGATTGATATCCCTCTCAAGAAGCTCCCGAATATGGCTCTACAACATCGGTACATCATTAGCAGGCCCCTAGTCCAGTCCCACATTGGTCCACGGTGCCAGTTGAGGCAGAGGGCCCGAGCGGAAGGTAGGGGCGGCCGCCCATGTTGTGCCTCGGGGAGCTGTGACGTAGAACCACCTCCGTTGCCACAGATCCGACACCTCCGGGAAGGCACCTTCCAGCCATGGAACATCGGCGTTTCTACTTATTGCGGCGCCTCCACACTAAGCATGTCGCCCCTCAATCACCTTTGGCTTCACATTGAAGGTCTTGAGCCATAGGCCGAAGTGTGGGGTGATGTGGAGGAAGGCTTCACACACGACGATAAACAAGGAGATGTGGAGGATGGAATCCGGAGCTAGATCGTGAAAATCTAGCCCGTAGTAGAACATGAGCCCTCTCACGAAGGGATCAAGAGTCAAGCCCAAGCCTCGGAGGAAGTGAGAAACAAATACGACACTCTCATTGGGTTCGGGAGTGGGGATGATCTGCTCAGGGGCGGGAAGCATGTGCTTGACATCGGCGGTCAAATATCTGGCCTCCCTGAGGTTCGCAATGTCCTCCTCTGTGACAGAGGAGGCCATCCACTGACCTTGAAGGTTGGATCCGGACATGATTGAAGATCCGAAGTACCTAAGCTTGAGCTTCGGGTGTTGGAACTCGAAAGGCGGAAAGGCGCAAGCTTGGTAAGAAAGGGATAGGCTTTGACCCCTCTATAAAGGGGGAGGATATCAAGCGTCCCCAACGTGAACGTTTGGGACTTGCCTAAAAACACGGAGTCACGCCAACAGGCGTGGTGGTGTTACCCATACCCGTATTGATGAGGATCCCACGATAAGAGGGACACGATCTCTGCTTCGACAAGACGTGCCAAAGAAACCGCCTCGTTACATGTGCGGTAGCTGGCTGTAAAAAACGGTTCGAATAAAGGTCGGGCCGTGGCGTGATGTCACACTATGAAGAGTTGTCAGCAGATCAGACTCGTGGATTATTGTTCTCTCTACGGTGGTATGTGAAATTTGTCTTGCAGAGCCGAACACGGTCCTTGTGTTTGGAATTTTTCTAGAAGTATTCGGAGATGGAACCCACCTTGCAATGCCGAAGACAATCTACGCGCCGAACTCATCATCATTGAAGCCTGGTTCAGGGGCTACTAGGGGATTCCTGGATAATGGGGTATCCGTACAGCCGGACTATGTACTTTGGCCGGACTGTTGGACTATGAAGATAAAAGATTGAAGACTTCGTCCCGTGTCCGGATGGGACTCTCCTTTGCGTGGAAGGCAAGCTTGGAGATTCAGATGATAGATCTCCTTCTCTATAACCGACTCTGTGTAACCCTAATCCCCTCCGGTATCTATATAAACCGGAGGGTTTGTCCGTAGGACAAGAACAATCATACTATAGGCTAGCTTCTAGGGTTTGGCCTCTACGATATCGTGGTAGATCAACTCTTGTAATACTCATATCATCAAGATCAATCAAGCAGGAAGTAGGGTGTTACCTCCATCAGAGGGCCCAAACCTGGGTATAACATCGTGTCCCCAGTCTCCTGTTACCATTAGCCTTAGACGCACAGTTCGGGACCCCCTACCCGAGAGCCGCCGGTTTTGACACCGACAATGCCCAATACGCAAGCAGCTTCACCGAGGTCTTTCTTTGAAAATCTCCTTTCAAACTCTCATTTTTGCTTTCCAGAAAATTCTACATCATTTCCGATCAACAATATGTCACTCACATATACTTATCAGAAAGGCTATAGTGCTCCCACTCACTTTCTTGTAAATACATGCTTCACCGCAAGTCTGTATAAAACTATATGCTTTGATCAACTCATCAAAGCGTATATTCCAACTCCGAGATGCTTACACCAGTCCACAGATGGATTGCTGGAGGTTGCATAGTACCTTTAGGATCGACAAAACCTTCTGGTTGCAGCATATACAACTCTTCTTTAAGAAATATCCTTTTAAGGAGTGTAGTTTTGACATCCATTTGTTAGATTTCATAAAATATGACAACTGCTAACATGATTCGGACAGATTTAAGCATCGCTATAGTTGAGAAAATCTCATTGTAGTCAACACCTTGAACTTGTCGAAAACCTTTTGCGACAAGTCGAGCTTTGTCGATAGTAACACTACTATCAGCGTCTGCCTACCTCTTGAAGATCCATTTATTTTCTATGGCTTGGCGATCATCGGGCAAGTCCACCAAAGTCCACACTTTGTTCTCATACATGGATCCCATCTCAGATTTCACGGCCTCAAGCCATTTCGCAGAATCTGGGCTCATCGTTGCTTCCTCATAGTTTGTAGGTTCATCACGGTCTAGTAACATGACTTCTATAATAGGATTACCGTACCACTCTGGTGCAGATTGTACTTTGGAAGACCTACGAGGTTCGGCAGTAACTTGATCTGAAGTTTCATGATCATCATCATTAGCTTCCTCACTAATTTGTGTAGGAATCACTAGAACTGATTTCTGTGATGAACTACTTTCTAATTCGGTAGGAGGTACAATTACCTCATCAAGTTCTACTTTCCTCCCACTCACTTCTTTCGAGAGAAACTCCTTCTCTAGAAAAGATCCATTCTTAGCAATGAATATCTTGCCTTCGGATCTGTGATAGAAGGTGTACCCAATAGTTTCCTTTGGGTATCCTATGGAGACGCATTTCTCTAATTTGGGTTCGAGCTTATCAGGTTGAAGCTTTTTCACATAAGCATCACAGTCCCAAATTTAAGAAATGATAACTTTGGTTTCTTGCCAAACCACAATTCATAAGGCGTTGTCTCAACGGTTTTTTATGGTGCCCTATTTAAAGTGAATGCAGTTGTCTCCAATGCATAACCCCAAAACGATAGTGGTAAATCGGTAAGAGACATCATAGATCGCACCATATCTAATAAAGTGCAGTTACAACGTTCGGACACACCATTATGGTGTAGTGTTCCAGGTGGCCTGAGCTGTGAAACTATTCCACATTTTTAAATGAAGGCCAAACTCGTAACTCAAATATTCTCCTCCACGATCAGATCATAGAAACTTTATCTTATTACAATGATTCGCTACTTCACTCTAATATTCTTTGAACTTTTGAAATGTTTCAGACTTGTGTTTCATTAAGTAGATATACCCATATATGCTCAAATCATCTGTGAAGGTCAGAAAATAATGATACCTGCCATGAGCCTCAACATTCATCAGACTGCATACATCGGTATGTATTATTTCCAGTCAATCATTAGCTCGTTCCATTGTTCCAAAGAACGGAGTTTTAGTTATCTTGCCCATAAGGCACGGTTCGCAAGTATCAAATGATTCATAATCAAGTGATTCCAAAAGTCCATCTTTTATGGAGCTTCTTCATGCGCTTTACACTGATATGACCCAAATAGCAGTGCTATAAATAAGTTACACTATCATTATCAACTTTGCATCTTTTGGCTTCAATGAATATGTGTATCATTACGATCGAGATTCAATAAACCATCAGTATTGGGTGTATGACCATAGAAGGTTTTATTCATGTAAACAGAATAATAATTATCCTTTGTCTTAAATGAATAACCTATTGCAATAAACATGATCTAATAATATTCATGCTCAATGCAAACACCAAATAACATTTATTTATGTTCAACACTAATCCCGAAAGTATAGGGGTGTGTGCGATGATGATCATATGAATCTTGGAACCACTTCCAACATACATCGTCACTTCATCCTCAACTAGTCTCTATTTATTCTGCAACTCCTATTTCGAGTTACTAATCATAGCAACCAAACAAGTATCGAATACCTAGGGGCTACTATGAACACTATCAAGGTACACATCAATAACCTGTATATCAGATATACCTCTGTTCACTTTGCCATCCTTCTTATCCACCAAATATTTGGGGTAGTTCCGCTTCCAGTGACCATATCCTTTGCAGTAGAAGCACTCAGTTTCAGGCTTAGGTCCAGCTTTAGGCTTCTTCACGGGAGTTACAACTTGCTTGCCATTCTTGAAGTTCCCTTTCGTTTCCTTTGCCCTTTTTCTTGAAACTAGTGATCTTGTTTAATCATCAACACTTGATGCTTTTTCTAGATTTCTACCTTCGTTGGTTTTAGCGTTACGAAGAGCTCGGGAATCGCTTTTGTCATCCCTTGCATATTATAGTTCATCACGAAGTTCCAGTAACTTGGTGATGGTGACTAGAGAACTCTGTCAATCATTATCTTATCTGGAATATTAACTCCCACTTGATTCAAGCGATTGTAGTACCCAGACAATCTGAGCACATGCTCACTGCTTGAGCTATTCTCCTCCATCTTTTAGCTATAGAACTTGTTAGAGACTTCATATCTCCCAACTCGGGTATTTACTTGAAATACTAACTCAACTCCTGGAACATCTCATATGGTCCATGACGTTCAAAACGTCTTTGAAGTCCCAATTCTAAGCCGTAAAGCATGGTGCACTAAACTATCAAGTAATTATCGTATTAAGCTAGCCAAACATTCATAACATCTACATCTACTTTTGCAATAGTTTTGTCACGTAGCGGTGCATCAAGGACATAATTCTTCTATGCAGTAATGAAGATAAACCTCAGATCATGGACCCAGTCCACATTATTGCTACTATCATCTTTCAACTTAGTTTTATCTAGGAACATATAAAAAACATAGGGAAGCTACAATGCGGGCTATTGATCTACAACATAATTTGCAAAATACTATCAGGACTAAGTTCGTGATAAATTAAAGTTCAATTAATTATATTACTTAAGAACTCCCACTTAGATAGACATCCCTCTAGTCATCTAAATGATCACGTGATCCATATCAACTAAACCATGTCCGATCATCACGTGAGATGGAGTAGTTTTCAATGGTGAACATCTCTAAGTTGATCATATCTACTATATGATTCACGCTCGACCTTTCAGTCCAGTGTTCTGAGGCCATATCTGCATATGCTAGGCTTGTCAAGTTTAACCCGAGTATTCTGCATGTGCAAAACTGGCTTGCAGCCGTTGTATGTGAACGTAGAGCCTATCACACCCGATCATCAAGTGGTGTCTCAGCACGAAGAACTGTAGCAATGATGCATACTTAGGGAGAACACTTATACCTTGAAATTTAGTGAGAGATCATCTTATAATGCTACCGCCGTACTAAACAAAATAAGATGCATAAAAGATAAACATCACATGCAATCAAAACATGTGACATTATATGGCCATCATTATCTTGTGCCTTTTGATCTCCATCTCCAAAGAACCGTCATGATCTCCATCGTCATCGGCATGACACCATGAACTCCATCATCTTGATCTCTATCAATGTGTCATCACATGGTTGTCTCACCAACTATTGCTTTTGCAACTATTGCTATCACATAACAATAAAGTAAAGCAATTATATGGCGCTTGCATCTTATGCAATAAAGAGACAACCATAAGGCTCCTGCCAGTTGCCGATAACTTTAACAAAACATGATCATCTCATACAACAAATTATATCACATCATGTCTTGACCATATCACATCACAACATGCCCTGCAAAAACAAGTTAGACATCCTCTACTTTGTTGTTGCAAGTTTTACGTGGCTGCTACGGGCTTCTAGCAAGAACCGTTCTTACCTACGCATCAAAACCACAATGATTTTTCATCAAGTCTGTTGTTTTAACCTTCAACAAGGACCGGCCATAGTCAAACTCCATTCAACTAAAGTTGGAGAAACAGACACCCGCCAGCCACCTATGTGCAAAAGCACGTCGGTAGAACTAGTCTCATGAAAGTGGTCATATAATGTCGGTCCGGGCCGCTTCATCCAACAATACTGCCGAATCAAAGTAAGACGTTGGTGGTAGGAAGTATGACTATTAGTGCCCACAGCTATTTTGTGTTCTACTCATGCATAAAACATCTATGCATAAACCTGGCTTTGATACCACTATTGGGAAACGTGGTAATTTCAAAAAAAAGCATACGATCACGCAAGATCTATCTAGGAGATGCATAGCAACGAGAGGGGAGAGTGTGTCCATGTACCTTCATAGACCAAAAGCGGAAGCATTTAGTTAACCCGGTTGATGTAGTCGAACGTCTTCATGATCCAACCGGTCCAAGCACCGAATGTACGACACCTCCGCGTTCAGCACACGTTCAGCCTAAGGACATCCCTCAAGCCTTTGATCTAGTTGAGGATGAGGGAGAGTTCCATCAGGATGACAGCATGGCGATGATGTTAATGATGTTACGGCGCAGGGCTTCGCCTAAGCACTTCGACGATATGATCGAGGTGTGTAACTTTGGAGGGGGCACCGCACACTGTTAAGACAACTTGATGTCCTTTGAGGTGCCCCCTGCCCTGTATATAAAGGAGGAGAGGGGGAGGACGGCCGGCCCTTGCAGGGCGCGCCAGGAGAAGGGAGTCCTACTTGGACACCAAGTCCTAGTAGGATTCCACCTGGTGGAAGAGGGGAAGGAAGGGAGAGGGATAGGGAGAGGGAAAGGGGGGGGGGGTCGCACCCCCTTCCCTTGTCCTATTCAGACTCCCCATGGGGGGCGTATGCCTCCTCTATGTGGGCTTTCCTTTCTCTCCCCTATGGCCCATGTTGGTCAATTGCTTCCCTGGCGGGGTTCCGATAACCCCTCCGGCACTCCTTTTTACCCGAAACCACTCAGAACTCTTCCGGTGTCCGAATAGTGTCATCCAATATATCAATCTTTATGTCTCAACCATTTGAGGACTCCTTGTAATGTCCGTGATCTCATCCAAGACTCCGAACAAACTTTGGTTATCAAAAAGACATAACTCATAATACAAATCGTCATCGAACGTTAAGCGTGCGAACACTACGGGTTTAGAACTATGTAGACATGATCAAGACACATCTCCGATCTATAACCAATAGCGGAACCTGGATCCTCATATTGGCTCCGACATATTCTACGAAGATCTTTATCGGTCAAACCGCATAACAACATACATTATTCCCTTTGTCATCACTATGTTACTTGCCCGAGATTCGATCGTCGGTATCATCGTACCTTGTTCAATCTCATTACCGGCAAGTCTCTTTACTCGTTCTCTAATGCTTCATCCCACAACTAACTCATTAGTCACATTGCTTGCAAGGCTTATTGTGATGATCATTACCGAGAGGGCCCAGAGATACCTCTCCGATATACGGAGTGACAAATCCTTATATCGATCTATGCCAACCCAACAAACACCTTCATAGACACCTGTATAGCATCTTTATAATCACCCGGTTATGTTGTGACGTTTGATAGCACACAAGGTGTTCCTCCGGTATTCGGGAGTTGCATAATCTCATAGTCTGAGGAACATGTAGAAGTCATGAAGAAAGCAGTAGAAATGAAACGGTAACAATCATAATGCTAAGCTAACGGATGGGTCTTGTCCATCACATCATTCTCTAATGATGTGATCCCGTTCATCAAATGACAACACATGTCTATGGTCAGGAAACATAACCATCTTTTATTAACGAGCTAGTCATGTAGAGGCATACTAGGGACACTTTGTTTTGTCTATGTATTCACACATGTATCAAGTTTTGTTATTGTCTCTAGGGCATATTTCCTTCAAAGGAGCGTTGCACAAAGAGCAGACCAATGTGGGGCAGCGCGGCAGAGATCACACGGGAAATTTTACCCAGGTTCGGGCCGCCACAAGGCGTAAAACCCTACTCTTCTTTGGTGGATTATGGTGGAAATGTGGTGGTGGAGCGTAGTACACTTGCCCGGCAAGGGTTGCCTCAGGGCGGCGGCGACTACGCGCGTATGGGGGTGTGAGTTCTCTAACTTTCCAACCTCTCGAACCGTTGCCATGGGCCTCCTTTTATAGATTAAGGGGTCACCACAGTGGCAAATTAGTCATTAGACACTGATAGGATAGCAAATAGTGCTATCATACCTAACTCTGTAGGCTGATAGTGTGCATTTAATGCACCGCTTAACGTCATGTCGTTGGTTGCCCAGCAAGGCTTGCTGGGCTATTTCGCTAGCTCCACGCCTACTCGCCTGACACATCATAGGATGGGTGTCATCTGTGGGTTTTTCTGGTAGAAAGGGGCTGCCATGTGGCGAATGGTAGCCACCTAACCAATCTGTAGCTTAACACCGCACTAATCGACGACATGGGTCATGGTGGAGTGCTTGGTGAGGCGTTTCGGCCTCCGCAAGTCCCGGCAGGCCCTGTCGGGATGCCTTGGTCATCTTCTTCTAGGGTGGCCTCACCCCTTGTTGGGCTCGCCTGCCCGACAAGGGAGGTCTCTCTCTTGATGACATCTTGCTCTTCTGGCTTGGTCTTGGTCCCTCTGATCTGCTTATTGGTTCTATGAATCTCTTGGTTTCTTGTAGTTTGTCTTGGATTGGTGCTGCGATCTTGATCTTGCGCCTATGCATAGTCAGGGCAATAGACCCAAGGTTTGTTGCACTGACAGAAGCCCCCGGGGCTGCCCCGAACGCGCTGTCGAGCGTCGTCGGGGTAGGGCCTAACAAGTGCACATGCAGAGTTGTTGAAGAAGCTGGTCTCTTGAGATCTTCTTTGCTTCTTCATTAGTCCTGATTTCGGGCCAGTTTAAGGTGTTCATGCATGTCGTGTAAAGCCAATGGTGGTGGGGCCGCTCTAGTAATGGCCCGTGAATGACATTAACACACGGGGTAGAAACTGCCAATTCACTCTTTCCACCACGCCCTTACCCTTAGCCACGTATGCAACATGCATCGCGCGGGGTAGGTAACGGAGGTGCGTGGCATGGGAGAGCATGCTTATGAGAGAGGTTAATCATAAGTGGGAGGCTTGTCCAAGTAAGGACAGCACCCAAGCACCGGTTCACCCACATCTCAAATTATCAAAGCAACGAACACGAATCATATGAGCATGATGAAAACTAGCTTGACAATAATTCCCATGTGTCCTCGGGAGCACTTTGCTTTTTATAAGAGTTCGTCCAGGCTTGTCCTTTGCTACAAAAAGGATTGGGCCACCTTGCTGCACTTGTTTACTTTTGTTACTTGTTACCCGTTATGAATTATCTTATCACAAAACTATCTGTTACCGATAATTTCAGTGCTCGCAGAGAATACCTTACTGAAAACCGCTTGTCATTTCCTTCTGCTCCTCGTTGTATTCGACACTCTTACTTATCAAAAGGACTACGATATATCCCCTACTGAAAGTGCAACTAATCCCTGGGTGGTTTTGGTAATTCTTAACAACATATAGCTCATTGAACTAATTCTCTTTCAAGATGATCATTTTAGAAAGTTCAGTGATTGGCATGGCATGGACTAGAGATGTGGACCCCTCAAAATGCTAAGGACACATATTGGCAACAAGCTCAAGACTCTACATTTTCTTTTTAGTGATCCAAGATCACATTGAGTCCATAGGAAAGCCAATACTATTAAAAGGGGATGAGGTGTTGATTAATGGCTTACTTGCTCAAAATGCTTAGTGACATGCTCCAAAGCCCTCAACCACTTTCTCATTTCCACATATGTCCTAAACCTAAAAGTCAAACTCGGCCCCACCGATTTGATATCTGGTGCCACCGAGTTCATTTGACATAGCCACTGCCACAAACCCTAATCAGTTCGGTTTCACCGATACGGATCTTGGTCTCATCGAGATGGGATTGCAAACTCTATGTTTCCCTTCATAACGTTTAGGTCTCACCGAAATGAGCGATCGGTCCCACCGAGTTCATAATGCAAACTTCATGTTTCCTTTTCGTAATGTTTCGGTCTCACTGAAATGAACGAATCGGTCCCACCGAGTTTTCCTGACTAACCCCCTATGTGCCTATTACTGAACGATCCCACCGAGTTCATGTGATCGGTCTCACTAATATTATGTTATGCCCTAACCCTAGTGCATCGATCCCACCGAGTTGATCATGTCGGTCCCACTGAAAACTCTAACGTTCATATTTTGACCTGAATCAGTCTGACCGACTTTCACCATTCGGTCTCACCGAGTTTGGGAATCTGTGTGTAACAGTTAGATTTTGTGTGGAGGCTATATATACCCCTCCACCCATTCTTCATTCGTGAAGAGAGCTATCAGAACGTGCCTACACTTCCACTACTCATTTTCTGAGATAGAACCACCTACTCATGTGTTGAGACCAAGACTTTCCATTCCAACCACAAGAGTCTTGATCTCTAGCCTTCCCCAAGTTTCTATCCACTCAAATCCTCTTTCCACCATAGCCAAATATGTGAAAGAGAGTTGAGTGTTGGGGAGACTATCATTTGAAGCACAAGAGCAAGGAGTTCATCATCAACACACCATCTATTACCGTTTGGAGAGTGGTGTCTCCTAGATTGGTTAGGTGTCACTTGGGAGCCTCCGTCAAGATTGTGAGTTGAACCAAGGAGTTTTTAAGGGCAAGGAGATCGCCTACTTCGGGAAGATCTACCCAAGTGAGGCAAGTCCTTCGTGGGCGATGGCCATGGTGGGATAGACAAGGTTGCTTCTTCGTGGACCCTTCATGGGTGGAGCCCTCCGTGGACTCTTGCAGCTGTTACCCTTCGTGGGTTCAAGTCTCCATCAATGTGGATGTATGATAGCACCACCTATTGGAACCACGCCAAAAATCTCCATGTCAACATTGCATTTGCTCCCTCCAAACTCCTCCCCTTTACCGTCATATGCAATGATTTACATTCAGCCGCTATACTCTTAGAATTGCATGTGTAGGTTGATTGCTTGACTAGTGCTAAGTTTTTAAAATGTACCAAGAATTAGAATTGGGAACAGGTTAGGATTTTATTTGGTCAAGTAGTCTAATCACCCCCCCCCCTCTAGACATAATTTTAATCCTACACCTACACTTGTGGGTCATCAGTCGACATTGAGGCCGTCGCACCCGTTGGTCTGGCGGAGGTCGTCGTGGCGCTTCTCAACGACGCACACGTATCCTCTCCACCTATCATCTGGGGTTCGTCTTTGGCCTGGAGGTGCTCGAGGGTAAGAGGAGGCCATCAAGACGTTGTCGGGGTCCTGATTTCGTCGCGCTCGTGCTGGCTGCCGTGGCGGGGACTGCACCATGGGGACGGCTCCCTCCATACGGGCAGCAGCATGAGCCGTTGTCATTGATTGGGGAGGCCATCGCGGGTCAGCTCATTGTGAGCCCTCGGCTTCAGTGAAACCGAGCAGACTTTGGATGGTGGCACGCCATTCGTCCATTTGCTCAGTCGCCGGTGGAAACCTCAGCAGCAGTTGATCCCGCACCATGGCCTTCGAGGCTGTTGTCGGTGTCAAAACCGGCGGATCTCGGGTAGGGGGTCCCGAACTGTGTGTCTAAGCCTAATGGTAACAGGAGGTTGGGGACACGATGTTTACGCAGGTTCGGGCCCTCTCGATGGAGATAATACCCTACTTCCTGCTTGATTAATCTTGATGATATGAGTATTACAAGAGTTGATCTACATCGAGATCATAGAGGCTAAACCCTAGAAGCTAGCCTATGGTATGATTGTTGTTGTGTCCTACGGACTAAACCCTCCGGTTTATATAGACACCGGAGGGGGCTAGGGTTACACAGAGTCGGTTACAGAGAAGGAGATCTATAATCCGGATTGCCAAGCTTGCCTTCCACGCCAAGGAGAGTCCCATCCGGACACGGGACGAAGTCTTCAATCTTGTATCTTCATAGTCCAATAGTCCGGCCAAAGTATATAGTCCGGCCGTCCGGATAACCCCTTATCCAGGACTCCCTCAGTAGCCCCTGAACTAGGCTTCAATGACGATGAGTCCGGCAGATTGTCTTCTGCATTGCAAGGAGGGTTCTCCTCCAAATCCGGCGCACCCGTCGTAGCAAACAGTGTCCGGCCTCCTAGTAAGGTTATACACCTCGGCTTCTGTGCTTTAATAATGGCCATCTCCACATGTCGAGCAAAGACGAGGGGCCAGGGCATTTTTACATTTGCCACCCTAATCCCGTAGGCAAGCCGTCTATTTGAAGAGACGGGGATCCTCAGATCCAAATCACACCACCTTCTCCCGAGCAAGCATTCCGTAGAGCGCGTCCAAAAGAGGCCATCCCATCATGACCGGTCATTGTAGCCCTGTCTATTGCTCCCCTAGCCCGAAACCAGGGGATTGGGAAAAGTGTTCCGTCCCTCACAGCCGCCTAATAGAGTTGCACACCCAAGGGTTCCTTCCGCCCGCATACATGGTCCCCATCCGATCCGGACTAGCAGGGAGCAACCAGAGAGATTCTCTAACCCATCTCGGGGGAAGCGGGTATGCCTTGTCCCAAATCTGCTAATAGGAGTCGGGTTTCCAATCCACCCATTCCTCCGCGGGCTCCTGGAGTTCTACGGCCTCCAGTTGCATAATCTTACTCCCGCCTCCATACTGCACATCGCGGGCTATGTTTCCCTCTGCGAGCTGTTCCTGGGCTGTGAAGCTCATTTTGAGCTATGGAAGAGGTTATTTTGCCTTGTCCCCCGCAACCAGGAGGGATCTATATATCAAGTAGGCGGAGCCCAAATATGGCGCATCGCCCAGACCGGATACCTGCCCAGTACTCCAAAGAAGGCGTCCGAAGACTGGCCTTCGGAGTGGTTTTATGTCGATGACGTTCCCCTTCCGGACCCAGTCCGGACGGGCCTTCCTGAGTTTACCAATACTCCGCTGAAGAAACGCCAAAGCTGGCGCCCTCAGAGCCCCCAGGAGGAAGATAACAGAGAAGTCCTCTATCTGATGAGAAGGATAAAAACCTTGGCCAAATCAGGATTGACAACAATCGAAGTTATGTCAATATGCGTAATAAGGGGAGTGCAGCCACTTCAATATAGGGGTAAACCCACGTGACACTTCAATGGAGAAGACGATGCCTCCCACTGCGGTCGCAAAGGTCCGGACTCCGCTGCGTCTCTGGTGAGGATACTGTCCGATTTGTATAAAGGAGAAGAAGAGGAGTTCCTCTGCATTAAACCGCGGGGCGGATTTTCCATTTACAACCCCCAAAGCTGGGTAGGCCGTCATCCTTTACTCGACTCTGTCCGTTCTTATCTCCTTTGTCATAATTATTTACCTCGCTGTTTCAAAGCAGGAACTAAGGAAGGCTGTGAAAGAGTTCAACAGCCCCTCTGCACAGCCAGAGGATCCTGGCCGGGCTCTCGACCCCGGACTTGAAGAAGATCCGGACATGTCTGTGGAATTTGTCAACGGGACTTTCTATCAGGCAAGCAGTGGTGGCTCTTTAGTGGCCATCATCGCGGAATATCCTAGACTGCTTCCTGTGTCGCATGTAAGTAATGTCGGGGTCCCAACCTTCCGAAAGGATTCCTTCGTTATGCCGTACCTTATGCTCACATGCCGTATTTTTATAGAAACGGTAGTCGGGACGGCGCGTGGAAACCGCGGGGGCCTCTCAGCAAGAGGCGCCTAGACAAGGTAGGCTTAAAAGGAAGGCGGTTAGGACCGAGACGCAGGCGCAGAGGTATTCATTAAACTTGCCACGTGGTTATTTGGTCTTTTGGCGACACATGGCGGCTTTAATTATATCCTGGTAGAAAACGCCGGACTATATCCGGGGACCCTACCGGCCACGCCTCCAGCTGCCGGATTCCTGAACCGGATTCACGGGCAGAGGTTGATGGGGGACAGCGCCAAACTGTCCTCATGCGGAGGATACAGATAGGCTTTCCGCCACAAATTCTGAAGTGGAGAGTGCCATGAATCACCGGCGCCGACGGGCCGTACTTCGCGGTGGTATTTTTTCCGAAGAGGCGTTTAATGCCTTCAATTCTGGACACGCATATATCCGTGCTGCTCAAGATGGACTTGCCAGAGCAACGGACCCATATGTGAAGGATATACGGGTAAGAAAATTTAATTAGTATGTGTAGTAGTAGCCCCTGAGACTTGAAATAGTTGGCACAGCTGATTTAAGGATCATTAAATGCATAGGTTCTTGTAGAGAATAATGCCCAGTTGTCTCAAGAGCTGGAGGAATGTAAGGCCCAAATGAAGGCCAATCTTGCCGAACTAGAGGAATCCAAAAAGGCCTCTTCTGGTAATAATTTCCTTCTACCAGTTTGTTTGTTCGTCATGCTTTATAAATCCGACGAAAGATTCGGCAGACAATCCCGGAGGAAATCCGAAAACTGTGGGAGATAATGAGCCGCACCTGCGAAGTCAGCTGAAGGCGGGCGAACGCGTGCTGACGCAGTCTATTCAGGAGAAAAATAAGCTCCAAGATGCTAATATCCAACTGAGTGTCGAGTTGAAAGATGTTAGGGCTCAGCTCATTGACTCCATGAAGGAGAACAGGAGACTTCGACACGGCATTTATAGTAAGTGCTTCAAACGAGCTGCAAAACAATTCGGCGAGGAAGCGAATTAACAGAGTTGTGTCTGCAGGTATGCTGATGGGCCGTCCTGGAGAGGAGATGCCCGGATCCGCAGGCGATATGCTGCAAGATCTTTCACAACTGCACGAACAAGCACGACAGGTGATGCGGGGTATTGCCCAGGCCTTGTGGCCATCCACTTCCCTGCCAGGAGGCATGAGCGAGCTTGTGGAAATGCTCAAAGGAGCACGGCGGTGCTTCCGGTTATGGAAGATATCAGCTTGCCGACAAGGTGCGAGGGAAGCGTGGGCCATGGTGAAGACGCGATACGCCAAGGCTGACCCGAACCAGATGGCCGAAGTCAGACCGGTGGGTCAGATGGGCAAGAAATACCCGTTAGTCTGGTATATGACCAAGTAGCGTTAGCTGCAAAGTATTCCCAACAGGATTGTAAGCTAGACAGCCTGTTGGATGGTATAGAGGAAGAGTACAGCCAGTCTAAATGACTATGTAATTTGAATGGACCTATATACTCCCTAGCCGGATTGAAAATCATTTGTCATGGCGGACCTTTTCGCTTTAGCTCCCAGACCCGACAGTCCGGGGTGTATCTGAATACACGCACAGTTATGAAAAACCGGGGTATGCGTGGAAACCAGGCGTAGGGGTCATAAGTGCTTGAACAGACAAGTACCCAACTAGTTTTGTTATATTACATGGATAGTAAGAAACATCTTCCAGAGAGAATAGTTCCGTTAGGGGTTCCTTTCTCTGGGTGCGCATGTATCGATGTGCATGTCCAAACTACGAACAGAAGCACAGGAAACAAAACATCTGGGTATTTACGTTGTAATTAACGAGAACATCTTTTGTTCACCGACCGAATATTCCCTTAAGAATGCTAGCTTTCGGCTTCACCCAGTCTGAGGTACACATCCAGCTCAACCGGCAGTAACAATCGTAGAGGTGCTCCCCTTATGCCCTAGCCGAATTAACATGAACATAGGGCATAAACACAAGAGCCAGGCAACCCAGCATGGCCAAAACTTAAGTCATATCGATGCATATAATGGTGAAGAAAAGGCACATATGGAAAGAAAAATGCATATGTGACTGGCAAGAAGCCATTAAAGTAGTTATATTTAGCTTCCGAATAGGAAGCCCCCGGGTATAGTGTGCACGCATAGTGCGGCCGGAGTGATCAGGGCATCCGTACAGTTTTAAGGCTGCATGCTAAAAAGGAAAAAGAGGGCGACAAAGGAAGAAAGATAACATAATTGAAGAGGCGGAGTTAAGGAGACGAACACTAAGTTCGGCACTAGGCGTAGAATCTTCGGAGTCTGGCCGCGTTCCATGGGTTCGGCTCGAGTCTGTTATTAGATGCACTGCGCAGACGGTACGCTCCTCCGGTGAGAACTTTATCAATGATGAAGGGACCCTCCCACTTGGGTTTGAGCTTGTCCTTCTTCTTCTCGGGGAGGCGTAGAACGAGTTCGCCAATGTTATAAGTTTTGGCCTGTACTTCTCTTCTTTGATACCTCCGAGCCTGTTGCTGATAGAATGCGGAACGGGCTTTAGCGACGTGACGCTCCTCTTCCAAAGCATCTAAGTTGTCCTGCCGATCTACTCGGCTTCCTTCTCTTCATACATGCGCACGTGAGGTGAGTCGTGGATTATGTCGCACGACAGCACTGCTTCTGCGCCGTACACCATAAAAAAATGGCGTGTATCCGATGGTACGATTCGGCGTGGTCCGCAGCCCCCAGAGTACGGAGTCGAGTTCCTCGACCCAATGCATGTTTGATTCCTTCAAGGATCGCACTAGTCTGGGTTTAATGCCGCTCATGATAAGACCATTTGTACGTTCGACTTGACCGTTTGTTTGGGGGTGATAGATAGAGGCGTAGTCGAGCTTGATGCCCATTTTGCCGCACCAGGTTTTCACCTCATTGGCTATAAAATTTGAGCCATTGTCAGTGATGATGCTGTGAGGGACACCGTAACGGTGTACAACCCCTGATATGAAGTCTATCACTGGTCCGGATGCGGCCGTTTTAACTAGTTTGGCTTCTATCCATTTGGTGAACTTGTCCACCATGACCAATAAGTATTTTTTTCTTATGGCTTCCCCCTTTAAGGGGTCCCACCATATCCAGCCCCCAAACCGCGAAGGGCCAAGTTATGGGGATTGTTTGGAGAGCGGTAGGGGGCATATGGCTCTGATTGGACAATAGTTGATAACCAACGCAATGTTGGACAAGGTCCTATGCATCTGCCCGGGCTATTGGCCTGTAAAAACCTATCCGAAAGGCCTTGCTTAAGGGCGCTCGGCCTGCCACCTAGTGCCCGCCTAGTCCAGAATGGATTTCTGCTAAGAGTTGCCGCCCTTCCTCTTCGGAGATGCATCGTTGGAGCACTCCGGTGGTGCTCTTCTTGTAGAGCTCTCCTTCATGGACTTTGTAGGCCTTAGAGCATCACACAATACAACGTGCCTCATTTTGCTCCTCGGGGAGCTCTTGCCTATTTAGGTAGGCCAAGAAGGGCTCGGTCCACGGGGCGATGACAGCCATTATTTCGTGGGCCGAAGGTGTTATTTCTGTGGCAAAGCCTACGATTATGTCAGATGTTTCAGAATCTGGGGTTGTGTTCGGAGTCGGGCTAATAGTGCCGGACTCCCCCTCCCATGCCACGGACGGCTTGAACAGCCTTTCGAAGAAGATATTAGGTGGGACGGGGTCACATTTAGCACCAATGCAGGCGAGGATATAGGCCGCTTGATTATTTTCTCTGACCACATGGTGGAATTCAAGCCCCTCGAACGGAGCTGGCATTTTGAGGACGGCATTGTGATAGGCCACCATTTTCGGGTCCTTGGCATCAAAGTCTCCATTTACCTGAGATATTGCGAGGTTCGAGTCCCCGCGCACCTCGATGCGTTGGATGCCCATGGAGACTGCCATCCAAAGACCATGCAATAGAGCCTCATATTCGGCTGCATTGTTGGAGTCTGTGTATAATATTTGGAGTACGTATTGAATCGTGTCTCCGGTGGGGGATGTCGGGATGACACTCGCTCCCAATTAGGCCAGCATTTTAGAGCCATCGAAATGCATGATCCAATTTGAGTACACGTCGTACTCTTTAGGGAGTTTGGCTTCTGTCCATTCGGCGACGAAGTCAGCCAGTACTTGCGACTTAATGGCCCACCGTGGTTTGTATGTTATGTCGAACGGAAGAAGCTCAATAGCCCATTTAGCAATTCGGTCTGTTGCGTCGCGGTTATTTATTATGTCATTGAGTTGTACTTCGGAGGCCATCGTGATTGAACACTCTTGAAAGTAGTGTTCTAGTTTTCGGGATGCCATGAAGACCACATACGCTATCTTTTGATAGTGTGGGTACCAAGATTTGCATGGAGTGAGGACAGTGGACACGTAATATACCGGCTTTTGGAGCAGGAACTTGTGTCCATCTGCTTCTCGTTCGACGACGAGCACTACGCTCACAACTTGGTTTGTTGCGGCTATGTATAATAGCATGGGTTCACCAATGTTTGGCGCGGTCAGGACTGGGTTTGTGGCCAAGAGTGCCTTTGTTTCTTCCAGTTAGGCCGTGGACGCATCCGTCCACTCAAAGTGTTTGGTGTGTCGAAGAAGGCGATACAGAGGTAGTGCCTTTTCTCCTAAGCGGGAGATAAAGCGGCTTAAGGCAGCCATGCATCCAGTTAGTTTTCGGATCTGCTTGAGGTCTGTTGGGATAGCCAACTGTGACAGAGCTGGGATTTTTGCTGGATTTGCTTCAATTCCTCTATTGGAAACGATGAAGCCGAGCAATTTCCCGAAGGATACCCCGAAGACACATTTCTCCGGGTTGAGCTTGATGTCGTATGTTCGGAGGTTGTTGAACATAAGCCTCAAGTCATCTATTAAAGTTTCAACATGTCTTGTTTTGATGACCACGTCGTCTACATAGGCCTCTACTGTCTTGCCGATATGTTTTTTCAGGCATGTCTGAATCATGCGTTGATAGGTTGCGCCGGCGTTTTTGAGCCCGAAAGGCATGGTGTTAAAACAGAAGGGGTAGTATGGTGTAATGAAGGCCGTTGCGGCCTGGTCGGACTCCGCCATCTTGATCTGATGGTATCCGGAGTATGCATCGAGGAAGCACAATGAGTCGTGTCCTCCGGTGGCGTCGATGATTTGATCAATGCGGGGGAGGGGGAAGGGATCCTTAGGGCAAGCTTTATTGAGGTCCTTGAAATCGACACATAAGCGCCAGGATTTGTCCTTCTTTGGTACCATTACCAAGTTTGCTAGCCAACCCAGATGTTTGATGTCTCTGATGAATCCGGCCTCGAGTAGCTTGGCTAGCTCCTCTCCCATGGCTTGCCGCTTAGGCTCTGAGAAGCGCCTAAGAGTCTGCTTGACTGGCTTGTATCCTTTCAGTATATTGAGGCTGTGTTTGGCCAGCCTGCGAGGGATGCCCGGCATGTCTGAAGGGTGCTAGGCGAAGATATACCAATTCTCACGCAGGAAATTTCGCAGTGCGGTGTCTATTGTGGGGTTCAACTGTGTCCCAATGGAAGTTGTCTTTGTAGGGTCCGTTGGGTGGCCCTGGAATTTGACTACCTCATCCGCGGGTTTGAAGGAGGTGGATTTAGGTCGCTTGTCGAGTATCATGTCGTCTCTGTCCACTATTGCTCGCAGTGTTGTCAGTTCTTCGACCGCGAGGGCTTCTGATAATGCTTCTAGGGCAAGGGCGGCGGTTTTATTTTCGGTGCAGAGTGCGACGTCCAGATCACTAGCTAGAGTGATGATTCCGTTGGGCCCGGGCATTTTGAGCTTCATGTACCTGTAATGGGGTATAGCCTGGAAACTCGTGAATGCGTCCCGCTCCAAGAGGGCATGGTATCCGCTGCTGAATGGGGCCACTTGGAATGTAATTGCTTCGGACCTGTAATTCTCCGGCGTGCTGAATACCACATCTAGTGTGATTTTTCCCGTGCATCGTGCCTCCTGACTAGGGATGATTCCCCTGAAGGTTGTGCTAGTTTGCTCAATGCGGCTCCTGTCAATTTCCATCTTGTTAAGGGTTTCCTCGTAGATGAGGTTTAGTCCGCTTCCGCCGTCCATGAGCACTTTAGTGAGCCTGAAGCCATCCACGATTGGACTATGGACCAAAGCGGTTGGTGCTCGGACCATTTGGAATTGAGGTTCGTCACTGGCATTGTAAGTTATAGCCGTTCGTTCCATGGGTTTATTGTTGCCACGTGGCAAACTTCAGCGAGGCTGCCCTGAGCTCGCTTGCGCCTGTTATTTGAGGCGAAAGTCTCGAAGACTGTAAATACCGTATTGTTGTTTCCGGCGGGACGTTGTTCTAATGTATGGTTTAAGAGGAGATCGTCGCCGCTCTTTGCTACCTGCCGGAGTATCCAACATGCTCTAAGGCTATGAGTTGGTGTAGTATCCGGTGTGCTATGAATTTTGCACGGTGCACTGAGCCATTCTTCCAATACGGTTTCGCGCCTTGTATCGGGCTTTGGTTTTTTGGTAATTGAATCGGGTAACTTACGAGAGCTTGCCCTTTTAGATCGGACGAAGGGTTTAGCGAGAGCCGGATTGTCCACGAAGTTTGTTTGGGTTTTCCAGGCGCTTTCCATCGCGCAGTACTTCTGCACTATGGCTGCTAAGTCAGCAAAGTGTACTATGTCACGGCGACTTATAGCATTGAGGATCCCTTTGTCCGTGCAATTGTTGCAGAAGAGGGAGATTGCGTCTTCCTCGCGACAGTCCTTAACCCTGTTTAACACAAGGAGGAATCTGGCCAAGTAATGATGTATTGTCTCTTGTGGCTCTTGTCTGATATGCAGAATATTGAATAAATCTGGGTGGGTGGGTGGTTTTGAATCCGAATCCTGACCCGATCTGAGACCCAGGGGCAAAGAAGTTCCCGAGCTTAATGGCTCGGGCTTAGGGATGGTGCCAAATTTTTTCGACCCGTCGCCCGATCCTAAGTTCGGGGTTTGGGTCATGTCCTCCCGCGAGCGGGTGTCCGGCTCAGAGAGCTCGGAAATCCGGACACAGTTCGTCCTCAAAATAGAGGGAGAATTCGTATGATGTTCCTCCACTACCGCGATCTCGTGGGTGACCGGTGGAGAATAGATCTCCCTTTGGTCGTGTTTAAGCCCGATCTGATCATAGTCCGTAGCAATCCAAGAGCTCATTAAGGGAAGAGAGCTCCATTGGATTCATCTGTTCGGCGAGTTCCGAACTGACATGGAGGCTGTTTTTGATGACCTGAGAAGTCATTGTTGGGGCGACAGCCGATCGGGCGGTCATGGCGAAGCCGCCCAGACGGAGAGTTTGGCCTTGGGCCAATGCTCCCTCAGAGGTGATGTTGTCCCTGACAACGAGGTGGGCCATCAAGCCTTACCGTGACGACACAGAGGAACTCTCAGTGAAAGCACCAACGTCAGTGTCAAAACCGGCGAATCTCGGGTAGGGAGTCCCGAACTGTGCGTCTAAGTCTAATGGTAACAGGAGGCTGGGGACACGATGTTTACCCAGGTTCGGGCTCTCTTGATGGAGGTAATACTGTCGGTGCGAGGACGACACCTATGGGATCACGAGAATCCCTACTACGATTGCGGGCGCGGGGTTGTGAGAAGGGCGGATCAAACAGATAGCACACGGGTTCCTTATCCAGGTTCGAGCCGCGAGGATGCGTAAAACCCTACTCCTGCCTTGATGATTTGTTTATCTGTGTTCTTGAGCTAGTAATGGGGCGTGAGGAGCTCCAAAAAGCCGAATCCCCCTCCTGGTCGCCATGGGCCTCCTTTTATAGGGAAAAGGGGTTGCCACAGTGGCACACAGGAGGTGGAAAGGGCACAGTGATACGAGTTTATCCCTCGCATTACATGACAAGGCGCATTTAATGCGTCGTGCTTAGGTTCCTTGCTTTATCAGGGGTGGGGGAGAGCCCAGTCTTCTCCATCGCCGATCCCTTTTGCGTCGACATGCGCCCTGGCCAGCGGTGCCCGTGGTGCCATGTAGGCAGGCACGTAGCTGAGGTGGTGCAGCTGTGGGTCTCTGTGAAGATCCGCTTGCCGCCACGCAGGTGCCTGCCCAACTGATTGGGTCGGCGGCTGCATGCGAACGGTGGTAGAGGTTGGAATTGGCGTGGGCCTGATGGTGGCCCTACGGGTGTCCTTGGCAAGGGCCTCGCCGTAGCCCCGGCAAGGGTCTTGCCATGGAGCCCGCTGTTATCCCCGGCAAGGCTCTTGCCGGGGGCCTTGTGGTCCCCCTTGGCCGTTATCCCGCCAAGGGTCGTCACCTTCTATACTTTGTATCTGATCTTGAATGTCTTCACAAAGATCTGCATGCCACCACGGGGATGTCTCCCGAATCCTTGCCCCACGGGGGCAGTGAACTCAAGGGTGATTCGCTCCGTAGGTGTGGGGCGAGCTGCCACAGCAAGGGTCTTGCCGGATTTGCTAAAACCGCCCCCAGCAAGGATCTTGCCGGGGGAGTCCGCTTCGTCCCCTTCGCTCTTTGTGGTCTTGGTCTTGGCGTCGTTCTTCTTCTTTCAAGCTTTGTCCTTACCTTGGCTCACCTCCCTTGCCTTGCCCGGTGTGGTGGCGTCCGTGGCTCGGACTGCCCGTGCACAGTTATAGGGGTACAAAAAGTGTACCCATCTTTTTGTACACCGACAGGAGCCCTCGGGCCTGGGCCACACGTAAGCGCAATCGCGTCATTGGGCTAGGCCCAAAAATGGTGCGCGGGCAGGCGGGGTAGTTTTTATCACGGTAAGTTTCTTCGCGCGCTGCACTTCTCATGCCTCTCGCGCGTGGCTCGGCGTGGGGAGGCGTGTGTGACGTGCATGCGTGGGGCTGAGCTCTACGCGCATGCATCACGTCGTAGTAAAAGGGGGCGGTTTACGCCTTCCCCATAAATGGAGGGAGGCATGGAGGCTCGGCCCATTTACTGATGGGGCCGGGGCATGGTCTTCAAGGCATCCACTCCCCATGATCAAGGGATGGAGAGAGGTCACCTCACCTGTCGCCTCAGTCCGCATGCCTGCCACGTGGTTCTCACGCGCTCAGGATGGCGAACGGTGGAGGCGGGGAACTGGGCCGTCACGGGCCAGGGCAGCGAGTTGGTGCCAGTTCCCTGCGCCTTCCGCGTCTTGATTGGCTGAGTGGGGTGGCCGATCCCCCATGCTGGCTCTTTATAAAGATCGGGGGGGAAGGAGATGGCATCCCGCACTCTTCCATCTTCTCTTTCCTTCAGCTTCTGCTCCCTCCCCCTCCCTCCATCCGCCATGGAGAGAGGGAATCCTGGTTCTTCAATAGTGGCGGCGAGGGTCGCCGCTCGACAACGCGCCTTCCCTTCCCCTTTACCCGTGGTGGCAGAGCCAGCCACGAGGGGAAGGGGGAGGGGGTGAGGCCATGGGCGAGGCCGTGGGCGAGGCCGAGGTGCTCAGGGAAGAGGAGAATGGGGCGGCGCGCCGGCCTCGCCTTCGCCAGTAGTTCCTCCCCCCATGGAGGTCCATGTTGGGGATGACCCTTGCGAGTTCTTCGTCAGACTGTGCCGGTCGCCTCGTCATTGTCTTCGTCTCCCGACTCCATTCACGAGCGAGATGGAGCTGGATCCACCGGAGTCCTTGCGGTTGCACATGAGGGGCTGTTGGATCAGTGGTAGACGAGCTCGCGTTGACTTCCCAGCCCCTCACGTGATGTATCTTGGCCGAGGGTGGAAGACGTTTGCTCATATCCACCGCTTGATGGCGGGGCTCACCCTCCATTTAAATCTGATGGAGGGCGGCCTCCTCTCCGTCAAGGTCTTTGGGTGCTTCGGGACTCGGGCAAGGTGCTGCGTGGAGAGCTCTTCTGATAGTGAAGACTCCTCCTCGGGCGGGAGTGACGAGGAGGACAGCGGCAGCGACGACGAGGGTAGCAGGCGGCAGGATGACGGGTCTGACTAGGTGTCGGGCGCCGCTCCGTGCGGCACCGGCGATCCCATCATCCGTGTCGCCGGCTTCCTGAACTTCTCGGGGTCGTCTCCTTGGGCGGCTGGCGTTGGGAGGCTGCAGAAGAGGAAGAGGGCGGGCGGCAAGGCCGTCAAATCGGAGTACGCGGGCACTGACGCCTTCGACGCGTGCTGACGTCCTACCACCTCGTCTTCGAGCTCTGCTTCCGGTGCCGCCATCACCATCCAGCCTTCGGACAGTCACCGAGATGTTCTCTTGGTGCCTCCTGCCACCCGTAGATCGCCTAGGCGCTCCCTTTTGCCCTTCTCGCCTCCTTGACCTGCCTCCTGAGGAGAGGGACAAGAAAGGGGTTACGGGCACCTTATCTCTTTTTAGTTTGTAATCCTTTAGGCTTTAGCTAAATTTAAAACTTGTAATCCCACCATTCATGTTTTTCATTCCCTATGGGCTGTACCTGAGTGGAATGTTTTTAATGAAAAAGGGATGCTTGCCGGGTCATTTGTTTGCGGGTAGAACCCACGACAAGGAATAAATCCTTGATATCCTCAAGATAAACATTTCCTTGCCCGACAACAGGCCCTGCCGTCTTCCCACTTCGCTCGACCCTTCTCACTCTTTCGGCGGAGGCAGGGATGAGGTGGGATTAGGCTCCTCGTTTCATCCTTTTGCCGCCGCGACTACGACTAAACCTGGCCCCAGGAGCGAGCCCTAGGGCCTAGAGTTTTTAGGGGAGCGCGGTAGCTTTGGAAAAAAATGAGGTTTCACATACCTCAGCCCATGAGGGAATGCATGATAAGGGATAAAGAACTTATCTGAAGTTGTAGCCCCCGGCAACTCTGGTTTGCCGTGGGTGAATCTTCGTACTTGCAGCCCCCGGTAATACTAGCTTGCCGGGGTCTAGATGCCGGTCTGACCCTCTTTTCCTTTTCGTCCTCAAGTGATCCGGCAAGGATATCTGCGAGTCCTGCGGACCAAAGAAGACAAAAGAACAGCAAAGGGACGCACACTCGACCTCTAAGCTAGGGTTAGTCGCCGCTTAAGCACTATCAACCCTAACCAAGGAGGAGACTTGACCTAGCATGCATGCTATAACTTAGGGCGCCAGCGCTTCATTTATTTATGCTTAGGGTCTGCGCCTGGCTTTGTACAAAGGGTTACATGCATCATCGGCAATGCTTGTACAAAAGGTGGCTTGCCGGGGGGCCGGCAAGCCGCGCCTCACGGGTAAAACTTGTGAAGATGCTCAATGTTCCAGGAGTTACTCACCGGAACAACATCTTCGGTCTCCAGACGGACTGCGCCGGGCCTGGTGACTCGTATTACCCGATAAGGGCCTTCCCACTTTGGCGTCAACTTGTTGGAATTCTTGGCCAATTGAACACGCCGAAGGACAAGGTCGCCTTCCTCAAGGCTCCGGGCATGAACCTTGCGGCTATGGTAGCGGCGCAAGGCTTGCTGGTAGCGTGCTGCTCTCACAGCCGCCCGAAGATGATCTTCCTCAAGGAGCACTGCGTCATCTTGCCGCAGTTGCTCTTGCTCAAGCTCGTCATAAGCGAGCACTCGAGGTGACCCGTATATGAGTTCAGTGGGGAGAACTGCTTCCGCCCCGTATACCAGGGCAAAAGGTGTCTGGCCGGTGGCTCGATTTGGCGTCATCCTGATCGACCAAAGAACCATCGGCAACTCATCAATCCAGTGCCTTCCACTCTTGTGCAACATGTCAAAGGTCTTGGTCCTCAAGCCTCGTAGTACTTCAGCATTTTCCCTCTCAGCTTGACCATTGCTTCGCGGGTGAGAAACAGAAGCAAAACAGACTCTGCTGCCGAGGTCTTGGGTATATTGCATGAAGGTGTGGCTTGTGAACTGGGTGCCGTTGTCGGTGATAACCCTGTTAGGTACGCCAAAACGGCACACTAGTCCCTTGAAGAACTTGATGGCTGACTGAGCTGTGACCTTCCTCACTGCCTCCACCTCTGGCCACTTTGTGAACTTGTCGATCGCAACATACAAGTACTCAAAGCCCCCGGCAGCGCGGGGGAAAGGGCCCAGTATGTCGAGCCCCCAGACCGAGAAGGGCCAGGAGAGAGGAATGGTTTGAAGGGCTTGGGCTGGCTGATGGAGCTTCTTTGAATGGAGCTGACACGCTTCACACCTGGTGACTAGTGTCGTTGCATCCTGGAGGGCGGTGGGCCAGAAGAAGCCTTGCCGGAATGCCTTGCCGGCAAGGGCCCTTGACCCAATGTGGGATCCACATATGCTTCCGTGTATCTCCGCCAACAGCCCCAGTCCTTCCTCTCGAGGGATACACTTCAATTTCACACCATTCGGCCTCTTTCTGTACAGGACGTCATCGACGAACTGGTACATGGTAGAGCGACGGGCTACTTTCTCCGCTTCTTCCTGCTCCTCAGGAAGTTCCCTTGTTTGGAGGAATCAGACGGTATGATGTGCCCATGCTGGAGCCTGGGGCTCAACAGCGAGGGCTAAAGGCATTTTCCCCGCTATAGGGGCGGCTGTCTCGACAGCAAGAGATTGACGCTCCGCCGGAGCCAGTCGTCCCATGGCGGGCTCAGTATCCGCAGCAACATCTTTGCCGGCGGCTCCGGGGAGCTCGGCGGGAAAGTACTTGTCGGGCCCTGATTTCCTCCTCTTATTCTGCTCTGTTGATGGATCAACGGATGGCTGAGTTAGCTGAAGCACAAAGGTACCTGGTTCCACAGGTAGCTTGAGGGTAGCGCGTTTGGACAGGTAATCGGTGATATCGTTCTCCGCTCGGGGAACGTGTTCAGCCTATATACCATCGAGACGCTCTTCCAGCTTTCTCACTTCATCGACGTAGGCCTTCATCAACGGGCTCTGGTAATCCTTGTTGACTTGCTTGACGACAAGCTGCAAGTCCCCCCTGACAATGAGTTTCTTGATTCCGAGGTCCGCCGCAATCCTAAGACCGGCAAGCAGCCCTTCGTACTCTGCCGTATTGTTGGTTGACACCTCCCTGGGGAAGTGCATCTGGATCACGTACTTGAGGTGCTCTCCAGTGGGCGCGACAAGCAGTACGCCAGCCCCGGCGCCTTGTAAGGAGAAAGCTCCATCAAAGTACATGATCCAATCACAGCTTGCTTCCTTGCCGGGGAGAGCAGTCTCTTGGGCTTCTTCATCAGGGGTTGCGGTCCATTCTGCAATGAACTCCGCTAGGACTCGACTCTGAATTGTCGAGGTACTTTCAAACTTGAGGCCAAAGCTGGACAGCTCCAGTGCCCATTCCACAATTCTTCCCGTCGCATCCGGATTATGCAATATCCGCTGCAGAGGGAAGCGAGTGACGACAGTGATTTCGTGTGCCTGGAAGTAGTGATGCAGCTTCCTCGAGGCCATAAGAAGGCCGAAGAGCAGTTTCTGCATGCCGGAGTACCTTGATCTAGCCCCCTGCAGGAGGGAACTAACAAAGTAGACCGGGTGCTGCATCATTTTCTTCCTCGACGGCACGTCATCTGGCCGTGTCGTCTCTGCATTGGTGGTGTTGGGTTCTGCCGCTGCCATAACCTCGTCATCAACCTCTCTCTGCGCCACTAGTGCGGCGCTGACCACCTGGTCCGTTGCCGCCAGGTATAGCAGCAACGGTTCCCACGGCCTAGGCGCAACTAGTATTGGCGCGGAAGAGAGGTACTTCTTAAAACCTTGCAATGCTGCTTCGGCTTCTGGCGTCCACTCCATCGGGCCCGCCTTCTCCAGGATCTTGAAAAAGGGAAGGGCGCGCTCGGCGGACTTGGAAATGAACCTGCCCATGGCGGCGACGCAACCAGCAAGCCGACGCACATCCTTGATTCGCTTGGGTGCCTCAATCTGCTCTATAGCTTTGATTTTGTCCGGATTGGCCTCTATCCCACATTGTGACACCAAGAACCCGAGAAGCTTGCCGGACGGGATGCCAAAGACGCACTTCTCAGGGTTCAGTTTGAGATTGATCTTGCGCAGGTTTGCAAATGTTTCTTGCAAATCTGGTATGAGGGTTTCCTTGTCCTTGGTTTTGACCACTATGTCATCCATATAAGCTTCCATATTTCTATGGAGTTGGGGTTCAAAACCAATCTGGACCGCCCTTGCAAACGTCCCTGCACTCTTCAACCCGAAAGGCATCCGCATGAAACAATACATACCACATGGGGTGATGAATGCCGTTTTCTCTTCGTCTTCTCTTGTCATGAAGATCTGGTGGTAGCCGGAGTAGGCAACGAGGAATGACAGCAGATCACACCCAGTCGTGGAGTCAACAATCTGGTCGATGCGCGGCAACGGGAAGGGGTCCTTAGAGCAAGCCTTATTGATATCTGTGTAATCGATACACAGTCTCCACTTCCCATTTGCCTTGTGCACCACGACCGGATTGGCCAACCACGTTGGATGGAGCACTCCTCTTACCAAACCCGCTGCTTCCAGTTTCTGAATCTCTTCAGTAATGAACTCTTGTCGTTCCAAAGCTTGCTTTCTGGCCTTCTGCTTGACGGGCCGCACGTGAGGGCAGACAGCAAGGTGGTGCTCAATCACCTCCCTAGGAACACTGGGGATGTCGGAAGCTTGCCATGCAAACACATCGACATTCGCCTGCAGGAAGGTGACGAGCGCATCTTCCTATTTGTCGTCAAGGGTGGAGCTTATGGTAAAATCTCCCCCCGTGCCGTCCTCATTGACAGAGACCTTCTTGGTTCCCGGCGGTACGACCCTGGGCTTCTTGTTCCCGCCGGTGGAGCTCTCTGGCACGTCCTCAACGGCAGCGCTACACTCCGAAGAGGTGCGCTTGCCGGAGTGGGTGTCCGAGATCAATTTGGTCTTATTCTTCTTCTTCCCTCCCGGTGTCCCAGCGGCAGGAGCAAGTGCCCTAGCGGCGGCGGCTGCTGCAACTGCTTGCTGGTATAGTTGGTCAGCGCAAACCAGCGCATCTTTCTTGTCGGAGGGGATGGTGATGATTGTCATAGGTCCTGGCATCTTTAGGGTGTTGTAGGCGTAGTGTGACGCCGCCATGAACTTGGCCAGCGCTGGGCGGCCAAGGATCCCGTTGTAGGGCAAGGGGATCTTGGCAACATCGAACACGATCCTCTCCATCCTAAAGTTCAGGTCGCTTCCAAAAGTCATGGCCAGCGTGACCTTTCCCTTTTGTTGGCTTCTTCCTGGGTTGACCCCCTGAAACGTGTCCGTCTCTTCGAGGTCTCCATCAGGAATCTGCAGTTTCTCGATCACGGCAGGCGAGATCAAGTTCAGACCGGCCCTGCCATCGACTAGCATCTTCGTCACCTTGAGGTTACGTATTGTTGGTGAAACCAACAATGGCAAACACCCGACCGCAGTAGTGCGATCAGGGTGGTCCTCAGTGTCGAAAATGATAGGTGTGCTGGACCACTTCAGCGGCCTTTGGGCATCAAACAACGGCTCTGCCGCTGTAATCTCTCGCGCCCACTGTTTGAGCCGGCGGTGAGAAGTCTGCAGCGAGGCGCCGCCGTCGATGCACATGGCCTTTGTAGCTTTCTGAAACTCTTGGTCGCCGGACTCGTCGTCCTCTTCGTGATCGTCGTCTTCTGGCTTTCTGTCACGACCCCGGGCGGGCCTCTCCTGTTGCTTATCCTTGCCGCGACGGCCCGCCTGGCCGTCATGCTTCTTGCCGGACCCCTCAGCACCGTCTGGGCCTTTCTCCTTGTCCCGCCTCTCATACTCAGCCCTCTGCTTCTCAGCGAGGCGCTCAACCTGTCGGCAGTCCTGGAGAGCATGGCCCTTGGTGTGATGGATCTTGCAGTATCGCTTGTCGGAGTTTCCCGGCTTCTCGGCAGCCGCCAAGGCCTGGCAGCCGACACACCCGGCAACCTCCTTGCCGGGGTCATCTGCCTTGGTTTTCTTGGTGGAGCCGGCGTCTTCGGATCCCTCGACGGCAAGCACAGATTTTCCTTTGCGCTTCCTGTTGCGGCGCCGGCCTTTCTTCGCCGAGGCGGCAGTATCCTCATCTGAGGAGTCGGTTTCCACGACGGCATCTTCGCCGGGGTACTTCCTTCCCTCTTCGGCTCGGGCATATTTGTCAGCAAAAACATAGAGTTCTGCTACATCTCTCACCTTGTTCATTGCCAGCACTTCGCGCATCTTGCGGTTACGCACGTTCTGGTGGAACGCGCTGATGATGGCGGCAGGGTGAACATCAGGGATATTGTATTGTACCCGGCTGAACCTCTGAATATATTTGCGGAGACTCTCGCCTCCCTTCTGCGGAATGACGTGCAGGTCGCTTGCTTGGCCATGGGCTTGGTGGCCTGCAGTAAAGTCGCCCATGAACTCATGGAACAAATCCGACAAGGAGGAAATAGAGTCTACGGACAAGTGCATCAACCATGACATGGCATTGGGTTTAAGAGCCAACGGAAAGTAATTCGCAAGCTCCTTATCGTCGCGGGCTCCGGCAGCTTGCATCGCGATGGTGTAGACGCTGAGGAACTCGGACGGATGGGTCTTGCCACTTTACTTTTCGCCCACGTCGGGTTTGAAGGTGCGGTGAGTGGGCCACTGGAACTGCCGCAGCTCACGGGTAAAAGCCGGACAGCCTACCTTGTAAGGTAGGCCTCCAGGGCTCCCCGGTGCTGGGTGGCTCACAGCAGGCCCTGCTCGCCTGTCTGATTGGTGGCGCGCTCCGCGCCGTCGCTCGATAGTGGTTCGAGCATCATCATGTTCTCGTTCCCGAAGAACTTGGCGCTGGTCATAGTGGGCCCGCGGGTCAGACGATGCTACGGAGATCTCGTCACCCGTGACGTCGCGATGGGCTGGCGTCCGCGGTACCGGGCGTGGAGGAGGCGAGTGCATCGTGGTCGCGGCGCCGCCGGCTCTCCTGCCACTGGTGCATGGGACTCCGTCGGAGCGTCGACCCGGGGGCTCCACCGAACTCGGTTCATCTTTGTTGGCCATCGCAACAAGGCTTCAGACAATGGCTCTCCATTCGTCGAGTTTCCCGTAGTGGGAGGGAAATCGAGGAGCAACTGCGCGCGCGCCAGGGCTTCTGCTGGCATTGGTGGCAGCGAAACCTGCACGGATCGCGAAGCGCTTCGACTTCTGACCATGTCAGAAGGAGTTCCATCATGACCCCGCGGTCGCACGCCATCTTCACCAGCGCCTCGACGGGCGGGCAGGTCTTCTAAATCCTGGGAACGGCGCTCGGGGCTCTTTCCGCAGCGATGCCCGGGGGTCCTCGGCGTGATTACGCCGTTCGTCGCGCGCCTCTTGAGAGGAGCGCGCCGTCGGTGTTAGCATGGGAGTCTTGGAAGCCCTCGCGTCACCTTCGGGCGGGGTGCCAGCGATCCTGGAAGGCCCCGCGCCACCCGCGGAGGGCCTGGCTTCGTCTTTGGATTTGGCGGCGTGCGGCCCGTTACCAGGCGCACGAACATCGCCGCCTCCCAAACTTCGGCTGCTGGGACGGTGTTGGTGTTCGCGAATGGCGCCCCGAATCACCCCATGTCCGGCCGCTCTCTTTCCAGGAGGTGAGCCGTGTGGGGATGCCGGATCTGAATTCGGGGACCGCTGCCCATTCGGGGTCACGCGGCTCGGTGATGTAGAACCACCCCGATTGCCACCCCTTGATGGTTTCCACGAAAGTGCCCTCGAGCCAAGTAACGTGGGACATCCTGCCCACCATGGCGCCTCTGCACTCCGCTTGGCTTCCCTTCACAACCTTCGGCTTGACACTGGAGGTCTTGAGCCACAAGCCGAAGTGGGGCTGGATGCAGAGGAAGGCCTCACACACGACGATAAACGCCGAGATGTTGAGGATGAAATTCGGGGCCAAATCATGGAAATCCAGGCCGTAGTAGAACATGAGCACCCGGACAAAGGGATGGAGTGGGAAGCCCAGTCCGCGGAGGAAATGGGGAAGGAATACTACCCTCTCATGGGGCTTGGGGGTGGGGATGAGCTCTCCCTCACTGGGGAGCCGGTGCGCGATGTCGCTGGACATGTATCCGGCGTTGCGCAGCTTCTGGATCTGCCCCTCCGTGATGGAGGAGGCCATCCACTTGCCTCCTGCTCCGGACATTGTTGGAGAAGGTTGAGGTGAGATGTGTGGGCTTGGGCGCTGGAGCTCAGGTTCGCAGAGATGGGTAAGCCAAGGAGGAAGAAGGCGCGGGTAATAGGGTTGGATCTTTATCCCCTTATATGGGCGGATGAAAACATGCATCCCCACCGGCCTGATAAAACTCTCTTATCCCCCAAGGGCCGCAATCAATGGGGCGGTTGGGTTACCCACGTCCGTATTGATGGGAATCCTAGAATAAGGGGAACATGATCTCTGCTTCGACAAGACGTGCGAAGGAAACCGCTTCGCTAAACGCGCTGAGGTGGTACAATAAAAACGACTTAAGTAAAGGCTTGGTAGTGGTGTGACGTCACACCATCAAATACGTCAGCAGATTGAACTTGTGTAAATATTATTCTCTCTACGGTGGTATGTGGAAATTATTTTTGCAGAGCCGGACACTATCCTGGTGTTCACAATCTTCTATAAATTATTCGGAGGAGGAACCTGCCTTGCAATGCCGAATACAATATGCGCGTCGGACTCATCGTCATTGAAGCCTGGTTCAGGGGCTACTGAGGGAGTCCTGGACTAGGGGGTGTCCGGATAGCCGAACTATCATCATCGGCCGGCCTCCAAGACTATGAAGATACAAGATTGAAGACTTGGTCCCGTGTCCGGATGGGACTTTCCTTGGTGTGGAAGGCAAGCTTCGCGATACGGATATGTAGATTTCCTACCATTGTAACCGACTCTGTGTAACCCTAGCCCTCTCCGGTGTCTATATAAACCGGATGGCTTTAGTCCGTAGGACGAACAACAATCATACCATAGGCTAGCTTCTAGGGTTTAGCCTCCTTGATCTCGTGGTAGATCTACTCTTGTAACACACATCATCAATATTAATCAAGCAGGACGTAGGGTTTTACCTCCATCAAGAGGGCCCGAACCTGGGTAAAACATCGTGTCCCTCGTCTCCTGTTGCCATCCGCCTAGACGCACAGTTCGGGACCCCCTACCCGAGATCCGCCGGTTTTGACACCGACATTGGTGCTTTCATTGAGAGTTCCTTTGTGCCGTCGCCGATAGGCTCGATGGCTTCTCCGATCATCATCAACGACGCAGTCCAGGGTGAGACCTTCCTCCCCGGACAGATCTTCGTATTCGGCGGCTTTGCACTGCAGGCCAATTTGCTTGGCCATCTAGAGCAGATCGAAAGTTACGCCCCTGGCCAGATTTGGAACCAAGGTCAGATTTGGAAGTTTGAACTTCACGGCTGACATCCGTGGGGACTTGATCCTCGATGGATTCGAGCCACAGCCGAGCGTGCCGCACTGTCACGACGAGCATGATTTAGCTCTACGGCCGGACAGTACCCTGGAGGCCGCACTTGAGCCCGCTCCGATCTTCAATTCAGAGCCGGCTGCGCAAATCGAGGACGGATGGTTAGACGCTGCCTCGGGGGCTGCAACCTCTACGGCGATAGAGCCGAACACTGACCTTGTCCCTCATGAAGCTCGTGACTCCGAGGCGCCGGACTCCTTGCCGGACTCCGAACCTCCCGCGCCCCCACCAATCGAATCCAGTTGGGCGCCGATCATGGAGTTTACTGCCTCGGACATCTTTCAACACTCACCTTTTGGCGACATCCTGAGTTCGCTAAGGTATCTGTCGGTGTCAAAACCGGCGGATCTCGGGTAGGGGGTCCCAAGCAGTGCATCTTAGGATCAATGGTAACAGGAGGCAAGGGACACGATGTTTTACCCAGGTTCGGGCCCTCTTGATGGAGGTAAAACCCTACGTCCTGCTTGATTGATATTGATATTGTGGATGTTACAAGAGTAGATCTACCACGAGATCAAGGAGGCTAAACCCTAGAAGCTAGCCTATGGTATGATTGTTGTATATCTATCGACTAGCCTGGCCTCGGTTTATATAATGCACCAGAGGCCTAGGATAACAAGAGTCCTAGACGAATACGCCGGTGGGGGATGAGTCCTTATCTTGATCGCCAAGTCTTGTGGAATCTGCCTTGTATGCGGCAATTGTCCGGACTGGCCCATGAGTATACGGCCATGGGGATCCTCGGCCCAATCCAACTGATCGGGAGACGACGTGGTGAGTACCCCCTAGTCCAGGACACCGTCAGTAGCCCCCTGAACCGGTCTTCAAGTTGGGGATGCTCCTCGATTCTTCCGAACTGTTCTTCATCTTCGGTTGCTGGTCTTGAAAACTGGTTCAACAAATCTTCTCATCTTCTCTCTTGAGGATCGCCGAAATGCATTCGACGAGTTTACACGTTGGGTATTCGAGGAGCCCCTTTAAGTTTACGGCCTTTATCAATGCCTTGTTACTTTTATGCCATGCCTCGGGTTTGAGGTTGTTCCTGGGCGGCAACGTCCTCTTGCGTCTGAGCTCCAACGCCGGACTGCATTCGAGGTATCTTTTGCAGCCGAGCACCAATGTCGGACTGCTTCCCAGCTCTAACGCCGGACTATGTATCCGAGCTCCAACGCCGGACGGTATCCGAGCTCTAACGCCGAACTATGTATCCGAGCTCCAACGCCGGACTGTATCCGAGCTCCAACGCCGGACTGTATTCGAGGTGTCGTAAATCACCTTGGTTCAAAGAAGTTTGAAGGAGTTTAGCCGAGCTTAATGCCGGAAGTGCCCTCTATGGAGCCAGCCACTAGCGCCCGAGCTTTATGCCGGACTGCTTCCGAGGTGGTTAAGCACCTCGGTCATGGGCTGATTTTTTGGTCAATGTTTTTTATTGATGCAATTTACTCTCTGACGAGATATATAGCCAGTAGCCCTCATGGTGGGTATCGGTCTAAAACCCGAGATGCACATGAAGGAAGACATAAGACCGCTGATCCCCGTAGCCGCTGAGACTCAGGTTGATTTGCAAAATCGGTCTGAGGATCAAGTCCTAGCTCGGTAGAATACTTCGGGACACAAAAAGCGGTGTGCTCAGTCCTCGAGACTCGGGTTGGGTGCGGCCGACCAACCTGAGGATCAAAATCTCCTCGGAAATTGTATTGCACTTAAGATTTTCTGCATAGAACAAGCAATGCAGTAGCCCCCGAGACACTGGTCGGGTGGCAACACCAGATCAGGGGATCGATGTGCCCCTTTAATAATTGTATAAATAATAATCCCGAAGCCCAGTAGCCCCCGAGCCTTAATGCGGGCACGGGAGGCCGAATTAAGGATCGATATCCATAGTAAAATCACAAATTATGTGTAATGACTCTATGTATCCAAGTACTTTACGTCATTAATGCTTGGATCCGCATTGTACGAAACTTTATTGACCGACCATCGGCTTCCACCTCCTCAGCCAATAGCCGAGGAGTGTTTGTCCTACTTTATAAAGCCTTTATGAGGGCAAAGATTTACAACAAACAAGGCAATCTGGCCATACGGTTTTATAAACAAAGGTACACAGAGAGACATGTTATATTACTGTTTAACAGAAGAAATGTCTTCCAGAGAAAATAGTCCCGCTATCGGTTCCTTTCTTTGGGTTGTCATGCTAAGCATGATCATGAAACCTCTGCTCCAATGTAAGAGCAAAATATCGAGGATTTAGTTTGGGAGGCCAGTTAATAGCCCCCGATAGTGTTCGGCGACAATCGAGGTCAAGCCGGAAACACTTCGGCCATTGAATGGCCTGTCATTTCATAAAGTCATCGGATCGCTGCCCAGTTTACACCTATTGTGACAGTCAGTTTTCGGCTTTCTCCACTGAGGTGCTCGACCATGCGAGCTGGAAGCAGAATCGGAGTGGTTCTCCCTTTGCACACCTAGCTGAACAAAGCGGAACGTAGCAGGCAAGCGCGGGAGCCAGGCAACCCAACTATTGACCGAAGACACAATTCGAAACTGATGCATATATAGCAATATCCGAGAATGTTTTTGCCGAATCTCAAAAGGTGTCCGGCGTTGCACTGCAAGACTTGTGCTGAAAACACACAAATAGTTAAAAAGTGCCATGGGCTCGAAAAGCCAAAAAACTTTATTCAAAAGATTAATGTCCGAACTAGATCAAGTGTTCGGTGCCAATCCGAAAATTGGACTTTAGAGAAAAAGGTGCTTCTGCCGTGCTTTAACATGACACATCCTATCTCAAAACTTCAAGCGGGTCAGCCTACGGCTTCAACCTCCTATCCCGGAGACGGAGTACTTCTTACTAGGCCAGTTTAGCAAACTAAACTCTAGCGGCTTTGAGAGAGAAATTAGGCTCCCCGGCTAGTGACCGCACACTTGTGTCGAAAAAAGGATTGATAAATAATAATAAAACTTTGCAATGGCTAGGAAGAGAAACACTTAGTATGAAACGGCTCAAATAAACATAAGAGCCCCCAAGTGACTTGGGTAAAAGTTGATAATGTAAGGTGACATGTAGAATGCCTTCTAGCCGGATTGTAGATCGTTTGTCGTAGCGGACTTTTTCTCTTCAACCTCTGGACCCAATAGTCCGGAGTGTGTCCGAATACCCTCGCGGTTATAAAAACCGGGGCATGCGTGGAGACCAGGCGTAGGGGTCATTAGTGCTTTATCAGACAAGTGCCCAACTAGTTATGTTATATTACATGGTTAGTAAGAAACATCTTCCAGGGAGAATAGTTCCGTTAGGGGTTCCTTTCCTTGGGAGGCATTGCCCTAAAGTGCATGTCCGGACTGCGAAAAGAGAAGAAAAATATCTGGGGGCAGGTAAATAAATAGGTAAGAAATCATCTTTTAGTTCACCGACCGAGTATTCCCTTAAGAACGCTTGCTTTCGGCTTCACCCAGTCTGAGGTACACATCCGGCTGACCCGGCAGTAACAATCGCAGATGTGCTCCCTTTACCACCTAGCCGAACAATGGGGAACATAGGGGTAAGCACAGGAGCCAGGCAACCCAGCTTGGCCAAAACTTAAGTCATATCGATGCATATAATGGTGAATAAAAGGTACATGCGGAAGTGTGACACATGTGTTGGGCATAAAGCCCAAATTAATAAGCTTCTGTTAAAGAAGCCCCCAGGTATTATGAGCGCGGGTAGCGTGTCAAGTGTGTGCGAACAAAGTTTCGACAAGGAAGATAAGCAACTTTTTCCCGAGAAAGTATAATGCTTGGTCGAACCGAACACAAGTTAGAAATTTTAAAACTTTGAGCATGAAGGCAACTTAGCTGGTTAATGTGTTCGGTATTGACGATGCGGTTCGAGCTTGATGCGAGACAAGGTTCCATCCCTCAAGCCGGTCCCGAGGTGGCAGGGCAAAGAGCTCGGCACTGTGAAGTGGTGACATAGCATGGTCAATGCAGGACGGCAGAGTGATGCCGAAGTCCCTGGCATGGGGTAATGAAGTGTTGACGAAGCCCCCCGTCCAGCCGAGGTGACGTCAAAGGATATAGTCCGGCTGGATCATTTTCCTGTGCACAAAAAATAGTGCAAACCAGATATAATAGTAAAAAAATCGTTGCATAATAAATAATTTATGCAAAGTGAGTAATAAAAGAAATATGGCCTGCCGCCGAAGTCGATGTCGATGCAGGTCGTCGGCGTAATGCAATAAAGGCGTGGCAAAGCCTGGATTCACAGGTCGGTCCGAGTTCCGGATGCGGCGTTCGCCGGACTATGTACGGAAACTGACCGAACTATCATGCGACCGTCGATAATGCGGCCAGTATTTGATAGACCTGTGTACATATGATGGACTAACCAGAGTAATAATTCCTTGGGAAAACATAACCCAAACAAGCAAAAAGAAATACTAGGATTAATAGCACCTGGTTTATTTGTTGTAGCAATCCGAAGGAAGGTGACTCCCAAAATTGGGACTCGATCCGCGCACCCATTGCCTAGTCGGCTAGTGACGCCGAAGAGTCCGGAGTAGGTTGATGAAGAGATGGCGAAGCCCCCGGTCCAGCCGAGATGTCGAAGTAGGTCGGCATGATGGACACCAGCTTGAAGAAGCAATAGCGCGGCCCTGCCGATGCAGGTCGTGACGTGGTCGATGCCGGCTTGATGAAGCGACCGTGCGGCGATGCCGGTATGCCTGCTCCGTGTAATCCGTGGGGCGCCGATGTTGGTGATGATTTATCCTTCGCGATGCCGGACACTCGTTCTGCTTGCCGAGATAATGATCCGAAGAAATTGAGCTCGGCTCAACAAAGCGACGACGTGTCTAATGTAGGTCGACCGCCATGGAGTGATGTTGCCGGGCTGGTTTGACACCGGCGCGACGGTGAAGTTCGTATTGCAAGAATACTTTTAATCCTACTGGCATGTGTTTGAGAATAAAACACAACACCCCATATGAAAACTTCCTTCAAAAAGGATGTCCGAGATCCCGTTCATAAAGAAGATGAATTCGGGTCGGATTCGTTCTCGCGCAGAAAGTAGATCCAAAAAGTGACGCACTAATCGGAAGTTTCCCGGAGTTTGGACGGTCGGATCGAGCTGAACTTTTGGCAGGTGGTAGATATGGTAATTCCGAAGCAAATCAACGGTTGGATCTTCCAAAGGACATCCGAGCTAGATGTCGGACACCACGCCCTAAACTTACCCGGATTCTCGTCCAGATTCAACAGGGCTCCGGCATATCAGAGATTGCCGGAGATTCCTCCATCGGAACTCGACGAAATTTTTGCAGGGTTGTTGTAGACTTAATTCCACATAATTCCACCGAAGTAATCGTTTAAGCGACACTCGAGGAGGCGGTGGCAGCGGATACAAGTTTGCTGTCCAGAAAAACGGCACGATCGCCTGAGGGCAATGTTGACGTTGAGCCCCCGAGCTCCATTGATGACTCCTCCATGATCTTGATAGAGATCGGAGTTGGTGTTGATGAAGGCCTTCATCCGAACATGACGATCAGAGGTAGGCCGCATTCCTCGGTCAAGCCAAGGTGACCAGTCGAGCTGGTGACGAAGAAGCCGACATCGCAGTTGACCTGCAGTCGAGCCATTGATCCTTTCGTCGATCACACAGCGGAACTCTCAATGAAAGCACCAATGTCGGTGTCAAAACCGGCGGATCTCGGGTAGGGGGTCCCAAGCAGTGCGTCTTAGGATCAATGGTAACAGGAGGCAAGGGACACGATGTTTTACCCAGGTTCGGGCCCTCTTGATGGAGGTAAAACCCTACGTCCTGCTTGATTGATATTGATATTGTGGATGTTACAAGAGTAGATCTACCACGAGATCAAGGAGGCTAAACCCTAGAAGCTAGCCTATGGTATGATTGTTGTATATCTATCGACTAGCCTGGCCTCGGTTTATATAATGCACCAGAGGCCTAGGATAACAAGAGTCCTAGCCGAATACGCCGGTGGGGGAGGAGTCCTTGTCTTGATCGCCAAGTCTTGTGGAATCTTCCTTGTATGCGGCATCTGTCCGGACTGGCCCATGAGTATACGGCCATGGGGATCCTTGGCCCAATCCAACTGATTGGGAGACGACGTGGTGAGTACCCCCTAGTCCAGGACACCGTCAGTATCTCTCATTATCAGGAGAGCTCTGGCCGGACTGCGGCCAGGACGGTTGGGATGCGGACGACGAAGAAATTCAAAACCCACCCACCACCCACTTGGTAGCCACTGTCGATGATCTAACGGACATGATAGACTACGACTCCGAAGACATCGACGGTATGGACGACGATGCCGGAGCCGACCAAGAACCAGCGCCTATCGGGCACTGGAAAGCCACCTGATCATATGATATATACATGGTGGATATCCCAAAGGATGGGAATGGCAAAGGGGCAGCGGAAGATGACCCCTCCAAGAAATAGCCCAAGCGCCGGCATCAGCGGCGCCGCTCTAAATCCCGCCATAGCAAGAATGAAGATTCCGGCACCGGAGATAATAACGCCCCAGGTAGTGCCGAAGACAACCCACTCCAGCAAGATTCAGCACAGGAGGACGGGGACGCCAGCCCTCATGAGAGAGCGGCAGAAGAAGAGGTAGAGGACTACATGCCTCCCTCCGGAGACGAGGCAAGCCTCGACGACGACGAATTCGTCGTGCCTGAGGATCCCGTCGAACAAGAGCGTTTTAAACGCAGGATTATGGCCACGGCAAACAGCATAAAGAAAAAGTAGCAACAGCTTAGAGCTGATCAAGATCTGCTAGCCGATAGATGGACTGAAGTCCTCGCGGCCGAAGAGCATGAGCTCGAACGCCCCTCCAAAAGTTACCCTAAACGCAAGATGCTCCCCCGATTAGAGGAGGAGGCGTATGAACCTGCATCACCAGCAGACAATACGGCTGACCGACCACCCCGTGGTCGCGACAGAGAGGCCCCTAGGCCCTTCACTAGAACCGTACCCCGGCATCGCTCGAAGAGCACAAAGCCACAGGGGAACGCTCCAGACTTGCGAGATATATTGGAGGATAAGGAAAGACAATCAAGATCGATCTATGGATCGCGTGGGCGCCCCATGATACGTGACGACAACCGTCGTGCCGGACACAGTAAGTTCGGCCGGGCCGAACAAAATAGACAAAGCTCTTTCGAGCTCCGTCGCGATATCGCCCAGTACAGAGGCGCCGCACACCCACTATGCTTCACATACGAAGTAATGGATCATCAAATCCCTAAAGGGTTTAAACCCGTGAACATTGAATCCTATGATGGCACAACAGACCCCGCATTTTGGATCGAAGACTATCTCCTCCATATCCACATGGCCCGCGGTGATGATCTTCACGCCATCAAATATCTCGAACTCAAACTTAAAGGACCAGCCCGGCATTGGCTTAACAGCTTGCCAGTAGAGTCAATCGGGAGTTGGGAAGACCTGGAAGCCGCATTCCTCGATAACTTCCAAGGCACGTATGTGCGACCACCAGACGCCGATGATCTAAGCCACATAATTCAGCAGCCAGACGAATCGGCCAGACAATTATGGACACGGTTCCTAACAAAGAAGAACCAAATCGTCGACTGTCCGGATGCAGAGGCCCTAGCGGCCTTCAAGCACAACATCCGCGACGAGTGGCTGGCCCGGCACCTAGGACAGGAAAAGCCGAAATCAATGGCAGCCGTCACATCACTCATGACCTGCTTCTGCCCGGGTGAGGACAGCTGGCTAGCACACAGCAATAACCTCAGCAAAAATTTTGGCAGTCCAGATTTCAAGGACTGTAATGGCAGGTTGCATCGCAACAAAAACAAACGCCGCATTAACGACGATAACAGTGAAGATACGGCAGTCAATGCCGGATTCAGAGGCTCTAAACCCGGACAGCGGAAAAAGCCATTCAAAAGAACTACTCCGGGTCTTTCCACTTTGGACCGAATACTCGACTGCTCGTGCCAGATACATGGCACCTCGGAAAAGCCAGCCAACCACACCAACAGGGACTGTTGGGTATTCAAACAGGCGGGCAAGTTAATTGCCGAAAACAATGACAAGGGGCTACACAACAATGACGAGGAAGAGACCCGGCCGCCGAACAATAGAGGACAGAAGGGTTTCCCCCCACAGGTGCGGACGGTGAACATGATATACGCGACGCACATACCAAAAAGGGAGCGGAAGCGTGCACTCAGGGATGTATACGCGATGGAGCCAGTTGCCCCGAAGTTCAATCCATGGTCCTCCTGCCCGATCACTTTTGACCGGAGGGACTACCCCACCAGCATCCGCCATGGCGGATTCGCCGCATTGGTTCTAGACCCAATCGTCGATGGATTTCACCTCACCAGAGTCCTGATGGACGGCGGCAGTAGCCTGAACCTGCTTTATTAGGACACAGTGCGCAAAATGGGCATAGACCCCTCAAGGATTAAACCTACCAAGACGACCTTTAAAGGTGTCATACCAGGTGTAGAAGCCAATTGTACAGGCTCAGTTACACTGGAAGTGGTCTTCGGATCCCCGGATAACTTCCAGAGCGAGGAATTAATCTTCGACATAGTTCCGTTCCGCAGCGGCTATCATGCTCTGCTCGGACGTACCGCGTTCGCAAAGTTCAACGCGGTGTCGCACTATGCATACCTCAAGCTCAAGATGCCAGGCCCTCGAGGAGTCATCACGATCAATGGAAACACTGAACGTTCTCTCCGCACGGAGGAACATACAGCGGCTCTCGCGGCAGAAGTACAATGCAGCCTCTTAATGCAATTCTCGAGTTCGGCCGTTAAGAGGCCGAACACAGCTAAGCGCGCCCGGAGTAACCTACAACAAGACCACCTGGCACGTGCCGAGCACGCGTAGCAGTGCGGACCCAGCCCCTGTAAAACGTCAAGACAGGTCCTTCGCGTACACCATTACGCTCTGAAGATACCATGGGCATGGGGAGAGGGGCACGACCACGATAGGCCCAGACTGCGGCTCAACCACACCAGGGGCTCTCAAGTGTGTCGTTCTTTTTTTTCTTTTTCCTTTTTTTTATTTTTACCCACAGGACTCCGTTCGTCAGAGGGCCTGTCCGGCAGTAGACCTGCCGAACTCATGATGCAACAGCCAGGGAAGAAGAAAGGCTACAACGAATATCTAGGTGGTCTCCATTACGAGCATTAAATCTGTTTTATGCACCATTCCGCAGCCTACCCCTGGAGGGGGACATGTTTAACAGTCCCATCCCTTGCTTATCGCACTATTTGTATCGTTCTGCACTTACAGCAGTTTTTCTTTAATAAGTAATACAGCACCTTTTTTTGCTTGCAATTGCATTTCTTTTTTATACATATGTTCATTTGTGACATTACGCATCCGTACGTTTTGGTACGGCTAAATACACCAGGGGCTTATGTTTCCCGCATCATGGTGTGATAAGTCCGAACACTTTCACAAGTGCGGCACCCCGAACTTATAGCATTATATGCATCAGCTCCGAATCATGTCTTGGGTCAATAGTTGGGTTTGCCCGGCTCCCATGTTTTGGTACCTTATGTTCCGTTGTATCGGGTAAGGTAGCACTGGGAGAACCACTTCGATTGCGCCCTAGTTGAGCTGGGTTAACGCCTCAGTGGAGAAAGCTAAAACTGACCGTCATGATGAGGCGAGAGCTGGTCGCTGTTCGAGAGGTTTTTTGCGAGTCCCTAAAGACTTATGCCGCTTAGAGCGAGGAGCCGGTTTTTGTCCGGCCAAGGCGTGGATAGCGCCCCAAATTCGGCCTTCCGAAGATTAGGGGCTTCGCCGAAATTTAAAATTATAGAATTCTATGGCTAAGTGAGAGTGTTCAAGCATTATAAGTCCGGTTTCCTTGTTTGTTGTGTTGAGCGCCTCCCTAGATGGACCCAAATACGGAACAAGAGTGCTCAAGTTTATCCCGAACACCCCAGCACTCGTGGCATGGGGGCTGAAGCCGACGACTTGACATCTCTTAGATTTGATAAACAGCCACACAGAAGGTAATATTATAAATCAAAACGCGTTGCTTAGCGCAAATGAACTAAGTTTTCAGCGCACAGGATAACAAAATGCGAGTCTACTCAAATATTACATCTTTGGAGCACTCACCCGCAATAGTGCGGGCGCCCTTCAGCACACTCTTATAATACATCTCGGGCATGCGATGCTCCTTGGCCTCCGGTGGTGGGTCCGTCACGAGATTCTGGGCATCCATCTTGCCCCAGTTCACCTTTGCGCGGGCAAGGGCCCGACGGGCACCTTCAATACAGGCGGAGTGCTTGATGACTTCGACCCACGGGCACGCATCCACCAGCCGCCGCACCAGGCCGAAGTAGCTCCCAGGCATGGCCTCCTTAGGCCACAGCTGAACTATGAGGCCCTTCATGGCCTATTCGGCCGCCTTGTGGAGCTCGACCAGCTGCTTTAGCTGGTCGCTAAGGGGCACCGGATGTCTGGCCTCAGCATATTGAGACCAGAAGACCTTCTCCGTCGAGCTCCCCTCCTCGGCCCGGTAGAACGCGGCAGCATCGGACACGCCACAAGGAAGATCTGCGAACGCTCCTGGAGAGCTCTAAATTCGGGTAAGCAACAGGTAATTAACACTCACATGCTTACTTTGCATGAAAAATGCCTTACCCGCTGCTATTTTCTTCAACACCTCGATTTCCTGGAGGGCCTTGTAGGCTTCGGCCTTAGCGGCTTTGGCACTCTCAAGAGCCGTTGCAAGCTCAGACTCTCGAGTCTTCGAGTCACGCTCCAGGCTCTCATGTTTTTTCATGAGATCCTGGAGCTCTTGCTGTACCTCCTCCACCCGCGCCTCCTGCTTCTCTCGCTCGGTGCGCTCCGCGGCCGCATTGCGTTCGGCCGCGGCCACCGCCTCTTTTAGGGTCACCACCTTGTTAGTGGCCCCTGCAATACCCACATTATCCTTGTCTTTCATTTTGCAACCAAAATCCTTTTCTGTAAGGTACAATTTTAATAAGGTGTTACTCACCTTCCTTGTCCTCGAGCTGCTTCTTGGCACGGCCGAGCTTGTTCTCGGACCTCTCGAGGCCTTCCTTCAAAGTACTGACCTCCGCAGTCAATGCGGCAGAGGTCAGCAGCGCAGCCTGCAATCCCATATCGACATATTTTTTATGACTCCTGTGTATATCTTCTTAGATCCTTAGTCTGGCTTTTCTTTCCGAACACCGAACCGAGCATCAGGGGCTACTGTCTATGCGGTACTATTTTACATATATCAAAATTCTTACTTCAAAGCATGTTAGAAGGCTGCTGCAGGCTTCGGTCAGCCCGCTCTTGGCGAGCTGCACCTTCTGAATCACCGCACTCATAATAGTGTGGTGTTCCTCTTCGATGGAGGCGCCATTGAGCGCCTCCAGCAAGCTATCCGGCGCCTCTGGTTGGACGGAGGCTGCCGGTGTCACGGTCTTGCCCTTCTTACAAAGGGGCCGCCTGCCGGACTCCGGAGCCACTATGGGATCCGAAGCCGAGTCCGGTGCAAAGTCTGGGAGGTTGTCTTGCGACACCTCCGGGGCCTCCTCCTCCTGGCGGGTCCCTTCCCGGGATCCCACCTCGGCATCGTCCATGTCACGGGGGGTGGAGGCGGTCGGAAGAGAATCCATATCCGACGCACCTAAGGACCCGCTCGACGAAGCGGGAAGATCGTCCTTGGGCGGACTGCAGGGTTGTATGTGGCATTAGAAAGACATTGTGTGGCAAAAAATATAAACCATGAAGTTATTCGGGAGTCCGGATACTCACGATCTCGCCAGGGGCTTGGCCCTTGGAGGCCAGTCCTTGTCGTCATCACTGGCGTTGGCAGAGCAGTCCGGGGGAAGAGTTTTTCCCTTCTTGGACCCTTCGGCCTCCCTCGTTGGGAGGCCTTCCTTTTCTTCTCTCCCCCCGCTGGGGAAGAGGCTTTCTTCTTCTCCTCCTCACCTTGGTGAGAGGAGTCGACCTCGGAGTCGTCATCCGATAGCAACCTGAAAGTGGGAACTCTTCCGAGTCCCCGTGGCCTTCTTCTTGGCCTTCTTCTCCGGCACCACATGGGGTGCCGGAGCCAGCAGCCCCGTCAAATGGGCGTCCACTAGGTCCTCTGGCAATGGGGCTGGACAGATAGCCTGTTCGGCCTTCTTCAGCCAGTCCTGTCAAAGGAAAGGGAGTTTAGATCCCGCATAGAGTCAAACTATGGAAAACAAGCGTCCCTTAAAGGACAAAATCACTTACCTCATCAGCTGGACGCTCCGAGCTGAATCCGCGATCTTCGGTAGCGGATGCGGGAGCCTTGGCGCCCTTGAACAGCACCTTCCAGACATTTTCGTACGTAGTGTCGAAGAGCCCATTCAAAGTCTGGTGCTGCGCCGGATCGAACTCCCACATGTTGAAACCCCGTCGTTGGCACGGGAGAATCTGGCGAATGAGCATGACCTGCACTACGTTGACAAGCTTGAGCTTCTTGTCCACTAGCTTTTGGATACAAGCTTGGAGTCCGGTCAGCTCCTCCGAATCACCCCATGTCCGGCCGCTCTCTTTCCAGGAGGTGAGCCGTGTGGGGATGCCGGATCTGAATTCGGGGACCGCTGCCCATTCGGGGTCACGCGGCTCGGTGATGTAGAACCACCCCGATTGCCACCCCTTCATGGTTTCCACGAAAGTGCCCTCGAGCCAAGTAACGTGGGACATCCTGTCCACCATGGTGCCTCCGCACTCCGCTTGGCTGCCCTTCACAACCTTCGGCTTGACACTGGAGGTCTTGAGCCACAAGCCGAAGTGGGACTGGATGCAGAGGAAGGCCTCACACACGACGATAGACGCCGAGATGTTGAGGATGAAATTCGGGGCCAAATCATGGAAATCCAGGCCGTAGTAGAACATGAGCACCCGGACAAAGGGATGGAGTGGGAAACCCAGTCCGCGGAGGAAATGGGGAAGGAATACTACCCTCTCATGGGGCTTGGGGGTGGGGATGAGCTCTCCCTCACTGGGGAGCCGGTGCGCGATGTCGCTGGACAAGTATCCGGCGTTGCGCAGCTTCTGTATATGCCCCTCCATGACGGAGGAGGCCATCCACTTGCCTCCTGCTCCGGACATCGTTGGAGAAGGTTTCGGTGAGATGTGCGGGCTTGGGCGCTGGAGCTCGGGTTCGCAGAGATGGGTAAGCCAAGGAGGAAGAAGGCGCGGGTAATAGGGTTGGATCTTTATCCCCTTATATGGGCGGATGAAAACATGCATCCCCACCGGCCTGATAAAACTCGCTTATCCCCCAAGCGCCGCAATCAATGGCGCGGTTGGGTTACCCACGTCCATATTGATGGGAATCCTGGAATAAGGGGAACATGATCTCTGCTTCGACAAGACGTGCCAAGGAAACCGCTTTGCTAAACGCGCTAAGGTGGTACAATAAAAACGACTTAAGTAAAGGCTTGGTAGTGGTGTGACGTCACACCATCAAATACGTCAGCAGATTGAACTTGTGTAAATATTATTCTCTCTACGGTGGTATGTGGAAATTATTTTTGCAGAGCCGGACACTATCCTGGTGTTCACAATCTTCTATAAATTATTCGGAGGAGGAACCTGCCTTGCAATGCCGAAGACAATATGCGCGTCGGACTCGTCGTCATTGAAGCCTGGTTCAGGGGCTACTGAGGGAGTCCTGGACTAGGGGGTGTCCGGATAGCCGAACTATCATCATCGGCCGGACTCCAAGACTATGAAGATACAAGATTGAAGACTTGGTCCCGTGTCCGGATGGGACTTTCCTTGGCGTGGAAGGCAAGCTTGGCGATACGGATATGTAGATCTCCTACCATTGTAACCGACTCTATGTAACCCTAGCCCTCTCTGGTGTCTATATAAACCGGATGGCTTTAGTCCGCAGGACGAACAACAATCATACCATAGGCTAGCTTCTAGGGTTTAGCCTCCTTGATCTCGTGGTAGATCTACTCTTTTAACACACATCATCAATATTAATCAAGCAGGACGTAGGGTTTTACCTCCATCAAGAGGGCCCGAACCTGGGTAAAACATCGTGTCCCTCGTCTCCTGTTACCATCCGCCTAGACGCATAGTTCGGGACCCCCTACCCGAGATCCGCCGGTTTTGACACCGACACCCCTCCTGGTCGCCTTGGGCCTCCATTTATAGGGAAAAGGGGTTGCCACAATGGCACACAGGAGGTGGAAAGGGCACAGTGATACAAGTTTATCCCTCGCATTACATGACGAGGCGCATTTAATGCGTCATGCTTAGGTGTCCTTGCTTTATCGGGGGCGGGGGAGAGCCCAGTCTTGTCCGTCGCTGATCCCTTTCGCGTCAACACACGTCCTGGCCAGCGGTGCCCGTGGCGCCATGTAGGCAGGCAGGTAGCTGAGGTGGCGCAGCGGTGGGTCTCCGCGAAGATCCGCTTGCCGCCATGCAGGTGCCTGCCCAACTGGTTGGGTCGGCGGCTGCATGCGAACAGTGGTAGAGGTTGGAATTGGCGTGGGCCTGATGGTGGCCCTACGGGTGTCCTTGGCAAGGGCCTCGCCGTAGCCCCGGCAAGGGTCTTGCCGGGGCCCCGGCAAGGGTCTTGCCGTGGCGCCCGCTGTTATCCCCGGCAAGGCTCTTGCCGGGGGCCTTGTGGTCCCCCTTGGCTGGGATCCCGCCAAGGGTCGTCACCTTCTATAGTGTGTATCTGATCTTGAATGTCTTCACAAAGATCTGCATGCCACCATGGGGATGTCTCCCGAATCCTTGCCCCACGGGGGCAGTGAACTCAAGGGTGATTTGCTCCATAGGTGTGGGGCGAGCTGCCACGGCAAGGGTCTTGCCGGATTTGCTAAAACCGCCCCCCGGCAAGGATCTTGCCAGGGGAGTCCGCTTCGTCCCCTTCGCTCTTTGTGGTCTTGGTCTTGGTGTCGTTCTGCTTCTTTCGAGCTTTGGCCTTACCTTGGCTCACCTCCCTTGCCTTGCCCGGTGCGGTGGCGTCCGTGGCTCGGACTGCCCGTGCACAGTTATAGGGGTACAAAAAGCTTACCCCTCTTTTTGTACACCGACAAATACCCTACTTCCTGCTTGATTGATCTTGATGAGATGAGTATTAGAAGAGTTGATCTACCATGAGATCAGAGAGGCTAAACCCTAGAAGCTAGCCTATGGTATGATTGTTGTTGTGTCCTACGGACTAAAGCCTCCGGTTTATATAGAGACCGGAGGGGGCTAGGGTTACATAAAGTTGGTTACAGAGAAGGAGATCTATAATCCGGATCGCCAAGCTTGCCTTCCACGCCAAGGAGAGTCCCATCTGGACACGGGACGAAGTCTTCAATCCTGTATCTTCATAGTCCAACAGTCCGGCTTCCAACCTCTCGAACCATTGCCATGGGCCTCCTTTTATAGATTATGGGGTCACCATAGGGACAAATTAGTCATTAGTAACTGATAGGATACCAAATAGTGTTATCATACCTAACTCTACAGGCTGACAGTGTGTATTTAATGCACCGCTTAATGTCACAACGTTGGTTGCCCGGCAAGGCTTGCTAGGATATCTCGCCAGCTCCACGCCTGCTGGCCTAACACATCATAGGACGGGTGTCATCTGTGGGTTTTTCTGGTAGAAAGCGGCTGCCATGTGGAGAATTGCAGCCACCTAACCACTTTGCGGCTTGACACCGCACTGATCGACGACATGAGTCGTGGTGGAGTTCTTGGTGAGGTGTTTCGGCCTCCGCAAGTCCCGGCAGGCCCTGCCAAGATGCCTTGGTCATCTTCTTCTGGGGGTGGCCTCGCCCCTTGCCGGGCTCGCGTGCCCGGCAAGGGAGGTCTCTCTCTTGATGACATCTTGCTCTTCTGGCTTGGTCTTGGTCCCTCTGATCTGCTTGTTGGTTCTTTGAATTTCTTGGTTTCTTATACTTTGTCTTGGACTGGTGATGCAATCTTGATCTTGCGCCTGTGTACAGTCAGGGCAACAGACCCAGGGTTTGTTGCACTGACACCGTGGGGCCCACAAGACACTAGGGCGCGCCAGAGGCCCCTGGCGCACCCTGATGGGTTGTGGTGCCCACGAGGGTCTCCTCCATCGCCTCTTCACTCTATAAATACTCAGATATTCCAAAAACCTTAATTGAGGAGTCGGAAGACAATTCTAGCTACCGCAAGTTCTAGAACCACGAGATTCAATCTAACACCATCATGGAGGGGTTCATCATCCTCATGGGTGCCTCTCCGGTGATGCGTGAGTAGTCCACCATAGACCAACGGGTCCGTAGGCAGTAGCTAGATGGCTTCCTCTCTCTTTCTCTCTCTCTCTCTCTCTCTCTCTCTCTCTCTGTCTCTCTTGATTCTCAATACAGTGGTCTCTTGGAGATCTATTTGATGTAATGACTTTTTGCGGTGTGTTTGTTGGGATTCGATGAAGTTTGAGTTTATGATCAGATGTATATCCATGAATATTATTTGAGTCTTCTTTGATCTCTTATATGCATGATTATTTATAGCCTCATATTTCTTCTTTGAATCTTTGGTTTAGTTAGGCCAACTAGATCGATTTTTCTTGCAATGGGAAGAGGTGCTTTGTGATGGGTTCGGTTTTACGGTGTCCTCACCCAGTGATAGGAGGGGTAGCGAGGCATGTATGTATCATTGCTATTAAGGATAACAAGATGGGGGTCTATTCCTACATGAATAGGTCTTGTGTACATCATGTCATCATTCTTATTGCATTACTCCGTTTCTCCATGAACTTAATACACTAGATGCATGCTAGATAGCGGTCGATGTGTGGAGTAATAGTAGTAGATGCAGAATCGTTTTGGTCTACTAATCTTGGACGTGATGCCTATATATTGATCACTGCCTTGGATATCATCATAATTATTTGTTCTTTATCAATTTCCCAACAGTAATTTGTTTACCCACTATGCGCTATTTTCTTGAGAGAAGCCACTAGTGAAATCTACGCCCCCCCTCGGGTCTATCTTTTATCATATTGCTTTCTGATCTACCTTTTGCCGTGTTTATTTTCCGATCTGTTATTCCAAAAACTGAAAAATACCTTGCTATACTTTTTTTCATCTTTTATTTTGTGTTCCTGAGTGATCTATTTATCCAATCTTACACAAACAAATCTATCTTTTTACTGTGGAGAGATTGACAACATCTCTTACGCGTTGGGTTGCAAGTTTTTGTTCTTTGTGTGTAGGTACCGTTTATATAGTGTTCCTAGGTTCTCCTACTGGACTGATACCTTGGTTTCATAACTGAGGGAAATACTTACCGTAGTTGTGCTGCATCATCCCTTCCTCTTTGGGGAAATACTGACGCAGTTTCAAGCCACGTCACTATGCGGCCTCGTCGATATAGTCAGGTAACACTACAAAAAAATACACTTCTGTGATGATACGTGTTTGTCACAGTAGGTCACATTTTTTGTCATGCATGTACATCCATGACGATTTTATGACATAATCAAGATAGTCATACCTGTGCTGTCATAGAAGTGTTCCATGACATTACCAAAATTGTCATCACGGAAGTGCCCACTTCCATGACGATAAATCACGCGTCACAGAAGTGCTTTCGTCAAGGGTGACCGACACGTGGCATCCACCATAACGGAACATCGTTAAGCTATCGGGTTAGGTTTTGGATCCGATAACCCGTTAACAGCCCCGACCAATGGGGATTTTCCACATGTAAAATCATCATTGGCTGGAGGAAACACGTGTCGGCTCACCATCGGGACAGATGTCATCCACTCATTGGACCGAAGGCGCCTATGATACGTTGACACGTGGCACGGCCCAACAGAGGCCCATTCCTATGAAAAGGCCGGCCCATTTGACTTGGTCAAAAGGTGGCGGGCCGGCCCATGGAAAGCCTGTTAACGGTCTGTTCACATATAGCCCATTTACAGCCCGCTAACCCAGGGCCCGTTATGACCTATCTGAATTAGGGCCAGTAGCATCATCTGGGCCGTCCAATATGTTTCCAACCCATTTTAACTTCTGGCCCATGTATGGCCCATGATGTCTTTCAGCCCATATGACGCCCTTTGTAACTCTTGGCCCATTAACGGCCTGTGGCGAAAATGGCCCGTAATGAACAGTGTATCACTTTATACCCATTAATAGTCCGTGGTGAAACTGGCCAATAATGAATAGTGTATCACTTTATACCAATTAACGACCCGTTATTCCGTTGGGCCGTTTCGAGCCCATGTTATCTTTCGGCCTTCTCAGGCCCATTTATTCTTGGGATCATTTCTAGCATTCGTTTACTTACGGCCCGTTACTGTCATTTTCTGCTTGTGGGCCAAATTCAGCCCGTGGTTACAGTCGGCACGTATGTGGCCCGTTAATACATTGGGCCATTTTTGTAGCGTCATTAAATATGGCCTATTAACGACAGCCCGTTATGGTAGGCCCATGAATGGACGATTCCAACTCTAGCCCATTTACAGCCATAATGCGGTCTGTTATTGGTCCATGTTTGGTCGATCGATCATACGGCCCATATAAGGCCCATTGATGATACGGCCCGTAGAAGGCCCAATGTGTCTACGGCTCGTAGAAGGCCCATTGTGTCTATGGCCCGTAGAAAGCCCATTGTTTCTATGGCCCGTAGAAGGCCCATTGTTTCTATGGCCGGTAGGAGGCCTAGTGTCACTACAGTAAATATGTAGCCCATGGTTATTGTGGCTTAGTTTTTAAAAATAGGTTATTGCGGCCACTAGCAAACCGCGGAAAAAGAACTGCACTGACTACAAGCAAACAAATAAACAAGACAACAAGGAAATAAATAAGCAAGCAACTTACGCTAGGCTATCACGGCTATTACACATATTACATTCACTGGGCATCAAAGTTCGCCACTAGTGCAAATATAGGGAACAAAGCAACATATAAACGCCGTAGCAAAACAAGTCCAGAACTGAAACCACTTCAAAAGAGCTCAAGAAACAATATCATGGGTACCCATAATGCTGGCAAGATGCTTAGCAAGCTTATTAACTTTCTCTTGTTTGGCACTTAAATCCTCCAGCGCTTGCTGTTGCACAAGAAAGTATGCATCTGATTTCTGCAGGGACTTCCTCAGTCCTTCAGCTTCTTTCCGCATCACAACTAACTAACGCCTTTCAGCTTGTAGCTGAGACTGAAGAAGCTGAAGTGATTCAAGCAGCGAGTTCGAAGAGCTTGTGCCAGTGGTAATGGCCAGTAACTCGAACACTACATCAACGCAGGACAATGGGGTTTTCTCACTGTCTACAAGATCATTTTTATCACCTTTCTTGGAGACCAACAGGGTTGTCTCACTATCTTGAACCTTATCTGCATTACTTTCTCTACCATTGCATAGTGGGCTGCTCTTCTCCAATATTCTGTTTGCATACTACTAGAGAAACAAGCAGACACATCACAGGTTTAGCTTGTAGTATACGAAACTCATTTCGGTAAACCGATTCAGTAGTAAGGTGGACAGGATAACAGCATGAAACAAACAAATATCTATGTACTACGGTCACTGTATTGTCCATATCATTCTAGTTTATGTTGCCTAATCAAGATAGAGACACAGTTTAACTCATATGTTTTTAAGACACGGCAGAATAGATAGAATATAAGTGTGAGAAACTACACAGCACTGGCAACACTTGTAATGTGCATCACATGAGAACATAACTGTTTATACAACTTAAACTGAAATCACCATAGATCAAGAAGTTGGAACAACAATCTAGTTAAAGAAATAGGTTTAGAACATACATGTTGCGCCATTGGAGTTTCAATTGGATCCTCAAAATTCGGAAGTAGTTGGTATGAGTAAATACAGTGTCAGTGATACAACAGCAAAGGAATATGGACCATAGCTATAGAATCTGACCTGAGAACAGTTGCTCTTCTACTTTAAACGTGGAGTTTGGGTTCGCTGTGGTGGTCTTCGTGCTTTGGCACTGCAGTAGCTTTACAAACCGCTCGTGTGGGGGTACTCTATGGTGGACATGGTGCTTTGTCAACTAGAAGTGGGTTACTATCCGCTGGGGTTGCGGTTAGATGGGTTGTAGCTGGTTCTCTGCCCAATGGTGTAAGTGTGCAATCTGGAAGAGTCTCGATTATGTGTGGTGGGGCTAGTTTGTGGGCCAGTACAACCATGGTTCTATCTGCATCGACGGGTAGCACTGTCTTTTGAGAAGAACGGGTTTTTGCTCCCTTAGATACTGCCATCACCCCCTCCAATTCAAATGGCTGATAAACAAGAAAATAAATTGAACGTACAGACATTGTATGATAGACAGATGTGGTAATTCACATATATGTTGTCTAATCAAACAGGACAGCATGACACAATTTCACATATATGATGCCTAACTAAACAGGATAGCATGACACAGTTTCATATATATGATGGATAACTTAACAGGATATAATGGCATAATTCAACATATGATGAGTATCTAAACAGGATGACATGACAAAACTATATGATGTCTTTCTAAAATAGGTTGGGATGAAATAATTCACATACATGTTGTCTAAGTATACAGGATGGCATGATATAATTGACATAATTGATTCATATACTAGGCAGCTGGCACTCGCATGTATGATCTCTAAACTAAGCAGATGGAATTCAATATTGTGCATATGATGTCTAAACTAAGCAATGCAAGACACCATATGCATCATATGAGAAATATAAACATTGCAACTTAGAGCATATACCTCAGGTGGGATATAGGACTAGTCATCTGTCTCTGAATCCTCCTCTGAGGAGCTCCCTATAACCATCGAGACATATGCTTCAACATGTACTATTGCCTGCTCTGAAGACCTTGTTTTCACTCCAGATTTTTCCATAACCGGCTCAAATGGCTGATACACATGAAGAGTAGTTCAATATACACAAATTGTCGACAAATGGAATACGTAATGAAAAAAAGATGGCATGAGATAATTCACATATATGATGCCTGGCTACATGGCGGTCCATAATTCACATATATGATAACTGGCTAAAAAACATGGCATTGCATAATTCACATATCTGATATAGAAAGCAAACTGGAGGCATTCACACAAAGCATGTCTAATCTAAGCACATAGCATGGCAATGCAAGACACCATATGCATGATATGAGCAATATAACCCTGCCAAGTTAGATCATGCACCTCTGGGGGGGATACGACTGGTCATCTGTCTCTGAATCCTCTTCTGAGGAGCTATTTGTAACTAGCAAGAAATCTGCATCGACAGGTAGCAGTGACTGCTCAGAAGACCTTGTTTTCACTACAGATTTTCCCATGACCGACTCAAATGGCTGATGCACAGGAAGAGTAGATGAATGTATAAAAATTGTTGACAATTGGAATACATTATGGAAAAAAATATGGCATGATACAATTCACATATACGATGACTGGCTTAACAGGATGGCATTGCATGATTCACGTATATGATGCCTGGCTAAACAAGATGGCATTGCATAATTCCCATATACTCCCTCCGTTCCTAAATATTTGTCTTTTTAGAGATTTCAAATGGACTACCACATACGGATGTATATAAACATATTTTAGAGTGTAGATTCACTCATTTTGTTCTGTATGTAGTAACTTGTTGTAATCTCTAAAAAGACAAATATTTAGGAATGGTGGGAGTATGATATAGAAACCAAACAGGTGGCATTCACAAAAGGAAAAATCTAAACTAAGCTGATGACATATAAGATGTATAATGTAAGCAATGCGAGGCGCCATATGCATGATATGACCAACATCAGCATGCCAGGTTAGAGCAAACACCTCAGGTGGTAAACAGGCGTGGTCATCTCCTTCTAAATTCCCATCTGAATAGTTACCTTCCTCTAGAATACAATCTGGAAATGCAGGAGTGGGGGCACTTCACCCACCATGGAGCGGCGTCTGCATGACATTATATTCCCACGCAACGGTCTTCTCTTTTTCTCTACATGTTTAGTACGATTGTGTACAATATCTGACATGCATAATAAAAAATAGTTAGATTTTGTTAGGCCTAAGGCTAAGGGGTGCATGAAAAAATCAAGACTGATGGTAGTAAACGAGTGGACGGATCCAAAACTAATGATGGCAGGTAGATTATAGCTTCAGTTTAAAAAGATAGACAATGGATCATCTATTGTTTGTTGCCCACCCAACATGAACCACATAGAAGACCCCAGATGAACCAGATAGTAGACAAATAATATTCGTTGCTGCCTTGATATGAGACCCATGGGCATTTTAAAACTCAAGTTTGAACGATAAAGTAGCAGGTAATAATAACCGATGTATAACGTAAGCAAACACGAAAGACTGCGACCTCTTGATACGTCTCCGTCGTATCTATAATTTTTGATTGTTCCATGCCAATATTATTCAACTTTCATATACTTTTGGCAACTCTTTATACTATTTTAGGGACTAACATATTGATCCAGTGCCCAGTGCCAGTTCCTATTTTTTTTGCATGTTTTATGTTTCGCAGAAACCCAATATCAAACGGAGTCCAAACGGGATAAAAACGGACGAAGAATTATTTTGGAATATTTGTGATTTTTGGGGGGAAGAATCAACGCGAGACGGTGCCCGAGAGGGCCACGAGGCAGGCAGCGCGGCCTGGACCCTCTTGGGCACCCCGTAAGGCGGTTGACACTCTTCTTTTGCCGCAAGAAAGCAAATTTTATGAGAAAAATCTGGGCAAAAGATTCACCTCAATCGGAGTTATGGATGTCCGTATATAAAAGAAATGGTGGAAGGGCAGAATCTGAGAATGCAAAAACAGAGAGAGACAGAGAGAGACAGAGAGATATATCCAATCTCGGAGGGGCTCTCGCCCCTCCCACGCCATGGGAGCCAACGACCAGAGGGGAAACCCTTCTCCCATCTAGGGATAAGGTCAAGGAAGAAGAAGAAGAAGAAGGGGGGCTCTCTCCCCATTGCTTTCGGTGGCGCCGGAACGCCGCCGGGAGCCATCATCATCACCGCGATCTTCACCAACACCTCCATCATCTTCACCAACATCTCCATCACCTTCCCCTTTCTATCTACAACGGTCCACTCTCCCGCAACCCACTGTGCCCTCTACTTAAACATCGTGCTTTATGCTTCATATTATTATCCAATGATGTGTTGCCATCCTATGATGTCTAAGTAGATTTTCTTTGTCCTATCGGTGATTGATGAATTGCTATGATTGGTTTGAGTTGCATGTTTTATTACTGGTGCTGTCCTATGGTGCTCTCCGTGTCGCGCAAGCGTGAGGGATCCCCGCTGTAGGGTTTGCAATATGTTCATGATTTACTTATGGTGGGTGGCGTGAGTGACAGAAGCACAGACCCGAGTAAGTAGGTTGTTTGCTTATGGGATAAAGGGGACTTGATAATTTAATGCTATGGTTGGGTTTTACCTTAATGATCTTTAGTACTTGCGGATGCTTGCTAGAGTTCCAATCATAAGTGCATATGATCCAAGAAGAGAAAGTATGTTAGCTTATGCCTCTCCCTCAAATAGGATTGCAATAGTGATTATCGGTCTAGTAACATAGTCAATTGCTTAGGGAAAATTTCACAACTCCTACCACCACTCTTCCACACTCGCTATATTTACTTTATTGCTTCTTTATCTAAACAGCCCCTAGTTTATATTTACGTGCTCTTTATTATCTTGCAAACCTATCCAACAACACCTACAAAGTCCTTCTAGTTTCACACTTGTTCTAGGTAAAGCAAACACTAAGCATGCGTAGTCTCGTATCAGTCGCGGATAGGGCTTGAGAGAGTATTTGCTCTACCTTTAGCTCCTCGTTGGGCTCAAAACTCTTACTTATCGAAAGAGGCTACAATTATCCCCTAGACTTGTGGGTTATCACCTCTCTTCCGGAACTGTGTAGTCCTCAGGTTCATCTGCTCAGTCGATGATGGTAATGCAGTTGGCGTGGCTGCCGGCAACGGGGAAGATGATCTGAGGTGGGGAAAGAAAGTCTGCAGGGGGGATCTCTGCTGCAGTGGATGCTTCTGTCGATGGTGCACCTTAGGTGGGGTGGATGACGGCACGGCAGGAGCAGGACATAACACACAGAGTTTTCTTTGATGCCTATCTAAAAATGAAGTAAATCTGTAAGGGCTCCTTAGAATTGGAGGATTCTATAAACGCAGGGACATGAAAAACACACCAATAGGATAGGAATGCACGTGCAAAACAGAGCATTTGGAAACATAGGATTTCAGTCAACCTGGGTGTTTGGTTCACATGAATTGGAAGAACACAGGAATGGAGAAACGTGGTCAAATTAAAGTCAAACCACGTGAAAATGAAAAAAATATGAATCCTATTATGCCAGTAATGCAATTAGTTATGTTCTTCATGCATATTAATTTGGAAAGGACATCCAAGTGAATATTAAAATTCCTATGTTTTTTCTTTGGAAGAGACACCAAAGGAAAAAAATTCCTCCAGTTTTGCTTTGCTCCACTCCTTCTAACCAAATGCACGAATAGTAGTTCCATAGCAAAGGATCCCTGAGAGATCAACATGAATGCAGAGTAACAAAGTGATGCGATTAGTGTACAACCTCTTTGGCATAGCCTTGCGGACCTCAGCATCATTGGGTTGGACGTGGAGGATGGTGATGCTGGTGTGACTGTCGGAGGCGGGGAAGAAGATCCGAGCCCTCTGGAAACGGCGCCGAGGGTACTGCTCCGCTGCGATGGACGGTTCCGTCGTTGGAGCAGCTCCGGTGAGGTGTACGGCGGCAAGGCTGAAGCAGGACAAGATAGACAATGTTATTCTGAAGTGGGACTCTAATATCATCTACAATAGATGATGTAAAATACATCACCAATAAGTGCTAGATGTAAAACGCATCAGCCGCGCCACGGCCGCTCCGACAGATGTTGTAAGTACTGTTCACTCTGAACTTAACTAAAGAAACTGAACTTTAAAGTTGAAACTGAATTTTACTGTCGGAACTGATTGAACTAGTAGTAGAGCATTGCAATAGATGTTTAGGGTGTTCGAGCACTAGTAGCAGAGAAGCAATGATCTAAATCAGCAGACGCTCGAGGAGGGAACGCACTAGTAGAGAGCAAGTCAAGCAGTAGCACCGCGAGTGAGTGCTAAAGCAGCAACTCTTGTAGCTGCCGGAGGTCGTGCAGCAGCAGCAGCGCGAGTGAGAGCAAGAGCAGAGCAACAACACGAACGAAAGCAAGAGCAGTGCAGCAGCGCGACCGCCAGCAAGAACAGAGCCGCAACGCAAGCGATAGTCGGAGCAGCTGCAGCTAGTGCCGGTGTGGAAGTCGCCGCCGAGGAAGCAACGACATGGAGGAGAGACGCCGTGGATGATGTGGCTGGTGACGGCACCGTCGATGGAGACCCGCCATGGCTGCTCGGTATCGAGCACCGGTAGCCCCGTGAGATCGAATAAAAGATAAAATGCACTGGTGAGTGCAAAACCTCCTTGGTGGCGCCGAGTTGGCCTCGGCTTCATCGGAGGAATTGGTGAGGGTGTTGCGGTTCCGGTGGGGCAGGTCAAGACAGGGTGGTGGGGATTGAGGTGGCATGATAGACGAGGTGAATGTCGGGGCAGCTCCTTGGAGGTGGAGGATGGGGCGGTTGATCCGGCAGGATGACGAGATCGATGACGGATCCTCATCAGGTGATGAGGAATGGCGAGCTGTTGCGATGGACGACGTAGTCAGGGAAGAGTCTCCGGCGGTCGGGAGGCCGACGGAGGAGCCTGGGATTTCGCGGGTTTTGGTGGCCGTGGTGTACGAATGGGGGGGCGAAGGGGAAGGGAGGGGGAAGCCAAGCTTAGGGACGCGCTTGTCCGAAATGTAGAGTAAGTTACCAGCATACCCCCACCGGTTTTGACACCGCGGCGTGGAGCTTCATTTTTGGCTGAGGGTTAGAAGGAGGATTTGCGTGTCTGGGCTGCGGAACCGATTTCATATGAGGAGGGAGTTTTCGCGCGCGTCCATATTTCGGGATAACAAGGCGCAGCTCGGGTTGAAGAGGCGGGAGTTTCAAAGCAGGTGAGACAAAAGATACTCGAGCTTGAAAATTTCGGGATAACAAGGTGCAGATTCCTTATTCGGCAGAACAAACTTAACGTGTAAAAAAAACAATTCATACAAGACACAAGAGAGTCATGTCCCCTTTTACTATATTTCTATAGATGCCATTGAAAAAACTACAAGAAAATGTAAAAAAAAATCCGGAGAATAAGATTACCCTGTACAGTACCAAATCAATTCGCACTTCCCTCAACAAAAACAAAAAACAAATCAATTCCCACCAAAATAAAGATTAATGTCCTTTTTTATATGATTACAAATGCCAGGATCTCGAATTTCAATTTTTGAATCCACGTTATATTGAATTCGAATATATCGTTACGTGACCTTGCGGTTTATAATTGATGTAGTCGTACATTTTGATCTTCCATCATATATGAACATTTTACTCCACCATGTGAACATATATATTGTCGTCTACCATATATATGACTACAACTCCCAGGATTCCCATCAAGATGATGTGGATCCCAAAGAGGAAGAACTAGAGAGTCCTTGAGGGTGACTCCGCCAATATACTTCACTCATATCATTTCGGCAAGGACAAGTGCAAACAACTTCCATATCTTGCACTGGTCCAAGGAGTCACAAACCCTCTTGTTGGTAAGACGAGGAACAAGGTAACCTAATGCTTTCATGGACATCATCTTGTGTGTGCATCACTCTATGTCTAAGGATATCCTTGTTTGTTCCTTGTGGGACTAACCCGCGTAGGTATTGAAAGTGCAACCCACTCCAATGGATTGCTCCGAGTGATCTACATCAACATTGAGCATCCACATCTTCAACACCTACATGAAGTCATTATCAACAAAACCCAAGGTTAGTTCATCCCTCTTAGGGGGATATCACATCTAGGGGGAGCTTTACTCTAAATAATTGAGCTAAAGCAACTCTAATGATGTGAACACAACAATGCTTTATGTAAAAGTGGTAACCCCACTTGTGCTTAAACGATGAGTATGACCTATGATCAAATGTTCTCATTTGACTCCTAAGTCAATATACTCATATATAGATGACCTAGTCGTCGCCCATTGCTTGATAGATGCTAGAGTGTTTGTGCATGCTTTGCCACATATTTCATTTGCCATTTTATTGTGTGAGCATGTTGGTTGCATATTTTACTCATTCGAGGACATCCATTTGTTGCCTTGATTGCTTGGCTTTTTCTATTTTGCCAAATGGATGGACAAGAATGCCTAAGAACCTTCTCTAGCTATCTATGCTTTTCTCTTCTCAAACTCTATTCATGCTACATCACAAAGTTTGATCAAGCCAGATTCGAACCACTTTGTGTGAGGAGCACTCGGAGTCCCCGATTCATCATAGACTTAAACTTCCAAAACCTCTTTGTGCATTTCGGTTTGACCGATTCATTCTTTTCGGACACACGGAGATCACTAAGTTGATCTAGGTTTTCAATCTCGGTGCAACCGATAAGAACCTTTCAGTCACATCGAGTTGCAGTAGCTGCTCGCAGTTTTGCATCTCGATGCCACCAAGTTGTTCCACTCGGTCACACCGACAGGGTCAGGTTATATAACTGACGGGTCAAATTTTGGAAAAATTTCCGTAATCCATCACCCGCGCGTAACCTGCTCTACCTCTTCAGGTCTCCGAATCGTCTTCTCGCTGCCAGCGACCTCCCGCCGCTGGTCTCCACCGCCGTCAACGGCAATCTACCCCGCCGTTGCCGCCGTAGCAAGTTCAGCGTCGAGTTAGGGTATGAACTTGATACTTTGTGCTATTCATTAACTCTTATTCATAGCACATTGCTTTGCCATGATTCTTGCCACATATGAAATCATCCTGTCCAGCGAAAACATACTGTAGATTAGATTTGATTTGAAAATTTAGGGTTAGGTTTCCACCGTCGGATGGACCGAATTGTTGAAATCGGTCTCACCGATTTGGTTTAGGCCATTGCACACGCAATTTTTGGTCTGACCGAGAATTGCAAATCGGTGTGACCGAGTTTGATTCTTTGTGAAACCCTAGCAGTCTCGGTGCCACCGAACTGTGACTCGGTCTGACCGAGTTCACTAGTTAGGTTCCAAAAGATGCTTCGGTATCACCGAGTTTACAAATCGGTAGCTCTGAAATGCTTTCTGTGGAGAACTAAAACTAAGTTTTGAGTCACATGTTTTGCAAAACCTCTGTACTTTGTGATGCTCATCTACTCTACCTCATCTACAACCTATTCACAGGGTCTGCTGATAGTTGACTGCAAGATGTCTGACCAGAGTGACAGCTAGAACAAGTCTGAACAGCCAGGACAGATGAGTGAGGGCACTAGTCCCTCCAGCAGTTATGATGAGGGCAGCAGGAGCACACCTAGTAACTTGCCAAATGCATCCACCAGGACAAGGAAGAAGAGAACCTCAGATTCTTAGGATGAGGATTATGTGGATGTTGAGGGTGAGGCCACTTCAAGGAAAAAGGTGCTGAAAAAGGAGTATGGCATAACTGCTGCAACAAAGCGTGGAATGAAAACTAAGGCTCCAGCAAGAAGCGTTCCTATGTCTAAGGCCAGAGCCTCTACTCAAGAGATAATGGAGTTCACTCTTGATCCCAAAGAAGGAAGTGAAGGCAAGAAGAGGAAAGAAAGGGTCAAGAAGACCATTGCCAGAGTTATTGGCAAGCCCTCCATGATGAGAGATGATGATGAAGAGGAATAGGATGTTGCACCATCACCCAAAGCTCAGAAACTCATGGGAGATGCAATCACATCAGGGGCTGCTCCATCTAAGCCCAAAGTTTCTCCCAAGGCTGCTGCTCCAGCTCAAAAGCCTAAACCCAAGAGGAACACCAGAAGTATTCCAGCTGAGGAGAAGAACAAGGCCCCAGTGCCTGAAGCTAAAGAAGAAGAAAATGATTCACTTGTTTTGAGAAAACTGAAGCCCAAGATCCCTGACCACAATGATGCACATGCTGTTGCAGAGAACATGAAAATCAGGAAGGATTCAGGACTGAGATTATGGAGACAGTCTGATCCATATGTTATTAGGAGGAGAACTGTTGTTGACTATAGGTTCCACACTAAGGAACGACAAGACTTTTATGAGACAAGTTTGCTTGACAAGAAGCCTATTGTCTGTGACATGAGATGGGTTGACTGGGAGTACATCAAGGAGAAGGAAGATAACTATCCAGGTGTATATGACAGCTTCAAGGCATGTGAAGTTGATACATTTGTTTCCCAGAAGCTTACCAAGTGGAATGGTGAGCTGATCATGCAATTCTATGCAACTGCTCATTTCTATCGAGATGGAAGAATAGTGTGGATGTCAGAGGGTACAAGGTACCAATCTACAGTTGATGAGTGGGCTAGATTGATCAATGCCCCAGAAGAAAATGAAGATGACTTGGATGTTTATGCTGAGAAGAAGAAAGACCATAACACTATGGCACACATGTGCAGAGAGATCCCAGATGATGCTTTGGAGACTCATAACTTTGGATTTGTCCACTTCTTGTTGTCTGGTTTGCCTACCATCAACTGGATCCTAAGGCACACACTGCTACCCAAGTCAGGTGATCACAAGATGATTAGAGGCCATGCTATCAATTTGCTACATTTGTTTGATGTGCCTCAAAAGTTTAAAGTCATGAGTCTGATTGTGGAAACAATCAAGAGGACTGCTGCAGATCAGAAGAGATCTTGTGGGTATGCTCCATAGATTCAGGTGCTCATCAACTCCAAGATGGGCATAGGCACATATTTGTTGGACAAGGAGCATCTACCCCTCAAGCCTGACTTTGAGTACAACATTGTTTTCATGAATGAAGAAGATCCATCATCTGTGCAAGCACATGAGAAGAGAGAGAAGGCAAGGGCAGAGAAAGCTGCAAAGATGCCAACAGCTGAAGAAGCATCTTAGATATTTCTGAAGAGCAAGAAAGATCAGCTTGGATATCTGATTGCCTCCACCTTGAGGATTGAGAAGGGCTTGGCCACCCTAACTCAAAACCAGGAGAGCTTGGAGAGGATCATTGAGCAGAAATTCTATGCTCTTGATGTCAAGGTAACCGAGATCCAATCAGTAGTTGAGCAACTTCAGGAGGAAGTGGACGAGAAGAAGGGAAAGTCTACTACAGATGCTTTCACTAGAGTGCCCAGGAGTCAGAGATCTGCTGCAGTGCCTGTTGTAGACGCAAGAGCTACTACATCTGCACCAGCAGCCACAGCTTAAGTACCATCAGCTCCAGTAGCTACTCCACCAGCTCCAACCACATCTACAAACGCTTTCATCCTTGGAGTCATCTCTACACCGCCTCATGAAGACCAAGCCTGAGAGTCATTTAGCACTATGCATTTTTTGATTGGTAACTTGTTGCCAAAGGGGAGAAAATGTATAGATCATGGGCTTCGAGAGAGAATGATGCTTTTTATCTCTCTTGTTTGGCATGGCATGGATGAGAAACGTGGGCCCCTCAAAATGCTAAGGACAAAAGAATTGGCTCAAGCTAAAAGCACAAGACTCTACATTTTACTTTTAGTGATCCAAGATCACATTGAGTCCATAGGAAAGCCAATACTATTAAGAGGGCATGAGATCTTGCTTAATGAGTTTCTTGCTCAAAGTGATTAGTGATATGCTCTGAAAACCCTAAACTACTTTCTCACATCCACATATGTCCCAAACCAAAAGTCAAACTTGGCCCCACTGAATCTTTCTATCCGGCGCCACCGAGTTCAGTTGACATAGCCATTGCCAGAAACCCTAGTCTTTTCGGTCTCATCAATAGGGATCTCGGTCCCACCGAGATGGGATTGTAATCTCTCTGTTTCCCTTTCTAATGTTTCGGTCAAACCGAGATGAGTGATCGGTCCCACCGAGATTGCAATGCAAACTCTCTGATTCCCTTTCGTAATGTTTCGGCCAACCGGGATGAGCGAATCGGTCACTCCGAGTTTTCCTGACCAACTCTCTGTTTGTCTATTACCAAAATCGGTCTCACCAAGTTTGTGTAATAGGTCTCACCGAGATTACGTTATGCCCTATCCCTAACGATATCGGTCCCACCGAGTTGACATGTCGGTCCCACTGAAATGCCTAACGGTCACATTATGAACTAAATTGGTCTGACCGAGTTTCATGATTCGGTCCTACCAAGTTTGGTAAATTGTGTGTAACGGTTAGATTTTGGGTGGAGGCTGTATACCCCTCCACCCACTCTCCAGTCGTGGAGAGAGCCATCAGAACATACCTACACTTCCAACATACATTTTATGAGAGAGAACCACCTACACTTGTGTTGAGGTTAAGATATTCCATTCCTACCACATATATCTTGATCTCTAGCCTTCCCCAAGTTGCTTTCCACTCAAATCTTCTTTCCACCAAATCCAAATCCTATGAGAGAGAGTTGAGTGTTGGAGAGACTATCATTTGAAGCACAAGAGCAAGGAGTTCATCATCAACACACCATCTATTACCTTTTGGAGAGTGGTGTCTCCTAGATTGGTTAGGTGTCACTTGGGAGCCTCCGTCAAGATTGTGGAGTTGAACCAAGGAGTTTGTAAGGGCAAGGAGATCGCCTACTTCGTGAAGATCTACCCGAGTGAGGCAAGTCCTTCGTGGGCAACGACCATGGTGGGATAGACAAGGTTGCTTCTTCATGGACCCTTCGTGGGTGGAGCCCTCCGTGGACTCGCACTACCGTTACCCTTCATGGGTTGAAGTCTCCATCAACGTGGATGTATGATAGCACCACCTATCGGAACAACGGATAAAAAATCTCCGTGTCAACATTGCATTTGCTTCCTCAAACTCCTCCCTTTACCTTCATATGCAATTGTTTCACATTACATTACGCTACTATACTCTTAGAATTGCATGTGTGGGTTGATTGCTTGACTTGTGCTAAGTTGCTAAAATATGCCAAGAACTAAAATTGGGAAAAGGCTAGATTTTTATTTGGTCAAGTAGTCTAATCACCCCCCCCCCTCTAGACATACTTTTGACCCTACAAGTTTAACACATCAAGCAAGGGTGAGTGTTGGAAGATGTCCGCGGAGCTGAACTCCAGGATCGGCACCCAGTCCGATTTGATATGCGCGGATATACGCGGTTCGGAGCCTATGGCCGGAGATGAGTCCGATGCTCCGATGACATAGGCCTTGTTGGAGGTCAGATCTGTGTTCGGCTCTAGCACCACTGAGTCTGCGGCTTCCGTGGCGAGGTTGAGCTTCCCATCCTTGGATGGCGCGCTCTGCTCTGGATCTATGGTCAGAGCGGTTACAGGTGCTATCCCCTGAGCACGATCCAATGACAAATTTAGGTCCTATTCATCGTGGCGGCAGGGTGCAGCTGTCATGGGCCCAAATCCATCGAAGATCAAGTCTCCACGGATATCAACGGTGTAGTTCAAGCTTCTAAACCCGACCTGATGGCCAGGGGCGTAGCTGTTGATCTGCTCCAGATGGCCAAGCGAGTTGGCCCGCAGTGCGAAGCCGCCGAATACGAAAATCTGTCCGGGGAGAAAAATCTCACCCTGGACTGCATTGTTGTGGATGATTGAAGCAGCCATCAAGCCTTATGGTGACGACATGGTGGAACTCTCAATGAAAGCACCAATGTCGGTGTCAAAACCGGCGGATCTCAGGTAGGGGTCCCGAACTATGCGTCTAAGGCTAATGGTAACAGGAGGCGGGGGACACAATGTTTACCCAGGTCCGGGCCCTCTCGATAGAGGTAATACCCTACTTCCTGCTTGATTGATCTTGATAATATGAGTATTACAAGAGTTGATCTACCATGTGATTGTAGAGGCTAAACCCTAGAAGCTGGCCAATGGTTATGATTGTTGTTGTCCTACAGACTAAACCCTCTGGTTTATATAGACACCGGAGGGGGCTAGGGTTACACAAAGTCGGTTATAGAGAAAGGAATCTTCATATCCGAATTGCCAAGCTTGCCTTCCATACAAAGTAGAGTCCCATCCGGACACGGGACGAAGTCTTCTATCTTGTATCTTCATAGCCCAATAGCTCGGCATACGCATATAGTCCGGGTGTCCGAGGACCCCTTAATCCAGGACTCCCTCAACCATGAACACCATTCTGAGGCACACCTTGTTTCCCAAATTAGGAGATCACAGGATGATCAGAGGCCACTCCATCAATCTGCTACAGCTCTTTGATTTACCCGAAAAGTTCAAAGTTATGAGTTTGATTGTTGAGACCATCAAGAGAACAGCTGCTGACGAGAAGAGGTCATGTGGATATGCTCCACACATACAGATGTTGATTAACTCCAAGATGCCCAAAGGAGTATATTGGTTGGACAAAGAGCATCATCCCTTGAGGCATGATTTTGAGGACAACACTGTTGTCATGAATGCTGAAGATCCCACATCTGTGGAAGCTCAAGAGAAGAGGCAAAAAGCTAAAGCTGAGAAGGAAGCAAAGATGCCAAGTGCTGAAGAAGCTTCACAAGTGTTCCTCAAGTCAAAGCAAGGCCAACTTGGATATCTTATTCAAGCTACCTTGAGGATTGAGAAAGGATTGGCCACCCTAACTCAGAACCAAGAGAGCCTGGAGAGGATCATTGAAACAAAGTTCTATGATCTTGACTTGAAGGTGATCGAAATTGAAACAACAGTTGAGCTGCTCCAAGAAGAAGCAAAAGAGAGGAAGAGGAAAGCAACCACTGAAGTATTTCAGAGAGTGCCTAGGGCACAGAGATCTACAGCAGTGCTAGACACTAGAGCTACAGAATCAGCACCTACAACCACAGCTCCAGTTGCCCCTCCAGTGGCAACTCCACCAGCTCCATCAACTTCAATAGATGATTTCATCCTTGGAGTCCTCTCAACACCACCTCCTAAAGATCAAGCTTGGAGAGCCGCATAACACTATGCATTTCCAAGCTTTTTGGTAACTTGCTGCCAAAGGGGGAGAAAGTGTATAGATCATAGGCTTCGGGGGAGAGAGAGAGCTTTGCTTCTTTTGCTACTTATTTGAACTTATTTGATTGCTTGCTTGGTTGATACTTTATGTTTATGTGTGTGAGATACTTTGTATGGTCATGTGTTTGATCATATCATGCTTAATGCTTGTGCTTGGATGATGATATTACCTATCCTTTATGTATGATCATTCACTTTGCCTTGGTGTTGAGTGCTTGTTCCTATTTCTATCATTTTGAGCGCTCCACCAAGATGTATGTGACATGGGAGAGTAACCCATGATCCTAGTGGGTTGTGCATTTGCAGTCAAAAGCAAATCTTAAATAATGCACAAATTTAGAGGGAGCTCTTGCTTATCACATACTTCTCAAGGTGACTATGTTTTTCATTCTTATTATCATTTGTCAAAGCTTTGATCTATATGTTGTCATCAATTATCAAAAAGGGGGAGATTGAAAGTGCAACTAATCCCTGGGTGGTTTTGGTAATTCTTAACAATGTATAGCTCATTGAACTAATGCTCTTTCAAGATGATCATTTCAGAAAGTTCAATGATTGGCATGGCATGGACTAGAGATGTGGACCCCTCAAAATGCTAAGGGCACATATTGGCAACAACCTCAAGACTCTGCATTTTCTCTTTAGTGATCCAAGATCACATTGAGTCCATAGGAAAGCCAATACTATTAAAAGGGGATGAGGTGTTGTTCAATGGCTCTCTTGCTCAAAGTGCTTAGTGACATGCTCCAAAACCCTCAACCACTTTCTCATTTCCACATATGTCCTAAACCTAAAAGTCAAACTCGGTCCCACCGATTTGATATATCCGGCGCCACCGAGATCATTTGACATAGCCACTGCCAAAAACCCTAATAAGTTCACTTTCACCGATAAGGATCTCGGTCTCACCCAGATGGGATTCCAAACTCTCCATTTCCCTTCATAACGTTTAGGTCTCACCAAAATGAGCGATCGGTCCCACCGAGTTCATAATGCAAACTTCCTATTTCCTTTTCGTAATGTTTTGGTCTCAAGAAATGAGTGAATCGGTCCCACCGAGTTTTCCTGACTACCCCCCTGTGTGCCTATTACTGAACGGTCCCACCGAGTTCATGTGATCGGTCTCACTGATATTATGTTATGCCCTAACCCTAGTGCATTGGTCCCACCGAGTTGATCATGTCGGTCCCACCGAAAACTCTAACGTTCATATTTTGACCTGAATCAGTCTGACCGACTTTCACCATTCGGTCTCACCGAGTTTGGGAATCTGTGTGTAACAGTTAGATTTTGTGTGGAGGCTATATATACCCCTCCACCCATTCTTCATTCGTGAAGAGAGCTATCAGAACGTGCCTACACTTCCACTACTCATTTTCTGAGACAGAACCACCTACTCATGTGTTGAGACCAAGACATTCCATTCCAACCACAAGAATCTTGATCTCTAGCCTTCCCCAAGTTTCTGTCCACTCAAATCCTCTTTCCACCATAGCCAAATATGTGAGAGAGAGTTGAGTGTTGGGGAGACTATCATTTGAAGCACAAGAGCAAGGAGTTCATCATCAACACACCATCTATTACCTTTTGGAGAGTGGTGTCTCCTAGATTGGTTAGGTGTCACTTGGGAGCCTCCGTCAAGATTGTGAGTTGAACCAAGGAGTTTTTAAGGGCAAGGAGATTGCCTACTTCGGGAAGATCTACCCAAGTGAGGCAAGTCCTTCGTGGGCGATGGCCATGGTGGGATAGACAAGGTTGCTTCTTCGTGCACCCTTCATGGGTGGAGCCCTCCGTGGACTCTTGCAGTTGTTACCCTTCATGGGTTTAAGTCTCCATCAACGTGGATGTATGATAGCACCACCTATTGGAACCACGCCAAAAATATCCATGTCAACACTGCGTTTGCTCCCTCCAAACTCCTCCCCTTTACCTTCATATGCAATGATTTACATTCCGCCGCTATACTCTTAGAATTGCATGTGTAGGTTGATTGCTTGACTAGTGCTAAGTTGTTAAAATGTACCAAGAATTAGAATTGGGAACAGGTTAGTGTTTTATTTGGTCAAGTAGTCTAATCACCCCCCCCCCCTCTAGACATAATTTTGATCCTACACCTACACTTGTGGGTCATCTGTCGACATTGAGGCCGTCGCACCCGTTGGTCCGGCGGAGGTCGTCGTGGCGCTTCTCAACGATGCACACGTATCCTCTCCTCCTATCATCTGGGGATCGCCTTTGGCCTGCAGGTGCTCGAGGGTAAGAGGAGGCCATCGAGACATTGTCGGGGTCCTGATTTCGTCGCGCTCGTGCTGGCTGCCGTGGCGGGGACTGCACCATGGGGACGGCTCCCTCCATACGGGTAGCATCATAAGCCGTTGTTGTTGATTGGGGAGGCCATGGCGGGTCAGCTCATGGTGAGCCCTCAGCTTCAGTGAAACCGAGCAGACTTTGGATGGTGGCACGCCATTCGTCCATCTGCTCAGTCGCCGATGGAAACCTCAGCAGGAGTTGATCCCGCGCCATGGCCTTCGAGGTTGTTGTCGGTGTCAAAACCGGCGGATCTCGGGTAGGGGGTCCCGAACTGTGCGTCTAAGGCTAATGGTAACAGGATGCTGGGGACATGATGTTTACCCAGGTTCGGGCCCTCTCGACGGAGATAATACCCTACTTCCTGCTTGATTGATCTTGGTGATATGAGTATTACAAGAGTTGATCTACCACGAGATCATAGAGGCTAAACCCTAGAAGCTAGCCTATGGTATGATTGTTGTTGTGTCCTACGGACTAAACCCTCCGGTTTATATAGACACCGGAGGGGGCTAGGGTTACACAGAGTCAGTTACAGAGAAGGAGATCTATAATCCGGATTGCCAAGCTTGCCTTCCACGCCAAGGAGAGTCCCATCCGGACACGGGACGATGTCTTCAATCTTGTATCTTCATAGTCCAATAGTCCGGCCAAAGTATATAGTCCGGCCATCCGGATAACCCCTTATCCAGGACTCCCTCGGTAGCCCCCAAACTAGGCTTCAATGATGATGAGTCTGGCGCCCAGATTGTCTTCGGCATTGCAAGGCGGGTTCTCCTCCAAATCCGGCGCACCCGTCGTAGCGAACAGTGTCCGGCCTCCTAGTAAGGTTATACACCTCGGCTTATGTGCTTCAGTAATGGCCATCTCCACGTGTCGAGCAAAGACGAGGGGCCTGGGCATTTTTACATTTGCCACCCTAATCCCGTAGGCAAGCCGTCTATTTGAAGAGACGGGGATCCTCAGATCCAAATCACACCACCTTCTCCCGAGCAAAAATTCCGTAGAGCGCGTCCAAAAGAGGCCATCCCATCATGACCGGTCGCTGCAACCCTTCCCATTGCTCCCCTAGCCCGAAACCAGGGGATTGGGAAAAGTGTTTCGTCCCTCACAGCCGCCTAATAGAGTTGCAGACCCAAGGGTTCCTTCCGCCCGCATACATGGTCCCCGTCCGATCCGGACTAGCGGGGAGCAACCAGAGAGATTCTCTAACCCATCTCGGGGGGAGCGGGTATGCCTTGTCCCATATCTGCTAATAGGAGTCAGGTTTCGAATCCACCCATTCCTCCACGGGCTCCTGGAGTTCTACGGCCTCCAGTTGCATAATCTTACTCCCGCCTCCATACTGCACATCGCGGGCTATGTTTCCCTCTGCGAGCTGTTTCTGGGCTGTGAAGCTCATTTCGAGCTATGGAAGAGGTTATTTTGCCTTGTCCCCCGCAACCAGGAGGGATCTATATATCAAGTGGGTGGAGCCCAAATATGGCGCATCACCCAGACCGGATACCTTCCCAGTAATCCAAAGAAGGCGTCCGAAGACTGGCCTTCGGAGTGGTTTTATGTCGATGACATTCCCCTTGCAGACCCAGTCCGGACAGGCCTTCCTGAGTTTACCAATACTCCGCTGAAGAAACGCCAAAGCAGGCGCCCTCAGAGCCCCCAGGAGGAAGATAACAGAGAAGTCCTCTATCTGATGAGCAGGATAAAAACCTTGGCCAAATCAGGATTGACAACAATCGAAGTTATGTCAATATGCGTAATAAGGGGAGTGCAGCCACTTCAATATAGGGGTAAACCCATGTGACACTTCAATGGAGAAGACGATGCCTCCCACTGCGGTCGCAAAGGTCCGGACTCCGCCGCGTCTCTGGCGAGGATACTGTCCGATTTGTATAAAGGAGAAGAAGAGGAGTTCCTCCGCATTAAACCGCGGGACGGATTTTCCATTTACAACCCCCGGAGATGGGTAGGCCATCATCCTTTACTCGACTCTGTCCGTTCTTATCTCCTTTGTCATAATTATTTACCTCGCTGTTTCAAAGCATGAACTAAGGAAGGCTGTGAAAGAGTTCAACAGCCCCTCTCCTCACCCAGAGGATCCTGGCAGGTCTCTCGACCCCGGACTTGAAGAAGATCCGGACATGTCTGTGGAATTTGTCAACAGGACTTTCTATCAGGCAAGCAATGGCGGCTCTTTAGTGGCCATCATCATGGAATATCCCAGACTGCTTCCTGTGTCGCATGTAAGTAATGTCGGGGTCCCAACCTTCCGAAAGGATTCCTTTGTTATGCCGTACCTTATGCTCACATGCCGTATTTTTATAGAAACGCAGTCGGGACGGCGCGTGGAACCCGCGGGCGCCTCTCAGCAAGAGGCGCCTAGACAAGGTAGGCTTAAAAGGAAGGCGGTTAGGACCGAGACGCAGGTGCAGAGGTATTCATTAAACTTGCCCCGTGGTTATTTGGTCTTCTGGCGAGACGTGACGGCTTTAATTATATCCTGGCAGAAAACGCCGGACTATATCCGGGGACCCTATCGGCCATGCCTCCAGCTACCGGATTCCTGAATCGGATTCACGGGCAGAGGTTGATGGGGGACAGCGCCGAACTGTCCTCATGCGGAGGATACGGATAGGCTTTCCGCCACAAATTCTGAAGTGGAGAGTGCCATGAATCACCAGCGCCGACGGGCCGTACTTTGCGGTGGTATTTTTTCTGAAGAGGCATTTAATGCCTTCAATTCTGGACATGCATATATCCGTGCTGCTCAAGATGGACTTGCCGGAGCAACGGACCAGTATGTGAAGGATATACGGGTAAGAAAATTTAATTAGTATGTGTAGTAGTATCCCCTGAGACTTGAAATAGTTGGCACATCTGATTTAAGGATCATTAAATGCATAGGTTCTTGTAGAGAATAATGCCCAGTTGTCTCAAGAGCTGGAGGAATGTAAGGCACAAATGAAGGCCAATCTTGCCGAACTAGAGGAATCCAAAAAGGCCTCTTCTGGTAATAATTTCCTTCTACCAGTTTGTTTGTTCGTCATGCTTTATAAATCTGAAGAAAGATTCGGCAGACACTCCCGGAGGAAATCCAAAAACTGTGGGAGATAATGAGCCGCACCTGCGAAGTCAGCTGAAGGCAGGCGAACGCATGCTGACGCAGTCTATTCAAGAGAAAAATAAGCTCCAAGATGCTAATATCCGACTGAGTGTCGAGTTGAAAGATGTTAGGGCTCAGCTCATGGACTCCATGAAGGAGAACAGGAGACTTTGACACGGCATTTATAGTAAGTGCTTCAAACGAGCTGCAAAACAATTCGGCGAGGAAGCGAATTAACAAAGTTGTGTCTGCAGGTATGCTGACGGGCCGTCCTGGAGAGGAGATGCCCGGATCCACAGGCGATATGCTGCAAGATCTTTCACAACTGCACGAACAAGCGCGACAGGTGATGCGGGGTATTGCCCAGGCCTTGTGGCCATCCACTTCCCTGCCAGGAGGCATGAGCGAGCTTGTGGAAATGATCAAAGGAGCATGGTGGCGCTTCCGGTTATGGAAGATATCAGCTTGCTGACAAGGTGCGAGGGAAGCGTGGGCCATGGTGAAGACGCGATACGCCAAGGCTGACCCGAACCATATGGCCGAAGTCAGACCGATGGGGTCAGATGGGCAAGAAATACCCGTTAGTCTTGTATATGACCAAGTAGCGTTAGCTGCAAAGTATTCCCAACAAGATTGTAAGCTAGACATCCTATTGGATGGTATAGAGGAAGAGTATAGCCAGTCTAAATGACTATGTAATTTGAATGGACCTATGTACTCCCTAGCCGGATTGAAAATCATTTGTCATGGCGGACCTTTTCGCTTTAGCCCCCAGACCCGACAGTCTAGGGTGTATCTGAATACCCGCACAGTTATGAAAAACCGGGGTATGCGTGGAAACCAGGCATAGGGGTCATAAGTGCTTGAACAGACAAGTGCCCAACTAGTTTTGTTATATTACATGGATAGTAAGAAACATCTTCCAGAGAGAATAGTTCCGTTAGGAGTTCCTTTCTCTGGGTGTGCATGCATCGATGTGCCTGTCCAAACTATGAACAGAAGCACAGGAAACAAAACATCTAGGTATTTACCTTGTAATTAACGAGAACATCTTTTGTTCACCGACCGAATATTCCCTTAAGAATGCTAGCTTTCGGCTTCACCCAGTCTGAGGTACATATCTAGCTCAACCGGCAGTAACAATCGTAGAGGTGCTCCCCTTATGCCCTAGCCGAATTAACATGAACGTAGGGCATAAACACAAGAGCCAGGCAACCCAGCATGGCCAAAACTTAAGTCATATCTATGCATATAATGGTGAAGAAAAGGCACATATGGAAAGAAAAATGCATATGTGACTGGCAAGAAGCCATTAAAGTAGTTATGTTTAGCTTCCGAATAGGAAGCCCCCAGGTATAGTGTGCACGCATAGTGCGGCCGGAGCGATCAGGGCATCCGTACAGTTTTAAGGCTGCATGCTAAAAAGGAAAAAGAGGGCGACAAAGGAAGAAAGAGAACATAATTGAAGAGGCGGAGTTAAGGAGACGAACACTGAGTTCGGCACTAGGCGTAGAATCTTTGGAGTCTGGCCGCGTTCCATGGGTTCGGCTCGAGTCTGTTATTAGATGCACTGCGCAGACGGTACGCTCCTCCGTTGAGAACTTTATCAATGATGAGGGACCCTCCCACTTGGGTTTGAGCTCGTCCTTCTTCTTCTCGGGGAGGCGTAGAATGAGTTCGCCAATGTTATAAGTTTTGGCCCGTACTTCTCTGCTTTGATACCTCCGAGCCTGTTGCTGATAGAATGCGGAACGGGCTTTAGCAACGTGACGCTCCTCTTCCAAAGCATCTAAGTTGTCCTGCCGATCTATCTCGGCTTCCTTCTCTTAATACATGCGCACGCAAGGTGAGTCGTGGATTATGTCGCAGGACAGCACTGCTTCTGCGTCGTACACCATAAAAAAATGGTATGTATCCGATGGTATGATTCGGCGTGGTCCGCAGCCCCCAGAGTACGGAGTCGAGTTCCTCGACCCAATGCATGTTTGATTCCTTCAAGGATCGCACTAGTCTGGGTTTAATGCCGCTCATGATAAGACCATTTGTACGTTTGACTTGACCGTTTGCTTGGGGGTGATAGACAGAGGCATAGTCAAGCTTGATGCCCATTTTGCTGCACCAGGTTTTCACCTCATTGGCTGTAAAATTCGAGCCATTGTGAGTGATGATGCTGTGGGGGACACCGTAACAGTGTACAACCCCTGATATGAAGTCTATCACTGGTCCGGATGCGGCCGTTTTAACTAGTTTGGTTTCTATGCATTTGGTGAACTTGTCCACCATGACCAATAAGTATTTTTTTTCTTATGGCTTCCCCCTTTAAGGGGTCCCACCATATCCAGCCCCCAAACCGCGAAGGGCCAAGTTATGGGGATTGTTTGGAGAGCGGTAGGGGGCATATGGCTCTGATTGGACAATAGTTGACAACCAACGCAATGTTGGACAAGGTCCTATGCGTCTGCCCGGGCTGTTGGCTAGTAAAAACCTATCCGAAAGGCCCTTCTTACAAGCGCTCGGCCTGCCGCATGGTGCCCGCCTAGTCCAGAATGGATTTCTGCTAAGAGTTGCCGCCCTTCCTCTTCGGAGATGCATCGTTGGAGCACTCTGGTGGTGCTCTTCTTGTAGAGCTCTCCTTCATGGACTTTGTAGGCCTTAGAGCATCGCACAATACAACGTGCCTCATTTTCCTCCTCGGGGAGCTCTTGCCTATTTAGGTAGGCCAAGAAGGGCTTGGTCCACGGGGCGATGACAGCCATTATTTCGTGGGCCGAAGGTGTTATTTCGGTGGCAGAGCCTCCGATTACGTCAGATGGTTCAGAAGCTGGGGTTGTGTTCGGAGTCGGGCTAATAGTGCCGGACTCCCCCTCCCATGCCACAGATGGCTTGAACAACCTTCCTAAGAAGATATTAGGTGGGACGGGGTCACATTTAGCACCGATGCGGGCGAGGATATCGGCCGCTTGATTATTTTCTCTGACCACATGGTGGAATTCGAGCCCCTCGAACCGAGCTGACATTTTGAGGATGGCATTGCGATAGGCCACCATTTTCGGGTCCTTGGCATCAAAGTCTCCATTTACCTGAGATATTGCGAGGTTCGAGTCCCCGCGCACTTCGAGGCATTGGATGCCCATGGAGACTGCCATCCGAAGACCATGCAATAGAGCCTCATATTTGGCTGTATTGTTGGAGTCTGTGTATAATATTTGGAGTACGTATTGAATCGTGTCTCTGGTGGGGGATGTCGGGACGACACTCGCTCCCAATTCGGCCAGCATTTTAGAGCCGTCGAAATGCATGATCCAATTTGAGTACGCGTCATACTCTTTAGGGAGTTTGGCTTCTGTCCATTCGGCGATGAAGTCAGCCAGTACTTGCGACTTAATGGCCCGCCGTGGTTTGTATGTTATGTCGAACGAAAGAAGCTCAATAGCCCATTTAGCAATTCGGCCTGTTGCGTCACGGTTATTTATTATGTCATTGAGTGGTACTTCGGAGGCCACCGTGATTGAACACTCCTGAAAGTAGTGTTCTAGTTTTCGGGATGCCATGAAGACCACGTACGCTATCTTTTGATAGTGTGGGTACCGAGATTTGCATGGAGTGAGGACAGTGGACACGTAATATACCGGCTTTTGGAGCGGGAACTTGTGTCCATCTGCTTCTCGTTCGACGACGAGCACTACGCTCACAACTTGGTTTGTTGCGGCTATGTATAATAGCATGGGTTCACCAATGTTTGGCGTAGTCAGGACTGGGTTTGTGGCCAAGAGTGCCTTTATTTCTTCCAGTCCGGCCGTGGCCGCATCCGTCCACTCGAAGTGTTTGGTGTGTCGAAGAAGGCGATACAGAGGTAGTGCCTTTTCTCCTAAGCGGGAGATAAAGCGGCTTAAGGCAGCCACGCATCCAGTTAGTTTCCGGATCTGCTTGAGGTCTTTTGGGATAGCCAACTGTGACAGAGCTGGGATTTTTGCCGGATTTGCTTCAATTCCTCTATTGGAAACGATGAAGCCGAGCAATTTCCCGGAGGGTACCCCGAAGACACATTTCTCCGGGTTGAGCTTGATGTCGTATGTTCGGAGGTTGTCGAACACAAGCCTCAAGTCATTTATTAAAGTTTCAACATCTCTTGTTTTGATGACCACGTCGTCTACATAGGCCTCTACTGTCTTGCCGATTTGTTTTTTCAGGCACATCTGAATCATGCGTTGATAGGTTGCGCCGGCGTTTTTGAGCCCGAAAGGCATGGTGTTAAAACAGAAGGGGCCGTATGGTGTAATGAAGGCCGTTGCGGCCTGGTCGGACTCCGCCATCTTGATTTGATGGTATCCGGAGTATGCATCGAGGAAGCACAATGAGTCGTGTCCTGCAGTGGCGTCGATGATTTGATCAATGCGGGGGAGGGGGAAGGGATCCTTAGGGCAAGCTTTATTGAGGTCCTTGAAATCGACACATAAGCGCCAGGATTTGTCCTTCTTTGGTACCATTACCAAGTTTGCTAGCCAACCCGGATTTTTGATGTCTCTGATGAATCCGTCCTCGAGTAGCTTGGCTAGCTCCTCTCCCATGGCTTGCCGCTTAGGCTCTAAGAAGCGCCTAAGAGTCTGCTTGACTGGCTTGTATCCTTTCAGTATATTGAGGTTGTGTTTGGCCAGCCTACGAGGGATGCCCGGCATGTCTGAAGGGTGCTAGGCGAAAATATCCCAATTCTCACGCAGGAAATCTCGCAGTGCGGCGTCTATTGTGGGGTTCAACTGTGTCCGAATGGAAGTTGTCTTTGTAGGGTCCATTGGGTGGCCCTGGAATTTGACTATCTCATCCGCGGGTTTGAAGGAGGTGGATTTAGGTCGCTTGTCGAGTATCATGTCGTCTCTGTCCACTATGGCTCGCAACATTGTCAGTTCTTCGGTCGCGAGGGCTTCTGATAATGCTTCCAGGGCAAGGGCGGCGGTTTTATTTTCGGTGCAGAGTGCGACGTCCAGATCACTAGCTGGAGTGATGATTCCGTTGGGCCCGGGCATTTTGAGCTTCATGTACCTGTAATGGGGTATAGCCTGGAAACTCGTGAATGCATCCCGCTCCAAGAGGGCGTGGTATCCACTGCTGAATGGGGCCACTTGGAATGTAATTTCATCGAACCTGTAATTCTCCGGCGTGCCGAATACCACATCCAGTGTGATTTTTCCCGTGCATCGTGCCTCCAGACTAGGGATGATTCCCCTGAAGGTTGTGCTGCTTTGCTCAATGCGGCTCCTGTGAATTTCCATCTTGTTAAGGGTTTCCTCGTAGATGAGGTTTAGTCCGCTTCCGCCGTCCATGAGCACTTTAGTGAGCCTGAAGCCGTCCATGATTGGACTAATGACCAAAGCGGCTGGTGCTCGGACTGTTCAGAATTGAGGTTCGTCACTGGCATTGTAAGTTATAGCCGTTCGTTCCATGGGTTTATTGTTGCCACATGGCAAACTTCGGCGAGGCTGCGCTGAGCTCCCTTGCGCCTATTATTTGAGGCGAAAGTCTCGAAGACTGTAAATACCGTATTATTGTTTCCGGCGGGATGTTGTTCTACTGTATGGTTTAAGAGGAGATCCTCGCCGCTCTTTGCTACCTGCCGGAGTATCCAACATGCTCTAAGGCTATGAGTTGGTGTAGTATCCGGTGTGCTGTGAATTTTGCACAGTGCACTGAGCCATTCTTCCAATACGGTTTCGCGCCTTGTATCGGGCTTTGGTTTTTTGGTAATTGAATCGGGTAACTTACGAGAGCTTGCCCTTTTAGATCGGACGAAGGGTTTAGCGAGAGCCGAATTGTCCCAGAAGTTTGTTTGGGTTTTCCAGGCGCTTTCCATCGCGCAGTACTTCTGCACTATGGCCACTAAGTCAGCAAAGTGTACTATGTTACGGCGACTTATAGCATTGAGGATCCCTTTGTCCGTGCAATTGTTGCAGAAGAGGGAGATTGCATCTTCCTCACGACAGTCCTTAACCCTGTTTAACACAAGGAGGAATCTGGCCAAGTAATGATGTACTGTCTCTTGTGGCTCTTGTCTGATATGCAGAATATTGAATAAATCTGGGTGGGTGGGTGGTTTTGAATCCGAATCCTGACCCGATCTGAGACCCAGGGGCAAAGAAGTTCCCGAGCTTAATGGCTCGGGCTTAGGGATGGTGCCAAATTTGTTCGACCCGTCGCCCGATCCTAAGTTCGGGGTTTGGGTCATGTCCTCCCGTGAGCGGGTGTCCGGCTCAGAGAGCTCGGAAATCCAGACACAGTTCATCCTCAAAATAGAGGGAGAATTCGTATGATGTTCCTCCACTACCGCGATCTCGTGGGTGACCGGTGGAGAATAGATCTCCCTTTGGTCGGGTTTAAGCCCGTCCGATCATAGTCCGTAGCAATCCAAGAGCTCATTAAGGGAAGAGAGCTCCATTGGATTCATCTCTTCGGCGAGTTCCGAACTGACATGGAGGCTGTTTTTGATGACCCGAGAAGTCATTGTCGGCACGACAGCCGATCGGGCGGTCATGGCGAAGCCGCCCAGATGGAGAGTTTGGCCTTGGGCCAATGCTCCCTCAGAGGTGATGTTGTCCCTGACAATGAGGCGGGCCATCAAGCCTTACCGTGAAGACACAGAGGAACTCTCAGTGAAAGCACCAAGTCGGTGTCAAAACTGGCGAATCTCGGGTAGGGGGTCCTGAACTGTGCGTCTAAGGCTAATGGTAACAGGAGGTTGGGGACACGATGTTTACCCAGGTTCGGGCTCTCTCGATGGAGGTAATACTGTCGGTGCAAGGACGACACCTATGGGATCACGAGAATCCCTACTACGGTTGCGGGCGCGGGGTTGTGAGAACGGCGGATCAAACAGATAGCACACGGGTTCTTTATCCAGGTTTGGGCCGCGAGGATGCGTAAAACCCTACTGCTTCCTTGATGATTTGCTTATCTGTGTTCTTGAGCTAGTAATGGGGCGTGAGGAGCTCCAAAAAGCCGAATCCCCCTCCTGGTCGCCTTGGGCCTCCTTTTATAGGGAAAAGGGGTTGCCACAGTGGCACACAGGAGGTGGAAAGGGCACAGTGATACGAGTTTATCCCTCGCATTACATGACAAGGTGCATTTAATGTGTCGTGCCTAGGTGTCCTTGCTTTATCGGGGGCGGGGGAGAGCCCAGTCTTGTCCGTCGCCGATCCCTTTCGTGTCGACACGCGCCCTGACCAGCGGTGCCCGTGGCGCCATGTAGGCAGGTAGGTAGCTGAGGTGGCGCAGCTGTGGGTCTCCGTGAAGATCCGCTTGTCGCCACACAGGTGCCTGCCCAACTGGTTGGGTCGGCGGCTGCATGTGAATGGTGGTAGAGGTTGGAATTGGCGTGGGCCTGATGGTGGCCCTACGGGTGTCCTTGGCAAGGGCCTCGCCGTAGCCCCGGCAAGGGTCTTGCCGGGGCCCCGGCAAGGGTCTTGCCGGGGCGCCCACTGTTATCCCCGGCAAGGCTCTTGCCGGGGGCCTTGTGGTCCCCCTTGGCTGGGATCCCGCCAAGGGTCGTCACCTTCTATAATGTGTATCTGATCTTGAATGTCTTCACAAAGATCTGCATGCCACCACGGGGATGTCTCCCGAATCCTTGCCCCACGGGGGCAGTGAACTCAAGGGTGATTCGCTCCGTAGGTGTGGGGCGAGCTGCCACGGCAAGGGTCTTGCAGGATTTGCTAAAACCGCCCCACGGCAAGGATCTTGCTGGGGGAGTCCGCTTCGTCCCCTTCGCTCTTTGTGGTCTTGGTCTTGGTGTCGTTCTGCCTCTTTCGAGCTTTGTCCTTACCTTGGCTCACCTCCCTTGCATTGCCCGGTGCGGTGGCGTCCGTGGCTCGGACTGCCCATGCATAGTTATAGGGGTACAAAAAGTGTACCCCTCTTTTTGTACACCGACAGGAGCCCCCGGGCCTGGGCCACACGTAAGCGCAATCGCGTCGTTGGGCTAGGCCCAAAAACGGTGCGCGGGCAGGCGGGGTAGTTTTTACCACGGTAAGTTTCTTCGCGCGCTGCGCTTCTCATGCCTCCCGCGCGTGGCTCGGCGTGGGGAGGCATGTGTGATGTGGGCGGCATGTGTGGGGCTGAGGTCTGTGCGCATCCGTCACGTCGTAGTAAAAGGGGGCGGTTCACGCCTTCCCCATAAACGGAGGGAGGCATGGAGGCTCGGCCCGTTTACTGATGGGGCCGGGGCATGGTCTTCAAGGCGTCCACCCCCCATGATCATGGGGTGGAGAGAGGTCACCTCACCTGTTGCCTCGGTCCGCATGCCTGCCACGTGGTTCTCACGTGCTCAGGGTGGCGAACGGTGGAGGCGGGGAACCGGGCCGTCACGGGCCGGGGCAGCGAGTTGGTCCCAGTTCCCTGCGCCTTCCGCGTCTTGATTGGCTGAGTGGGGTGGCCGAGCCCCCATCCTGGCTCTTTATAAAGAGCGGGGGGGGGAAGGAGATGGCATCCCGCACTCTTCCATCTTCTCTTTCCTTCAGCTTCTGCTCCCTCCCCCTCCCTCCATCCGCCATGGAGAGACGGAATCCTGGTTCTTCAATAGTGGCGGCGAGGGTTGCCGCTCGACAATGCGCCCTCCCTTCCCCTTTACCCGTGGTGGCAGAGCCAGCCGCGAGGGGAAGGGGGAGGGGGCGAGGCCGTGGGCGAGGCCGAGGTGCTCAGGGAAGAGGAGAACGGGGCGGCGCGCCAGCTTCGCCTTCGCCAGTAGTTCCTCCCCCCATGGAGGGCCATGTTGGGGATGACCCTTGCGAGTTCTTCGTCAGATTGCGCCGGTGGCCTCGCCATCATCTTCGTCTCCCGACTCCATTCGCGAGCGAGATGGAGCTGGATCAGCCGGAGTCCTTGCGGTTGCACATGAGGGGCTGTTGGATCAGTGGTACGCGAGCTCGCGTCGACTTCCCAACCCCTCACGTGATGTATCTTGGCCGAGGGTGGAAGATGTTCGCTCATATCCACCGCTTGATGGCGGGGCTCACCCTCCATTTCAAGCTGATGGAGGGCGGCCTCCTCTCCGTCAAGGTCTTTGGGTGCTTCGGGACTCGGGCAAGGTGCTGCGTGGAGAGCTCTTCTGATAGCGAAGACTCCTCCTCGGGCGGGAGTGATGAGGAGAACAGCGGCAGCGACAACGAGGGTAGCGGGCGGCAGGATGACGGGTTCGACTAGGTGTTGGGCGCCGCTCCGTGCGGCACCGGCGATCCCATCATCCATGTCGCCGGCTTCCTGAACTTCTCGGGGTCGTCTCCTTGGGCGGCTGGCGTTGGGAGGCTGCGGAAGAGGAAGAGGGCGGGCGGCAAGGCCGTCAAATCGGAGTACGCGGGCACCGACGCCTTCGACGCGTGCTGACGTCCTGCCGCCTCGTCTTCGAGCTCTGCTTCCGGTGCCGCCATCACCATCCAGCCTTCGAACGGTCACCGAGATGTTCTCTTGGTGCCTCCTACCACCCGTAGATTGCCTAGGCGCTCCCTTTTGCCCTTCTTGCCTCCTTGACCTGCCTCCTGAGGAGAGGGACAAGAAAGGGGTTACGGGCACCTTATCTCTTTTTAGTTTGTAAGCCTTTAGGCTTTAGCTGAATTTAAAACTTGTAATCCCACCATTCATGTTTTTCATTCCCTATGGGCTGTACCTGAGTGGAATGTTTTTAATGAAAAAGGGATGCTTGCCGGGTCATTTGTTTGCGGGTAGAACCCACGACAAGGAATAAATCCTTGATATCCTCAAGATAAACATTTCCTTCCCACTTCCCTCGACCCTTCTCACGCTTTTGGCGGAGGCAGGGATGAGGTGGGATCAGGCTCCTCATTTCATCCTTTTGCCGCCGCGACTACGACTAAACCTGGCCCCAGGAGCGAGCCCTAGGGCCTAGAGTTTTTAGGGGAGCGCAGTAGCTTTGGAAAAAACGAGGTTTCACATACCTCAGCCCATGAGGGAATGCATGATAAGGGATAAAGAACTTATCTGAAGTTGTAGCCCCCGGCAACTCTGGTTTGCCGTGGGTGAATCTTCGTACTTGCAGCCCCCGGTAATACTTGCTTGCCAGGGTCTAGATGCCGGTCTGTCCCTCTTTTCCTTTTCGTCCTCAAGTGATCCGGCAAGGATATTTGCGAGTCCTGCGAACCAAAGAAGACAAAAGAACAGCAAAGGGATGCACACTCGACCTCTAAGCTAGGGGTTAGTCGCCGCTTAAGCACTATCAACCCTAACCAAGGACGAGACTTGACCTAGCATGCATGCTATAACTTAGGGCGCCAGCGCTTCATTTATTTATGCTCAGGATCTGCGCCTGGCTTTGTACAAAGGGTTACATGCATCATCGGCAATGCTTGTACAAAAGGTGGCTTGCCGGGGGGGCCGGCAAGCCGCGCCTCACGGGTAAAACTTGTGAAGATGCTCAATGTTCCAGGAGTTACTCACCGGAACAACATCTTCGGTCTCCAGACGGACTGCGCCGGGCCTGGTGACTCGTATTACCCGATAAGGGCCTTCCCACTTTGGCGTCAACTTGTTGGAATTCTTGGCCGATTGAACGCGCCGAAGGACAAGGTCGCCTTCCTCAAGGCTCCGGGCATGAACCTTGCGGCTATGGTAGCGGCGCAAGGCTTGCTGGTAGCGTGCTGCTCTCACAGCCGCCCGAAGACGATCTTCCTCAAGGAGCACTGCATCATCTTGCCGCAGTTTCTCTTGCTCAAGCTCGTCATAAGCGAGCACTCGAGGTGACCCGTATATGAGTTCAGTGGGGAGAACTGCTTCCGCCCCGTATACCAGAGCAAAAGGTGTCTGGCCGGTGGCTTGATTTGGCTTCGTCCTGATCGACCAAAGAACCGTCGGCAACTCATCAATCCAGTGCCTTCCACTCTTGTGCAGCATGTCAAAGGTCTTGGTCCTCAAGCATCGCAGTACTTCAGCATTTGCCCTCTCAGCTTGACCATTGCTTCGCGGGTGAGCAACGGAAGCAAAACAGACTCTGCTGCCGAGGTCTTGGGTATATTGCATGAAGGTGCGGCTTGTGAACTGGGTGCCATTGTCGGTGATAACCCTGTTAGGTATGCCAAAACGGCACACTAGTCCCTTGAAGAACTTGACGGCTGACTGAGCTGTGACCTTCCTCACTGCCTCCACCTCTGGCCACTTTGTGAACATGTCGATCGCAACGTACAAGTACTCAAAGCCCCCGACGGCGCGGGGGAAAGGGCCCAGTATGTCGAGCCCCCAGACCGAGAAGGGCCAGGAGAGAGGAATGGTTTGAAGGGCTTGGGCTGGCTGATGGAGCTTCTTTGAATGGAACTGAGACGCTTCACACCTGGTGACTAGTGTCGTCGCATCCTGGAGGGCGGTGGGCCAGAAGAAGCCTTGCCGGAATGCCTTGCCGGCAAGGGCCCTTGACCCAATGTGGGATCCACATATGCCTCCGTGTATCTCCGCCAACAGCTCCAGTCCTTCCTCTCGAGGGATACACTTCAATTTCACACCGTTCGGCCTCTTTCTGTACAGGACGTCATCGACGAATTGGTACATGGTAGAGCGACGGGCTACTTTCTCCGCTTCTTCCTGCTCCTCAGGAAGTTCCCCTGTTTGGAGGAATCGGACGGTATGCTGTGCCCATGCTGGAGCCTGGGGCTCGACGGCGAGGGCTAAAGGCATTTCCCCCGCTACAGGAGCGGCTGTCTCGACAGCAAGAGATTGACGCTCCGCCGGAGCCAGTCGTCCCGTGGCGGGCTCAGTATCCTCGGCAACATCTTTGTCGGTGGCTCCGGGGAGCTCGGCGGGAAAGTACTTGCCGGGCCCTGATTTCCTCCTCTTATTCTGCACTATTGATGGATCAACGGATGGCTGAGTTAGCTGAAGCACAAAGGTACCTGGTTCCACAGGTAGCTTGAGGGCAGCGCATTTGGACAGGTAATCGGCGATATCGTTCTCCGCTCGAGGAACGTGTTCAGCCTGTATATCGTCGAAACGCTCTTCCAGCTTTCTCACTTCATCGACATAGGCCTTCATCAACGGGCTCTGGTAATCCTTGTTGACTTGCTTGACGACAAGGTGCAAGTCCCCCCTGACGATGAGTTTCTTGATTCCGAGGTCCGCCGCGATCCTAAGACCGGCAAGCAGCCCTTCATACTCTGCCGTATTGTTGGTTGACACCTCCCTGGGGAAGTGCATATGGATCACGTACTTGAGGTTCTCTCTAGTGGGCGCGACAAGCAGTACACCAGCCCCAGCGCCTTGTAAGGAGAAAGCTCCATCAAAGTACATGATCCAATCACAGCTTGCTTCCTTGCCGGGGAGAGCAGTCTCTTGGGCTTCTTCGTCAGGCGTTGTGGTCCATTCTGCAATGAACTCCGCTAGGACTCGACTCTGAATTGTCGAGGTACTTTCAAACTTGAGGCCAAAGCTGAACAGCTCCAGTGCCCATTCCATAATTCTTCCCGTCGCATCCGGATTATGCAATATCCGCTACAGAGGGAAGCGAGTGACGACAGTGATTTCGTGTGCCTGGAAGTAGTGACGCAACTTCCTCGAGGCCATAAGAAGGCCGAAGAGCAGTTTCTGCATGCCAGAGTACCTTGATCTAGCCCCCTGCAGGAGGGAACTAACAAAGTAGACCGGGTGCTGCATCATTTTCTTCCTCGGCGGCACGTCATCTGGCCGTGTCGTCTCCGCATTGGTGGTGTTGGGCTCTGCCGCTGCCATAACCTCGTCGTCAACCTCTCTCTGCACCACTAGTGCAGCGCTGACCACCTGGTCCGTTGCCGCCAGGTATAGCAGCAATGGTTCCCGCGGCCTAGGCGCAACTAGTATTGGCGCGGAAGAGAGGTACTTCTTCAAACCTTGCAATGCTGCTTCGGCTTCTGGAGTCCACTCCATCGGGCCCGCCTTCGTCAGGATCTTGAAAAAGGGAAGGGCGCGCTCGGCAGACTTGGAAATGAACCTGCCCATGGCGGCGACGCAACCAGCAAGCCGACGCACATCCTTGATTCGCTTGGGTGCCTCAATCTGCTCTATAGCTTTGATTTTGTCCGGATTGGCCTCTATCCCACGTTGTGACACCAAGAACCCGAGAAGCTTGCCGGACGGGACGCCAAAGACGCACTTCTCAGGGTTCAGTTTGAGATTGATCTTGCGCAGGTTTGCAAATGTTTCTTGCAAATCTGGTATGAGGGTTGCCCTATCCTTGGTTTTGACCACTATGTCATCCATATAAGCTTCCATATTTCTATGGAGTTGGGGTTCAAAACCAATCTGGACCGCCCTTGCAAACGTCGAACCAGCACTCTTCAACCCGAAAGGCATCCGCATGAAACAATACGTACCACATGGGGTGATGAATGTTGTTTTCTCTTCGTCTTCTCTTGTCATGAAGATCTGGTGGTAGCCGGAGTAGGCGTCGAGGAATGACAACAGATCACACCCAGTCGTGGAGTCAACAATCTGGTCGATGCGCGGCAATGTGAAGGGGTCCTTAGGGCAAGCCTTATTGATATCTGTGTAATCGATACACAGTCTCCACTTCCCATTTGCCTTGCGCACCACGACCAGATTGGCCAACCACGTTGGATGGAGCACTCCTCTTACCAAACCCGATGCTTCCAGTTTCTGGATCTCTTCAGTAATGAACTCTTGTCGTTCCAAAGCTTGCTTTCTGGCCTTCTGCTTGACGGGCCGCGCATGAGGGCAGACAGCAAGGTGGTGCTCAATCACCTCCCTGGGAACACCGGGGATGTCGGAATCTTGCCATGCAAACACATCGACATTCGCCCGCAGGAAGGTGACGAGCGCGTCTTCCTATTTGTCGTAAGGGTGGAGCTTATGGTAAAATCTCCCCCCGTGCCGTCCTCATTGACAGAGACCTTCTTGGTTCCCGGCAGTACGGCCCTGGGCTCTTGTTCCTGCCGGTGGAGCTCTCTAGCACGTCATCGACGGCAGCGCTACACTCCGAAGAGGTGCGCTTGCCGGAGTGGGTGTCCGAGGTCTCACCGGTCTTCTTCTTCTTCTTCCCTCCCGGGGTCCCAGCGGCAGGAGCAAGTGCCCTAGCGGCGGCGGCTGCTGCAACTGCATGCTGGTATAGTTGGTCAGCACAAACCAGCACATCTTTCTTGTCGGAGGGGATGGTGATGATCATCATAGGTCCTGGCATCTTTAGGGTGTTGTAGGCGTAGTGTGACGCCACCATGAACTTGGCCAGCGCTGGGCGGCCAAGGATCCCGTCGTAGGGCAAGGGGATCTTGGCAACATCGAACACGATCCTCTCCGTCCTAAAGTTCAGGTCGCTTCCAAAAGTCACAGGAAGCGTGACCTTTCCCTTTGGTTGGCTTCTTCCCGGGTTGACCCCCTGAAATGTGTCCGTCTCTTCGAGGTCTCCATCAGGAATCTGCAGTTTCTCGATCACGGCAGGCGAGATCAAGTTCAGACCGGCCCTGCCATCGACTAGCATCTTCGTCACGTTGAGGTTACGTATTGTTGGTGAAACCAACAATGGCAAGCACCCGACCGCAGTAGTGCGATCAGGGTGGTCCTCAGTGTCAAAAATAATAGGTGTGCTGGACCACTTCAGCGGCCTTTGGGCATCAAACGACGGCTCTGCCGCTGTAATCTCTCGCGCCCACTGTTTGAGCCGGCGGTGAGAAGTGTGCAGCGAGGCGCCGCCGTCGATGCACATGGCCTCTGTAGCTTTCTGAAACTCTTGGTCGTCGGACTCGTCGTCCTCTTCGTGATCGTCGTCTTCTGGCTTTCTATCACGGCCCCGGGCGGGCCTCTCCTGTTGCTTATCCTTGCCGCGACGGCCCACCTGGCCGTCACGCTTCTTGCCGGACCCCTCAGCACCGTCTGGGCCTTTCTCCTTGTCCCGCCTCTCATACTCAGCCCTCTGCTTCTCAGCGAGGAGCTCAACCTGTCGGCAGTCCTGGAGAGCATGGCCCTTGGTGCGATGGTTGCAGTATCGCTTGTCGGAGTTTCTCGGCTTCTCGGCAGCCGCCAAGGCCTGGCAGGCGACACACCCGGCAACCTCCTTGCCGGGGTCATCTGCCTTGGTTTTCTTGGTGGAGCCGGCGTCTTCGGATCCATCGACGGCAAGCACGGATTTTCCTTTGCGCTTCCTGTTGCGGCGCCGGCCTTTCTTCGCCGGGGCGGCAGTATCCTCATCTGAGGAGTCAGTTTCCACGCCGGCATCTTCGCTGGGGTACTTCCTTCCCTCTTCGGCTCGGGCACATTTGTCGGCAAAAACATAGAGTTCTGCTACATCTCTCACCTTGTTCATTGCCAGCTCTTCGCGCATCTTGCGGTTACGCACGTTCTGGTGGAACACGCTGATGATGGCGGCAGGGTGAACATCAGGGATATTGTACTATACCTGGCTGAACCTCTGAATATAATTGCGGAGACTCTCGCCTCCCTTCTGGGGAATGATGTGCGGGTCGCTTGCTTGGCCATGGGCTTGGTGGCCTGCAGTAAAGGCGCCCACGAACTCATGGCACAAATCCGACCAGGAGGAAATAGAGTCTACCGGCAAGTGCATCAACCATGACATGGCAGTGGGTTTAAGAGCCAACGGAAAGTAATTCGCAAGCACCTTATCGTCGCGGGCTCCGGCAGCTTGCATCGCAATGGTGTAGACGCTGAGGAACTCGGACGGATGGGTCTTGCCACTGTACTTTTCGCCCACATCGGGTTTGAAGGTGCGGTGAGTGGGCCACATGAACTGCCGCAGCTCACGGGTAAAAGCCAGACAGCCTACCTCGTAAGGTAGGCCTCCAGGTCTCCCCGGTGCTGGGTGGCTCACAGCAGGCCCTGCTCGCCTGTCTGATTGGTGGCGCGCTCCGCGCCGGCGCTCGATAGTGGTTCGAGCATCTTCATGTTCTCGTTCCCGAAGAACTTGGCGCTGGTCACAGTGGGCCCGTGGGTCGGACGATGCTACGGAGATCTCGTCACCCGTGACGTCACGACGGGCTGGTGTCCGCGGTACCGGGCGTGGAGGAGGCGAGTGCACCGAGGTCGCGGCGCCGCCGGCTCTCCTGCCACTGGTGCATGGGAATCCGTCGGAGCGTCGAGCCCGGGGCTCCACCGAAGTCGGTTCATCTTTGTTGGCCATCGCAACAAGGCTTCGGACAATGGCTCTCCATTCGTCGAGTTTCCTGTAGTGGGAGGGAAATCTAGGAGCCACTCCGCGCGCGCCAGGGCTTCTGCTGGCGTTGGTGGCAGCGAAACCTGCACGGACCGCGAAGCGCTTCAACTTCTGACCATGTTAGAAGGAGTTCCATCACGACCCCGCGGTCGCACGCCATCTTCACCAGCGCCTCGGCGGGCGGGCAGGTCTTCTAAATCTTGGGAACGGCGCTCGGGGCTCTTTCGACGGTGATGCCCGGGGTCCTCGGCGTGATTACGCCGTTCGTCGCGCGCCGCTTGAGAGGAGCACGCCGTCGGTGTCAGCGTGGGAGTCTTGGAAGCCCTCGCGTCGCCTTCGGGCGAGGTGGCAGCGATCCTGGAAGGCCCCGCGCCACCCGCGGAGGGCCTGGCTCCGTCTTTGGATTTGGCGGCGTGCGGCCCGTTACCAGGCGCACGAACATCACCGCCTCCCAAACTTCGGCTGCTGGGACGGTGTTGGTGTTCGCGAACGGCGCCCTGGGTCCTTTCCGCGACCGGTCCACTGCTCGCCCGCGTCAGGACGGAATGTCCGGCTCCCGACGGGCCAACTGCCACCGTCATCTTCTTCTTGGGCGCCATGACGATGAAGAAGCGTCGAACTAACTGGTAGATCCGATTCTCACAACTGCGCCCCCCTACCTGGCACGCCAAAGATGTCGGTGCGAGGACGACACCTATGGGATCACGAGAATCCCTACTACGGTTACGGGGCGCGGGGTTGTGAGAAGGGCGGATCAAACAGATAGCACACGGGTTCTTTATCCAGGTTCGGGCCGCGAGGATGCGTAAAACCCTACTCCTGCCTTGATGATTTGTTTATCTGTGTTCTTGAGCTAGTAATGGGGCATGAGGAGCTCCAAAAAGCCGAATCCCCCTCCTGGTCGCCTTGGGCCTCCTTTTATAGGGAAAAGGGGTTGCCACAGTGGCACACAGGAGGTGGAAAGGGCACAGTGATACGAGTTTATCCCTCGCATTACATGACAAGGCGCATTTAATGCGTCATGCTTAGGTGTCCTTGCTTTATCGGGGGCGGGGGAGAGCCCAGTCTTGTCCGTCGCTGATCCCTTTCGCGTCGACACACGTCCTGTCCAGCGGTGCCCGTGGCGCCATGTAGGCAGGCAGGTAGCTGAGGTGGCGCAGCGGTGGGTCTCCGTGAAGATCCGCTTGCCGCCACGCAGGTGCCTGCCAACTGGTTGGGTCGGCGGCTGCATGCGAACGATGGTAGAGGTTGGAATTGGCATGGGCCTGATGGTGGCCCTACGGGTGTCCTTGGCAAGGGCCTCGCCGTAGCCCTGGCAAGGGTCTTGCCGGGGCGCCCGCTGTTATCCCCGACAAGGCTCTCGCCGGGGGCCTTGTGGTCCCCCTTGGCTGGGATCCCGCCAAGGGTCGTCACCTTCTATAGTGTGTATCTGATCCTGAATGTCTTCACCAAGATCTGCATGCCACCACGGGGGAAGTGAACTCAAGGGTGATTTGCTCCATAGGTGTGGGGCGAGCTGCCACGGCAAGGGTCTTGCCGGATTTGCTAAAACCGCCCCCGGCAAGGATCTTGCCGGGGGAGTCCGCTTCATCCCCTTAGCTCTTTGTGGTCTTGGTCTTGGCGTCGTTCTGCTTCTTTCGAGCTTTGGCCTTACCTTGGCTCACCTCCCTTGCCTTGCCTGGTGCGGTGGCGTCCGTGGCTCGGAGTGCCTGTGCACAGTTATAGGGGTACAAAAAGTGTACCCCTCTTTTTGTACACTGACAAATACCCTACTTCCTGCTTGATTGATCTTGATGATATGAGTATTAGAAGAGTTGATCTACCATGAGATCAGAGAGGCTAAACCCTAGAAGCTAGCCTATGGTATGATTGTTGTTGTGTCCTACGGACTAAACCCTCCGGTTTATATAGACACCGGAGGGGGCTAGGGTTACACAGAGTCGGTTACAGAGAAGGATATCTACAATCCGGATCGCCAAGCTTGCCTTCAACGCCAAGGAGAGTCCCATCCGGACACGGGACGAAGTCTTCAATCTTGTATCTTCATAGTCCAACAGTCCGGCTTCCAACCTCTGGAACCATTGCCATGGGCCTCCTTTTATAGATTATGGGGTCACCATGGGGACAAATCAGTCATTAGTAACTGATAGGATACCAAATAGTGCTATCATACCTAACTCTGCAGGATGACAGTGTGTATTTAATGCACCACTTAACGTCACAACATTGGTTGCCTGGCAAGGCTTGCTGGGATATCTCGCCAGCTCCACGCCTGCTGGCCTGACACATCATAGGACGGGTGTCATCTGTGTGTTTTTCTGGTAGAAAGAGGCTGTCATGTGGAGAATTGCAGCCACCTAACCACTTTGCGGCTTGACACCGCACTGATCGACGACATGAGTCGTGGTGGAGTGCTTGGTGAGGCGTTTCGGCCTCCGCAAGTCCCGGCAGGCCCTGCCGGGACGCCTTGGTCATCTTCTTCTAGGGGTGGCCTTGCCCCTTGCCAGTCTCGCGTGCCCGGCAAGGGAGGCCTCTCTCTTGATGACATCTTGCTCTTCTGGCTTGGTCTTGGTCCCTCTGATCTGCTTGTTGGTTCTTTGAATTTCTTGGTTTCTTATACTTTGTCTTGGACTAGTGATGCAATCTTGATCTTGCGCCTGTGTACAGTCAGGGCAACAGACCCAGGGCGTGCCAGAGGCCCCTGGCGCACCCTGATGGGTTGTGGTGCCCACGAGGGTCTCCTCCATCGCCTCTTCACTCTATAAATACTCAGATATTCCAAAAACCTTAAAGGAGGAGTCGAAAGACAATTCTAGCTGCCGCAAGTTCTAGAACCACGAGATTCAATCTAACACCATCATGGAGGGGTTCATCATCCTCATGGGTGCCTCTCCGGTGATGCATGAGTAGTCCACCATAGACCAACGGGTCCGTAGGTAGTAGCTAGATGGCTTTCTCTCTCTCTCTCTCTCTCTCTCTCTCTCTCTCTCTCTCTCTCTCTCTCTCTCTCTCTTGATTCTCAATACAGTGGTCTCTTGGAGATCTATTTGATGTAATGACTTTTTGCGGTGTGTTTGTTGGGATTCGTTGAAGTTCGAGTTTATGATCAGATGTATATCCATGAATATTATTTGAGTCTTCTTTGATCTCTTATATGCATGATTATTTATAGCCTCATATTTCTTCTCCGAATCTTTGGTTTAGTTAGGTCAACTAGATCGATTTTTCTTGCAATGGGAAGATGTGCTTTGTGATGGGTTCGGTTTTACGGTGTCCTCACCCAGTGATAGGAGGGGTAGCGAGGCATGTATGTATCATTGCTATTAAGGATAACAAGATGGGGGTCTATTCCTACATGAATAGATCTTGTCTACATCATGTCATCATTCTTATTGCATTACTCCGTTTCTCCATGAACTTAATACACTAGATGCATGCTAGATAGCGGTCGATGTGTGGAGTAATAGTAGTAGATCCAGAATCGTTTTGGTCTACTAATCTTGGACGTGATGCCTATATATTGATCATTGCCTTGGATATCATCATAATTATTTGTTCTTTATCAATTGCCCAACAGTAATTTGTTTACCCACTATGCGCTATTTTCTTGAGAGAAGCCACTAGTGAAATCTACGCCCCCCCTCGGGTCTATCTTTTATCATATTGCTTTCTGATCTACCTTTTGCCGTGTTTATTTTCCGATTTGTTATTCCAAAAACTGAAAAATACCTTGCTATACTTTTTTCATCTTTTATTTTGTGTTCCTGAGTGATCTATTTATCCAATCTTACACAAACAAATCTATCTTTTTACCATGGAGAGATTGACAACATCTCTTACGCGTTGGGTCACAAGTTTTTGTTCTTTGTGTGTAGGTATCGTTTATATAGTGTTCCTAGGTTCTCCTACTAGACTGATACCTTGGTTTCATAACTGAGGGAAATACTTACCGTAGTTGTGCTGCATCATCCCTTCCTCTTTGGGGAAATACTGACGCAGTTTCAAGCCACGTCACTACGCGGCCTCGTCGATATAGTCAGGTAACACTACAAAAAAATACACTTCTGTGATGATACATGTTTGTCACAGTAGGTCACATTTTTTGTCATGCATGTACATCCATGACGATTTTATGAAGTAATCAAGATAGTCATACTTGTGCTGTCATAGAAGTGTTCCATGACATTACCAAAATTATCATCACGGAAGTGCCCACTTCCATGACGATAAATCATGCGTCACAGAAGTGCTTTCGTCAAGGGTGACCGACACGTGGCATCCACCGTAACGGAACATCGTTAATCTATCGGGTTCGGTTTTGGATCCGATAACCCGTTAACAGCCCCGACCAATGGGGATTTTCCACATGTAAAATCATCATTGGCTGGAGGAAACACATGTCGGCTCACCGTCGGGACAGATGTCACACACTCATTGGACAGAAGGCGCCTATGATACGTTGACACGTGGCACGGCCCAACAGAGGCCCATTCCTATGAAAAGGCCGGCCCATTTGACTTGGTCAAAAGGTGGCAGGCCGGCCCATGGAAAGCATGTTAACAGCATGTTCGCATATAGCCCATTTACAGCCTGCTAACCCAGGGCCCGTTACGACCTATCAGAATTAGGCCCAGTAGCGTCATCTGGGCCGTCCAATATGTTTCCAACCCATTTTAACTTCTGGCCCATGTATAGCCCATGATGTCTTTCAGCCCATATGACGCCCTTTGTAACTCTTGGCCCATTAACGGCCCGTGGCGAAACTGGCCCATAATGAACAGTGTGTCACTTTATACCCATTAATAGCCCGTGGTGAAACTGGCCAATAATGAACAGTGTATCACTTCATACCAATTAACGGCCCGTTATTCCGTTGGGCCGTTTCGAGCCCATGTTATCTTTCGGCCTTCTCAGGCCCATTTATTCTTGGGATCATTTCCAGCATTCGTTTACTTACGGCCCGTTACTGTCATTTTCTGCTTGTGGGCCAAATTCAGCCCGTGGTTATAGTCGGCCCGTATGTGGCCCGTTAATACATTGGGCCATTTTCGTAGCATCATTAAATATGGCCTATTAACGACAGCCCGTTATGGTAGGCCCATGAATGGGCGATTCCAACTCTAGCCCATTTACGGCCATAATGCGGTCTGTTATTGGCCCATGTTTGGTCAATCGATCATACGTCCCATATAAGGCCCATTGATGATACGGCCCGTAGAAGGCCCAATGTGTCTACGGCTCGTAGAAGGCCCATTGTGTCTACGGCCCGTAGAAGGCCCATTGTTTCTATGGCCCGTAGAAGGCCCATTGTTTCTATGGCCGGTAGGAGGCCTAGTGTCACTACAGTAAAATATGTAGCCCATGGTTATTGTGGCTTAGTTTTTAAAAGTAGGTTATTGCGGCCACTAGCAAACCGCGGAAAAAGAACTACACTGACTACAAGCAAACAAATAAACAAGACAACAAGGAAATAAATAAGCAAGCAACTTACGCTAGGATATCACGGCTATTACACATATTACATCCACTGGGCATCAAAGTTCGCCACCAGTGCAAATATAGGGAACAAAGCAACATATAAACGCCGCAGCAAAACAAGTCCGGAACTGAAACCACTTCAGAAGAGCTCAAGAAACAATATCATGGGTACCCATAATGCTGGCAAGATGCTTAGCAAGCTTATTAACTTTCTCTTGTTTGGCACTTAAATCCTCCAGCGCTTGCTGTTGCACAAGAAAGTACGCATCTGATTTCTGCAAGGACTTCCTCAGTCCTTCGGCTTCTTTCCGCAGCACAACTGACTGACGCCTTTCAGCTTGTAGCTGAGACTGAAGAAGCCGAAGTGATTCAAGCAGCAAGTTCGAAGAGCTTGTGCCAGTGGTAATGGCCAGTAACTCGAACACTACATCAAGGCAGGACTATGGGGTTTTCTCACTGTCTACAGGATCATTTTTATCACCTTTCTTGGAGACCAACAGGGTTGTCTCACTATCTTGAACCTAATCTGCATTACTTTCTCTACCATTGCATAGTGGGCTGCTCTTCTCCAATATTATGTTTGCATACTACAAGATAAACAAGCAGACACATCACAGGTTTAGCTTGTAGTATACGAAACTCATTTCGGTAAACCGATTCAGTAGTAAGGTGGACAGGATAACAGCATGAAACAAACATATATCTATGTACTACGGTCACTGTATTGTCCATATCATTCTAGTTTATGTTGCCTAATCAAGATAGAGACACAGTTTAACTCATATGTTTTTAAGACACGGCAGAATAGATAGAATATAAGTGTGAGAAACTACACAGCACTGGCAACACTTGTAATGTGCATCACATGAGAACATAACTGTTTATACAACTTAAACTGAAATCACCATAGATCAAGAAGTTAGAACAGCAATCCAGTTAAAGAAATAGGTTTAAAACATACATGTTGCACCATTGGAGTTTCAATTGGATCCTTCAAATTCGGAAGTAGTTGGTATGAGTAAATATAGGTTGGAAAAAGCGGTAGGTGTAAGTGAGGCGGTTGGCCTTCGCCTAGTGCCTAGGCGGTGCCTAAGCGCCCTAGGCGCGACCTAGGTGGTAATATAGCTTTTAGTCGTAGTGTATTTTTATTATTATATGGGTGTTGATATTAGTTTAGATCATATAAATAAGTTAATTGCCGTCTATTGCCATTGAAATATAACCAATTTGGCATATTAGTGCAGTATGTGGCATGATTTCTTGCTTGCGTAGGCAATTCCTTGCTTGCCCTGCCTAGACCTCCATTTATGCCCCAAGCGAGGCGTTTGGCCATTGCCTAGCGCCTAGGCATGCCTAAGCGCCTCCTAGGCACTGCCTTTTCCAACAGGGCAGTGATACAACAACAAAGGAATATGGACCATAGCTATAGAATCTGACCTGAGAACAGTTGCTCTTCTACTTTAAACGTGGAGTTTGGGTTCGCTGTGGTGGTCTTCGTGCTTTGGGCACTGCAGTAGCTTTACAAACTGCTCGTGTGGGGGTACTCTGTGGTGGACATGGTGCTTTGTCAACTAGAAGTGGGTTACTATCCGCTGGGGTTGCGGTTAGATGGGTTGTAGCTGGTTCTCTGCCCAACGGTGTAAGTGTGCAATCTGGAAGAGTCTCGATTATGTGTGGTGGGGCTAGTTTGTGGGCCAGTACAACCATGCTTCTATCTGCATCGACGGGTAGCACTGTCTTTTGAGAAGAACGGGTTTTTGCTCCCTTAGATACTGCCATCACCCCCTCCAATTCAAATGGCTGATAAACAAGAAAACAAATTGAACGTACAGACATTGTATGATAGACAGATGTGGTAATTCACATATATGTTTTCTAATCAAACAGGACAGCATGACACAATTTCACATATATGATGCCTAACTAAACATGATAGCATGACACAGTTTCATATATATGATGGATAACTTAACAGGTTATAATGGCATAATTCAACATATGATGAGTATCTAAACAGGATGACATGACAAAACTATATGATGTCTTTCTAAAATAGGTTGGGATGAAATAATTCACATACATGTTGTCTAAGTATACAGGATGGCATGATATAATTGACATAATTGATTCATATACTAAGCAGCTGGCACTCGCATGTATGATCTCTAAACTAAGCAGATGGAATTGAATATTGTGCATATGATGTCTAAACTAAGCAATGCAAGACACCATATGCATCATATGAGAAATATAAACATTGCAACTTAGAGCATATACCTCAGGTGGGATATAGGACTAGTCATCTGTCTCTGAATCCTCCTCTGAGGAGCTCCCTATAACCATCGAGACATATGCTTCAACATGTACTATTGCCTGCTCTGAAGACCTTGTTTTCACTCCAGATTTTTTTCATAACCGGCTCAAATGGCTGATACACATGAAGAGTAGTTCAATATACACAAATTGTCGACAAATGGAATACGTAATGAAAAAAAGATGGCATGAGATAATTCACATATATGATGCCTGGCTACATGGCAGTGCATAATTCACATATATGATAATTGACTGAAAAACATGGCATTGCATAATTCACATATCTGATATAGAAAGCAAACAGGAGGCATTCACACAAAAGCATGTCTAATCTAAGCACATAGCATGACAATGCAGGACACCATATGCATGATATGAGCAATATAACCCTGCCAAGTTAGATCATGCACCTCTGGAGGGGGGGATACGACTGGTCATCTGTCTCTGAATCCTCTTCTGAGGAGCTATTTGTAACCAGCAAGAAATCTGCATCGACAGGTAGCACTGACTGCTCAGAAGACCTTGTTTTCACTACAGATTTTCCCATGACCGACTCAAATGGCGGATGCACAGGAAGAGTACATGAATGTATAAACATTGTTGACAATTGGAATACATTATGGAAAAAAATATGGCACGATACAATTCACATATACGATGACTGGCTAAACAGGATGGCATTGCATGATTCACGTATATGATGCCTGGCTAAACAAGATGGCATTGCATAATTCCCATATACTCCCTCCGTTCCTAAATATTTGTCTTTTTAGAGATTTCAAATGGACTACCACATACGGATGTATATAGACATATTTTAGAGTGTAGATTCACTCATTTTGTTCCGTATGTAGTCACTTGTTGAAATCTCTAAAAAGACAAATATTTAGGAATGGTGGGAGTATGATATAGAAACCAGACAGGTGTCATTCACAAAAAGAAAGTCTAAACTAAGCTGATGACATATAAGATGTATAATGTAAGCAATGCGAGGCGCCATATGCATGATATGACCAACATCAGCATGCCAGGTTAGAGCACACACCTCAGGTGGTAAATAGTCGTGGTCAGCTCCTTCTAAATTCCCATCTGAACAATTATCTTCCTCTGGAATACAATCTGGAAATGCAGGAGTGGGGGGCACTTCGCCCACCATGGGGCGGCGTCTGCATGACATTATATTCCCACACAACGGTCTTCTCTTTTTCTCTACATGTTCAGTACGATTGTGTACAATATCTGACATGCATAATAAAAAATAGTTAGATTTTGTTAGGCCTAAGGCTAAGGGGTGCATGCAAAAATCAAGACTGATGGTAGTAAACGAGTGGATGGATCCAAAACTAATGATGGCAGGTAGATTATAGCTTCAGTTTAAAAAGATAGACAATGGATCATCTATTGTTTGTTGCCCACCCAACATCAACCACATAGAAGACCCCAGATGAACCAGATAGTAGACAAATAATATTCGTTGCTGCCTTGATATGAGACCCACGGGCATTTTAAAACTCAACTTTGAACGATAAAGTAGCAGGTAATAATAACCGATGTATAACGTAAGCAAACACTAAAGACTACGACCTCTTGATACGTCTCCGTCGTATCTATAATTTTTGATTGTTCCATGCCAATATTATTCAACTTTCATATACTTTTGGCAACTTTTTATACTATTTTAGGGACTAACATATTGATCCAGTGCCCAGTGCCAGTTCCTGTTTTTTGCATGTTTTATGTTTCGCAGAAACCCAATATCAAACGGAGTCCAAACGGGACAAAAATGGACGAAGAATTATTTTGGAATATTTTTGATTTTTGGGGGGAAGAGTCAACACGAGACGGTGCCCGAGAGGGCCACGAGGCAGGCGGCGCGGCCTGGACCCTCTTGGGCACCCCGTAAGGCAGTTGACGCTCTTCTTTTGCCGCAAGAAAGCAAATTTTATGAGAAAACGCTGGGCAAAAGATTCACCTCAATCGGAGTTATGGATCTCCGTATATAAAAGAAATGGTGGAAGGGCAGAATCTGAGAACGCAGAAACAGAGAGAGACAGAGAGAGACAGAGAGATAGATCCAATCTCGAAGGGGCTCTCGCCCCTCCCACGCCATGGGAGCCAACAACCAGAGGGGAAACCCTTCTCCCATCTAGGGATAAGGTCAAGGAAGAAGAAGAAGAAGAAGGGGGGCTCTCTCCCCCTTGCTTACGGTGGCGCCGGAACACCGCTGGGAGCCATCATCATCACCGCGATCTTCACCAACACCTCCATCATCTTCACCAACATCTCCATCACCTTCCCCTTTCTATCTACAGCGGTCCACTCTCCCGCAACCCACTGTAACCTCTACTTAAACATCATGCTTTATGCTTCATATTATTATCCAATGATGTGTTGCCATCCTATGATGTCTAAGTAGATTTTCTTTGTCCTATAGGTGATTGATGAATTGCTATGATTGGTTTGAGTTGCATGTTTTATTACTAGTGCTGTCCTATGGTGCTCTCCGTGTCGCGCAAGCGTGAGGGATCCCCGCTATAGGGTTTGCAATATGTTCATGATTTACTTAGGTGGGTGGCGTGAGTGACAGAAGCACAGACCCGAGTAAGTAGGTTGTTTGCATATGGGATAAAGGGGACTTGATAATTTAATGCTATGGTTGGGTTTTACCTTAATGATCTTTAGTACTTGCGGATGCTTGCTAGAGTTCCAATCGTAAGTGCATATGATCAAAGAAGAGAAAGTATGTTAGCTTATGCCTCTCCCTCTAATAGGATTGCAATAGTGATTATCGGTCTAGTAACATAGTCAATTGCTTAGGGACAATTTCACAACTCCTACCACCACTCTTCCACACTCGCTATATTTACTTTATTGCTTCTTTATCTAAACAGCCCCTAGTTTATATTTACGTGCTCTTTATTATCTTGCAAACATATCCAACAACACCTACAAAGTCCCTCTAGTTTCACACTTGTTCTAGGTAAAGCAAACACTAAGCATGCGTAGAGTCGTATCAGTGGCAGATAGGGCTTGAGAGAGTATTTGCTCTACCTTTAGCTCCTCGTTGGGCTCGAAACTCTTACTTATCGAAAGAGGCTACAATTATCCCCTAGACTTGTGGGTTATCACCTCTCTTCCGGAACCGTGTAGTCCTCAGGTTCATCTGCTCAGTCGATGATGGTAATGCAGTTGGCGTGGCTGCCGGCAACGGGGAAGATGATCTGAGGTGGTGAAAGAAAGTCTGCAGGGGGGATCTCTGCTGCAGTGGATGCTTCTGTCGATGGTGCACCTCAGGTGGGGTGGATGACGGCACGGCAGGAGCAGGACATAACACACAGAGTTTTCTTTGATGCCTATCTAAAAATGAAGTAAATCTGTAAGGGCTCCTTAGAATTGGAGGATTCTATAATCACAGGGACATGAAAAAGACACGAATATGATAGGAATGCACGTGCAAAACAGAGCATTTGGAAACATAGGATTTCAGTCAACCTGGGTGTTTGGTTCACATGAATTGGAAGAACACAGGAATGGAGAAACGTGGTCAAATTAAAGTCAAACCACGTGAAAATGAAAAAAATATGAATCTTATTATGCCAGTAATGCAATTAGTTCTGTTCTTCATGCACATTAATTTGGAAAGGACATCCAAGTGAATATTAAAATTCCTATGTTTTTTCTTTGGAAGAGACACCAAAGGAAAAAATTCCTCCAGTTTTGCTTTGCTCCACTCCTTCTAACCAAATGCACGAATAGTAGTTCCATAGCAAAGGATCCCTGAGGGACCAACATGAATGCAAAGTAACAAAGTGATGCGATTAGTGTACAACCTCTTTGGCATAGCCTTGCGGACCTCAGCATCATTGGGTTGGACGTGGAGGATGGTGATGCTGGTGTGACTGTCGGAGGCGGGGAAGAAGATCCGAGCCCTCTGGAAACGGCGCCGAGGGTACTGCTCCGCTGCGATGGACGGTTCCATCGTTGGAGCACCTCCGGTGAGGTGTACGGCAGCAAAGCTGAAGCAGGACAAGATAGACAATGTTATTCTGAAGTGGGACTCTAATATCATCTGCAATAGATGATGTAAAATACATCACCAATAAGTGCTAGATGTAAAATGCACTAGCCGCGCCACGACTGCTCCGACAGATGTTGTAAGTACTATTCACTCTGAACTTAACTAAAGAAACTGAACTTTACAGTTGAAACTAAATTTTACTGTCGAAACTGATTGAACTAGTAGCAGAGCATTGCAATAGATGTTTAGGGCGTTCGAGCACTAGTAGCAGAGAAGCAGTGATCTAAATCAGCAGACGCTCGAGCAGGGAACGCACTAGTAGAGAGCAAGTCAAGCAGTAGCACCGCGAGTGAGTGCTAAAGCAGCAACTCTTGTAGCTGTCGGAGGTCGTGCAGCAGCAGCAGCATGAGCGAGAGCAAGAGCAGGGAAACAGCACGAATGAAAGCAAGAGCAGTGCAGTAGCGCGACCGCCAGCAAGAACAGAGCCGCAACGCAAGCGATAGTCGGAGCAGCTGCAGCTAGTGCCGGTGTGGAAGTCGCCGCCGAGGAAGCAATGACATGGAGGAGAGACGACGTGGATGATGTGGCTGGTGACGGCGCCGTCGATGGAGACCCGCCATGGCTGCTCGGTATCGAGCACCGGCAGCCCCGTGAGATCGAATAAAAGATAAAATGCAGCAGTGAGTGCAGAACCTCCTTGGTGGCGCCGAGTTGGCCTCGGCTTCATCGGAGGAATTGGTGAGGGTGTTGCGGTTCCGGTGGAGCAGGTCAAGACAGCGCGGTGGGGATTGAGGTGGCATGATAGACGAGGTGAATGTCGAGGCAGCTCCTTGGAGGTGGAGGACGGGGCGGCTGATCTGGCAGGATGACGATATCGACGATGGAGCCTCATCCGGTGCGGTGGATGAGGGATGGCGAGCTGTTGCGATGGACGACGTAGTCAGGGAAGAGTCTCCGGCTAGGCGGCGATCGGGAGGCCGACGGAGGAGCCTGGGATTTCGCGGGTTTTGGCGGCCTTGGTGTACGAATGGGGGGGACAAAGGGGAAGGGAGGGGGGAAGCCAAGCTTAGGGACGCGCTTGTCCGAAATGTAGAGTAAGTTACCAGCGTACCCCCATCGGTTTTGACACCGCGACGTGGAGCTTCATTTCTGGCTGAGGGTTAGAAGGGGGATTTGCGTGTCTGGGCTGCGGGACCGATTTCATATGAGGAGGGAGTTTTCGCGCGCGTCCATATTTTGGGATAACAAGGCGCAGCGCGGGTTGAAGTGGCGGGAGTTTCAAAGCAGGTGAGACAAAAGATACTTGAGCTTGAAAATTTCGGGATAACAAGGTGCAGATTCCTTATTCGGCAGAACAAACTTAACGTGTAAAAAAACAATTCATACAAGACACAAGAGAGTCATGTCCCCTTTTACTATATTTCTATAGATGCCATTGAAAAAACTACAAGAAAAATGTAAAAAAAATCCGGAGAACAAGATTACCCTGTATAGTACCAAATCAATTCGCACTTCCCTCAACAAAAACAAAAAACAAATAAATTCCCACCAAAATAAAGATTAATGTCCCTTTTTATATGATTACAAATGCCAGGATCTCGAATTTCAATTTTTGAATCCACGTTATGTTGAATTCAAATATATCGTTACGTGACCTTGCGGTTTATAATTGATGTAGTCGTACATTTTGATCTTCCATCATATATGAACATTTTACTCCACCATGTGAACATATATATTGTCCTCTACCATATGGACTAAATTTGAATCAGTTTTCCTTATTTGAATACGATTGTTATCAAGTTATACAATAATTGAAATATTATCTTGGTAACAAAAAACATGCATATAGCAGTAACATATTTCACTATGCACTACATGTACCATACGATCTCAAATTCAAATATTTGTATCCATTTTATGTTGAATTCAAATCAGTACATTGGTCTAGGTATCGAGATGTTCGAGATAATCTAAACCCTGTTTTCATATGTATAATATTTGGCTGAATTGGGACAAGTTTTGGTATAAGCTTCTTGCAAAACCGGAGATTCTCTCAACAAGCCTCGTGGTTCCGAGAGGGAACCTGTCACCTTTGTGTGTGAAACGGTATATGATGCCTCCCCTCTAATTTTCTTTACAGAGGCAACATAGAACTATATGAGTGCCCTGTTAAATTTTGGAATTATTTTGGGTTCATTTGGCCTTTTTATACATTAATTGAGTTTCTGGACTTTTAATGTGCATAATCCAAATTTGAACTGCAAGCACATGCTCCGGTGCACCAAAGTTGGTTGAAAAAACACATGTGTGTCCTTGGTTGAGTTTCTGGGTCCCATGGAAGAAATGAGAATGAAATTCAAACATCTGGGCGTCGTGACTCGGCCGAGAACATCGAGAAACTTAGATTTTAAATTCATGTAAATCCAAAACTCGCCTGGAAATCATGAAACTTGGCATGGTGTCATGTCATGGCACAAATATGTTGTGGTAAAAAATTGGGCCGATTTGGAACAATTTTGGTATAAGCTTCTTGCAAACCGAAGCTTCTCTCAAGAAAGCTCGTGCTTCAAAGAGGGAACGTGCCACCTTTGAGTGTGAAACGATATACACTGCCCCCCTTGAGTTTCTTTACAAAGGCAACATAGAACTACATGAGTGCCCTATTAAATTTTGGAATTATTCCGGGTTCGTTTGTCATTTTTTATACATTAATTGAGTTTCTAGTCATTTAATGTGCATAAGTCAAATTTGAACTACAAGCACATGCTCTGGTGCACCAAAGTTGGTTGAAAAATCACATATGTGTCCTCGGGTGAATTTCTAGGTCCCATGCAAGAAATGAGAATAAAATTCAAACATCTAGGCATCGTGGCTCGGCCGAGAACATTGAGAAACTTGGTTTAAAAATTCTTGTAAATCCAAAACACTTTTGAAAATCATGAAACTTGGCATGGTGTCATGTCATGGTACTACCATGTTCTGGTAAAAAAATTGACCGAATAGGAATAGATTTTGGTATAAACTTCTTGCAAACCGAAGCTTCTCTCAAGAAGGCTCGTGGTTCTGAGAAGGAACGTGCCACCTTTGAGTGCGAAACGATATACGCTGTCCCCCTTGAGTTTATTTACAAAGGAAACATAGAACTACATGAGTGCCCTGTTAAATTCTGGAATTATTCCGGGTTCGTTTGGCCTTTTTTATACATTAATTGAGTTTCTGGTCATTTAATGTGCATAATTCAATTTTGAACTACAAGCACATGCTCACGTGCACCAAAGTTGGTTGAAAAATCACATCTGTGTCCTCGGGTGAATTTCTAGGTCCCATGCAAGAAATGGGAATATAATTCAAACATCTGGGCATCGTGGCTCGGTCGAGAACATTGAGAAACTTGGTTTTAAAATCATGAAACTTGGCATGGTGTCATGTCATGGTAGTACCATGCTGTGGTAAAAAAAATTGTCCGAATAGGAACAAATTTTGGTATAAGCTTCTCGCAAACCGGAGCTTCTCTCAAGAAGGCTCGTGGTTCTGAGAGGGAACATGTCACCTTTGTGTGCATAATTCAAATTTGAAATACAAACACATGCTCCAGTGCACCAAACTTGGTTGAAAAATCACATGTGTGTCCTCGGGTAAATTTCTAGGTTCCATGCAAGAAATGGGAATGAAATTCAAAATTCTGGGTGTCGTGGCTGGGCAGGAAACACTGAGAAATTTAGTTTTTTAATTCCTGTAAATCCAAAACACGCATGAAAATAATGAATCTTGGCTTGGTGCCATGACATCGCACCAACATGATATGGTAATTTTGCAGTCCGATTTGCGAAGGCGCACACATTAACAATCAACAAAGTCATTTTGGAACAAGTGATGTCACGTTACAATCGGAAACACAAGTAATATTGAAACTGTGGGCATTCTATTTACTACCATTTATGTGCCGCAACGCGTCCCCTTTTTTTATTAGCTAGGAGGCGTCGTGCAGGGTAGCCATTTGAGTACGAGAGGCATGCGATCAGACCCCTGCGCGTGCTTACCGGGAGGAGAGCCCTTTAACCTCCATCCGCCGTCCACCTCTCTCCAAGGTCTCCATTAATGACGCCCGAGCCTATGTTTAATGGCGTGGCTATGTCCCACTCAACTGAGACTTAAGAGAGAAAAAAGAAAATCTGAAAGCACGGATCTTGATGTAAGATCCGACGGACCTATATAGCATCTACTACGACTTATAGCAAGGCTGATGAATATATAAGGACGATGACAGTGGATAATAATTGTCTTACATAATTAGGAAGATAATTAAGAAAGCCACATGCGTCTACGCCCGAAATACACAAGGGCAAAAGAAGAAGGAAGACAAGGATCTGGCTCGCTGATCTCTACTTTCTTGATGCGTTGCTGCAAGCCGCGGGAACTAGTCTCTGCGGCGAGCGGCGATGAGCTCTTTCGTGTCCTCAAGATGCTGCTTGAGAGCATCCACGGATTCCTCCACCATCCTTTGGCGCTCGATGCGGAGCATGTCATTCTCGTCCATAAGTTTCTTGATGATGACGCCGGTCCTCTTCAACAAGGCACTGGTCTCCTCCTGCTGGTCTGCACTTCGGACGATCTTCGCCCTCAGTAGGTCCCGCTCGGCCCGGAGCCTCTCATTGCACTCCCTTAGTTGCCGGATGATGCCGGTAGCCTGTTCAAATGAGGCTTTCATGTCGTCCTGCAACCTCGCCAAGCCAGAGATCTGATCCATCTAGATATGGATGATCGCATGCATGCGCCTGTAAGAGTCATCGCCTACCTGCGAGACATTTTCCCAGGCCACCGCGGTGTGGCGGGACATCTCTGCTACACTCGCGGCGCGGCGGGACATCTCTGCTGCTTTGTCAGGACCCTGACTCAATGCCACATCGATCTAGCATGTAACACCTCATATCACTTTGCGGCCTCAAGCACGGTATTCCCACGGGTGTCGCCTTACATTTGCCCGGGACCGTTTGCGTCTTTTGGCACACGTATATGATAGTGTCGCTAGCATCCATATGATAAGGAGCCCGGGCTGACATGGCTAGTGGTAAACCCAAAGTGGCACAAACGTACAAGGACAGGCATCCATGACCCAACATCGAACATGTCGGTCATCAGCGAGTGAATCCAGGCTGTAGCACTGGGCTAGCAGGACTCCGGTGAACCGGGCTGTAGCGGGCTAACAGGACTCCGGTATTCATCGCGTGACATTTCCCCGAAGGGACAGACACAGGAACGAAGAAGGACACATGCCGGCCAGCCTAAGTGTTCCGGAGCAGTAGCAAGCTACCATGGCTCAGTGGAAACACTAGGAGACATTTCCCGGTAAGAGAGGCTACTAAGGATAAACAACTAGATAGTCATATCCCACACATACCAAGCATTTCAATAACATACACACAATATGCTCGATATGTGCAAACACAACATGGCATCACAACATGACTCTACGACTCAAGTATTTATTCATTAGGCTCCGAGGAGCGAGATAATACAAACAGGGGTCTCATGACCCAACATTCAGAGCATACAAATCAAGCACAAGCGGAAGCTTAACATGTCTGAGTACAGACAACTATAAATGAAAAAGGCTGAGAAGCCTGACTATCTACCAGATCCTGCCGAGGGCACAAGATCGTAGCTGAGGTAACAAGCTAAACGTCGAAGTCCACGCGGTACTACTAGCGAGACTGAAGTCTCTCTGCAAAAACATAAATTAAGCAACGTGAGTACAAATGTACCCAGCAAGACTTACATCAGAACTATCTACATATGCATCATTATCAACAAAGGGGTGGTGGGGTTTAACTGCAGCAAGCCAGCTTTGACTCGGTGGCTATCCTGAACTACGACTGCAAGTAACTCTTTTGAGGTGGCGCACACGAGTCCACATATTCACCATATCAATACACCACTATGGATCCGCTCCCGTCTCCCTACGAGAACGCCATCCATAGCACTCACGCTTATCTTGCGTATTTTAGAGTATCCACTTTCACTTGTCTATGAACTATGCAAGGGGTCCAAGTTTCCATATCCGAGGAATCCGGCTATTCGAATAGATAATGATAACCCTGCAGGGGTGTACTTCTTCACACACGCTCCCGCCACTTACCGCCCTGTACACGTCATGTACCTCGGCAACCTTCAAGCGGAAGCCGGGCGAGGGAGTCGGCCACGACCTGACTAACCGAACAAGTCTCTAGTCCAGGTTTATCGCCTATTCGGGTTCCATCCGCAAGGAGATCCGGCCGGGGTGTCGCTCACGGCCCCAAACGATGTGAGCAGGGTTCCCAAGCCCACCATCCGGGTGCCACTTGGTACACCGTGCCACTGTGCCTAGTCTGTCCCAAGCCCACCTGTACCGGGTGCCACTTGGTAGACTACTAACACTACCTACAAACACCAGAAACTAGTTGCAACTCCTGGACAGAGATCAAGTTGATTAATAAGTCGAGAGGGGCACTTAAGCATTCCAATGTGTGGTAGTAGCTGGTCATGGATCACAAACACAGAACTCAGTTCCTGAGGACGGCTGCAATGAGACAACCCACCATGTACTCCTACATGGCCTCTCACCGCTACCTTTACCAAATCGTGTTCACACACTTAGCTCTCAACGGTAGGACATGTTCACACACCTCTGGTTCATCCCCGATGAATCAGACCCGACTCAACTCTAAGCAGTAGCAGGCATGACAAACAAACATGAATGAGTAGGCACAACAGGGCTCAAACAACTCCTACTCATGCTAGTGGGTTTCATCTATTTACTGTGGCAATGACAGGTCATGCAGAGGATAAAGGGGTTCAACTACCGCAGCAAGTAACAAATGAATCGTTGTTGTCCTAATGCAGTAAAAGAGAGCAGGAGCGAGAGAGTGGGATTTTATCGGAATGAATAAGGGGGTTTTGCTTGCCTGGCACTTCTGAAGATAATATAGCTCTTCATCGGTGTCATCGGTCACATCGTCGGTATCACGTCTATCGAAAGGGGCAATCACCGGCAAACACAGAAGAAACATGATCAATGCAATGCACAATATGATGCATGCTATGACATGGCAATATGAATGTGTTTTGGGCTAATGCACCTAGCTATGATTTAAATGAAGTTGGTTTGAATACATGATTCAAATTCCAACTCCATATATGATTATTTAAATGCCCTTTATTTGTTTTGTCCAAATCAGAGGACAAACATTGTTCAAACATGCATGAAAATGGTACAGATGGATTCCTTGAATTTTTCTGATAATTTTTCATATATAAATTATTTCATTTGGAGTTACGGTTAATTTTCTATGATTTATTGAAGTTTTAGCTATTTCTGGAATTTTCCTGATTATTTAAAAAATAAACTAAATTCCAGAAAAGGAATATTGCGTCAGCATGGCGTCATGCTGACCTCAGCAGAGTCAACAGGGGCTGGTCCGGGTCAAACTGATCAGTGGGGTCCACTGGTCAGTGACACAGCGCTGGCTGGAGTCACAGACATGTGGGGCCGGTCAAAAGCCACGACAGCGAGGTCAACGCCGACGTGTAGGGCCACTGTGATTAATTTAAACTAAACAGAAAATAAACTAAGATTAATTAAAGCGTGGGGCCTAGGTGTTAGTGACATAGGGCTTAGTTAGTGGGGTGATTAACTCCTAACAGCTGCTATCACCGGCGGCTAATCGCCGGCGTAACCAGGACGTGGCGGCGTTGCCCGTCTGGCCAACTCCGGCGACGGGAGCTCGCGCGGCTGGGCGCGTTGGAACCGGAGCAAGGAGGTGCGTCGATTGGTGGCCTCAGGCGATGCTAGGGTGGCCGGTAGCGGCAACTGCGGCGAGCGAGGTGGTGGCCGGAGCTCGGGCAACAGCGGAGATGGCGCTATAGGGCATGGCAGGGAGCACCCGTTGGTGTTTCGGGTTCGCAGGAGCGCGGAGAACACGCTGGTGATGCTCGGGCGAGCGGACGAGCTCACGAGCGCGGAGCTCGTTGACCATGGCGACGGCGAGCCTCGGCGGAGGTGGGGAAGCTAGCTAGGGGAGGGGAACGACGGGGATTCCAGGGGGAAAATGGAGAGTGGCTCACGTAGGGACTAGCAGAGTCGACGACGAGGTCGGGGAAGTGCTGGAGCCCGCGAATCGACTGCGAAGTCACCGGCGGCCGGAGGTTGAAGATGAGGCCGGGGATGACGTTGCAGGGCTCCCATGGTCGCATGCGTCAGTGTGTAGCTCCACGGCGTCGTGGTGGAGCTCTTCGCCGTGCTGGTTGGGCGGGTGGTGGCCTATGGCCACGGCTACGGCGACGGCGTGCTCTCGGGGCTCACAGGGAAGAGAGGGGAAGAGGGAGCCAGAGGAGGGGGGAGCGGTCCAGAGGGAGTGAGGAGAACGAGGGAGGCTCTGGGTGTCTCCGTGGCGTCGCGAGGATGTCGGGGAGGCTGCCACGGCGAAGCAGGAGGTGGAGGCCCGGGCACGGGCGCGTCGACACGCCTCTGCCAGTAGGCAGAGGTTGAAGACGGCGGTGCCCCTGGTGGGCTGGGCCGCCAAGTGGACTGGCAGGGTGGGCTGGGCCAGCACAGGTGAGGCGCAGGTAAGCGACAGGTAGGTCTTCTGCTCTTTTTTATTTTTCTTCTGTTTTGTTTTATTTAATTGCCACTGAATTCTAATTCAAACAAAATTTGAAAACAGTGCCGAAACTCCCCTGGATATTTTTAAGTCACTTAATGGACTTCTCCACATATCCATAAAATATCTCAGGTCATTTGAAAATATATTCATTATATATTATGAATATAATTCCAAATTCAAATAGAATATGATTTAAATTCAATGCTCAAAATATTCCTAAAAAATGTTCATTATTTTTGGTTTGGTGTAAAACCCTTGCCAAAATATAACCAACATTAGTTAAGGCCATTTTGGAAACATTGAATGCATTTTCCAGGGTTCTTTGCCCCTCTTTTATTTAAATTTTTGAGGCTTCCAAATTTCCTCACTTCAAGTTTCAAAAAATTAAACATGATGCAAACACTAGGCAGCACCAGAAGCTAGGGATGTGACAACTCACCCCCACTAAACAAAAATCTCGTCCCGAGATTCAAGCGTAGGGTAAGATGAAGGGGGGGACACAACTAACACAATCTTCACGATCCAGGTTGCACTTCAAATGAACGTTGATTCGATCACCATCATTGTCTCGAAGTCTTGCTCTGAGAACTCCAACTAACATGACAACGAGAGGAAAGGAAAAACCCTAAAAGAATTGTTCTTCTCGAAGGTCGAACAACTCAAGATTAACCCACGGAATGAGACATAGCAACATCTCTCGAGCTGAGAGACGAAGCACACATCCATAGTAATGGAGTGAAGCAGATGACGGAGGTTCACTAGGTAGACAACAATTCCACACCTAAGAAGGTGGTAAACGATTGTCAACGTAGCGAGGAGTTGAGTTGCCATGATACCACGACGAAACATCCTGGAGGAGGGTGATTCGTAGATTATTACCTTAAGTGGCAAAAAGAATTACCTTTGATATAGAGATCATTGAGACTCTCTATATCAGCCTAAGGCAAATCACAGCAATCGATTGTCGGGGGTCGGTAGAATGGCATACTCGGACTTGGATGATGTGGATTACCTTGTTGAAGACAACGTAATGGATGAGTTTGCTTACCACCGGAAATGGAAGAGACCCGTGGTAGAATGGCACATTGGCGGTGCAAGTTGGGAACAAAATGCAAATGCTGGGAATGATTCTGGTAACTAGGGAAGAACCCAACAACAGAGAGTGAATTCACTGTTGGAAAAGGTCATAGCATTACCGAGGAAACTGAGAGCACTATACAGTTAATGCCGACGATCAAACCTAGCACTTGTGCGTGCTCTCAAGAACTTGAGCATTTCCATAACCATCAAGATTTTACCAATATCCGTGTCAAGGATCCTGGCAACACAACTTGCTACCATGATGAATGATGATGGATGATGCAGATACAAAGAAAGATAACACTTTCTCAGATTTCACCCTTGGCGGGCCAAGGAAATAAAATCTGGATGATCGACCGAGAGACATTTAGCACTCCGCTTCTAATGTTCTCCTTGATGTGCTAGTGTAACCCATTCATAGAAATGGTCTGGTATCTAGAACATCAAGTAAAGGTCGGACTTCGGAAACACAAAAATCCATAAGGAACAGCTAGGGAGTAAATCCTACGAAGTCCTTATGGGGAGGTGGCCAACTTTCTCAATCAAGATCCTACAATAATAGGTCTTCCGGCTGGGTGTGTTGGCCATGACATCCACTTTACCGGTTATCGAGGGACCAGTATTATAGTTCTTGGGAAGAGTTCCAACCATCATATCTGCCTGAGATTCAGATCTGGTTGGTGTCAGGATATTCCAGACTCATCGAGTCTAGGAAGAAAAATGAAAGTTTGCAACACAAATCGACGAGATGACGTTGCGAGATTCTCGGGGAATGAACTACGATAGCAAGCTCCAAAACATGAGCTAGTTCTGCTACAAACATGTGAACACGTTGTCCCAGACAAAACATTATCACATGGTAGTCTTACAATAAAACACTACCGAGTTTCAGGTGGGGAACCATAATCGAGGATATTGAAGTCCTTGCATAAGGCATGCTCTTAAGAAGGAACTTCCTTTCCTTGAACAAATCAATCAGTGGCTTGGTGTGCTAGGGGATACATATGGAATGAAGATGATCAGTCTTTCAGACCATAGAATACTTCGCACATGCATGACTGACTTGGGATGATTCTAGAGGAGCAAAAACAAGCTTTCTCGAATTCACGGCGGCAACTTACATCAAATGCACGTGAATCAAAGGAAGTCACTTCTTTCATCCAAACATATACCTCGGAGACGGAACTCGAAGGCATTGTTTACAAAGTTTCCAACAATAGCTTAATGTTAAACAAAATCATGGAGGAGATAAGGATGTTGTCAATGGGCTGAACAACAATTCATCCGGGTTCCCTTTTTAAAAGGAATTCCATAGTTAAGTGAACACGGTGATAGCATTGGTCAGACCAAAGAATATAATGGTGTATGCTCGAGGAAAACCACGAGTAAGACAGCATTACGAGCATCGTTGGTTCTGACTTGATTTGACGATAGCCCACACTCAAATCAAAGGATTGATAAGACAATAGGTCCAGCAACTGATCACAGGGACCAACCAATGAAGATATCATCTTTCTTGAAAACACACCAATACCAGGATATCCCTTTGAAAAGAACTAGGTTAGGTAAGCTTTTATCTTCCAACTCTCCAAGTTGTCGTTTAGCTTAACCAACTAGCTCAGAGGTATCCAACACAGACTCTCGGAGAAGGGGTGGTTTACAGGAATAAACCAACTTGATCACGAACTCAACATAGCGGTCAGGTGACAACCTGGTAATACTTCCGAGAAGATATACGGAAAATCACGAACCACCGGTATGTTACTAAGCTCGAAAAACAATATCGCTTTTGAGGGCAAGACGATATGATCAAATGAGTGAGGACTTGACAAGATCCTAACTCATCAATCAAAGGGTGCACCGAAATAAGAACTAGGTAGCACGATCAGGCTTAGGATGATGATTTAATAACCAACACGCTAAGAATGAGAGTATTGTCCATTAACTACCAAGCAACGGAGTTGCTAGGAGTATTGATTTCGCACATCACGGTACACTTGTCGGCATTCCGGTTACAATAACACGGGAACCGAGGAATGAACAATGATGGCAAGAAGTATTACTGTGTCAAGAATTCATAAGAGGTGGTGCAATTCTCATGACAATCCTGACATAAAGAGGGTAACACTTTAAGGTAGAACAGAACAAAAGTTGGATTGGCATTTTGGTCTGCGGAGCACAACTGCTTTGACCCAATCCTGGATATGGATGAGGTACCGGAGTTTGTTTCTCCTAGTCATTCTGAACTAGAACGGCTTGACGGACCACAAGAATAAGGAGCATCGGTGAACACGAATGCACGACATCAACTTGACTATCAACTGATAGACAAGGATCAAAATACAACTACAGAGGGACAACTCAAAAGAACATATGATTTCCTGAGTTGTGGATGCATGGATTAGCATGTCGAACGAGTTCGACATATTTCTTCCGGACAATCCATGCGGAAAGGTAGAACTGGCAGAGTCACAACATAGAATCGAGAACTCATCAAGAGCTCTGGTTGTGATCTTTTGGTTCAAAGAACTTCTGCCATAAACGGTTCATAGTATTTGGAAGAAGGAAATACCACGGACCTCGAGGACTAATGCAAGGGTTACTAATATCCTAAAGGAACTAGCAACACTATCAACATGATTTAAGTAGAGTGAATCTCGGGTTCAAAACCCAGGAATAGAGTACCTACTACTAAGTGGCATCACGAGATGCTTTCGAGAATAAAGGCCAGAATCTTCACACTGGGAACACAAAACATGGCTAGATTACTAGATGATCCCCTCAGACACCTAGGGTCATAATAATAACTCCAACATAAATGTCGAGGCAATAGAGTACCTCAACTCACTGATTTGTGTGATTAATCTGACCAAAGACACATCGAAAACAGGAGGAAGGGATTTGCAAATGCATCCGACTATTTAGAAACCTGGGATGACTCGGACAGCATAACGGCTGTAAATGCTCAGAAAGATTTGAGACAATCACAAAAATGGTGGCATAACCACTCAGAAGCACAATATCAAGGTCTCGAGATCAATAATTAACATACAGAGGTAGAAACTGAACTGAGGCTTAATCCAACAATCTTATAAGTCTACGGATTAGTAACACGTGATCCTGATAGAAAGAAGAGATAGCCTAGTTCTTAATCCCCGTAGGAAAGATAAGATGACTCAGATCAGAAGGGCATGAGGTATAAGGAGTAAAAAGAGCCTTACGTTCCATCCCACAATCAATTCCCTTATATAACTAAAGAATTTCTAGACTCAACTTCGACCAGTTTGGCTTGGAATCCTACAGGCAGTCAAGCTCTGATACCAAAGCTGTCAGGACCCCGACTCAATGCCACATCGATCTAGCATGTAACACCTCATATCACTTTGCGGCCTCACGCACGGTATTCCCACGGGTGTCGCCTTACCTTTGCCCGGGACCGTTTGCGTCTTTTGGCACACGTATATGATAGTGTCGCTAGCATCCATATGATAAGGAGCCCGGCTGACATGGCTAGTCGTAAACCCAAAGTGGCACAAACGTACAGGGACAGGCATCCATGACCCAACATCGAACGTGTCGGTCATCAGCGAGTGAATCCAGGCTGTAGCACTGGGCTAGCAGGACTCCGGTGAACCGGGCTGTAGCGGGCTAACAGGACTCCGGTATTCATCGCGTGACATTTCCCCGAAGGGACAGACACAGGAACGAAGAAGGACACATGCCGGCCAGCCTAAGTGTTCCGGAGCAGTAGCAAGCTACCAGGCTCAGTGGAAACACTAGGAGACATTTCCCAGTAAGAGAGGCTACTAAGGATAAACAACTAGATAGTCAGATCCCACACATACCAAGCATTTCAATAACATACACACAATATGCTCGATATGTGCAAACACAACATGGCATCACAACATGACTCTACGACTCAAGTATTTATTCATTAGGCTCCGAGGAGCGAGATATTACAAACATGGGTCTCATGACCCAACATTCAGAGCATACAAGTCAAGCACAAGCGGAAGCTTAACATGTCTGAGTACAGACAACTATAAATGAAAAAGGCTGAGAAGCCTGACTATCTACCAGATCCTGCCGAGGGCACAAGATCGTAGCTGAGGTAACAAGCTAAACGTCGAAGTCCACGCGGTACTACTAGCGAGACTGAAGTCTCTCTGCAAAAACATAAATAAGCAACGTGAGTACAAATGTACCCAGCAAGACTTACATCAGAACTATCTACAAATGCATCATTATCAACAAAGGGGTGGTGGGGTTTAACTGCAGCAAGCCAGCTTTGACTCGGTGGCTATCCTAAACTACGACTGCAAGTAACTCTTTTGAGGTGGCGCACACGAGTCCACATATTCACCATATCAATACACCACTATGGATCCGCTCCCGTCTCCCTACGAGAACGCCATCCATAGCACTCACGCTTATCTTGCGTATTTTAGAGTATCCACTTTCACTTGTCTATGAACTATGCAAGGGGTCCAAGTTTCCATATCCGAGGAATCCGGCTATTCGAATAGATAATGATAACCCTGCAGGGGTGTACTTCTTCACACACGCTCCCGCCACTTACCGCCCTGTACACGTCATGTACCTCGGCAACCTTCAAGCGGAAGCCGGGCGAGGGAGTCGGCCACGACCTGACTAACCGAACAAGTCTCTAGTCCAGGTTTATCGCCTATTCGGGTTCCATCCGCAAGGAGATCCGGCCGGGGTGTCGCTCACGGCCCCAAACGATGTGAGCAGGGTTCCCAAGCCCACCATCCGGGTGCCACTTGGTACACCGTGCCACTGTGCCTAGTCTGTCCCAAGCCCACCTGTACCGGGTGCCACTTGGTAGACTACTAACACTACCTACAAACACCAGAAACTAGTTGCAACTCCTGGACAGAGATCAAGTTGATTAATAAGTCGAGAGGGGCACTTAAGCATTCCAATGTGTGGTAGTAGCTGGTCATGGATCACAAACACAGAACTCAGTTCCTGAGGACGGCTGCAATGAGACAACCCACCATGTACTCCTACATGGCCTCTCACCGCTACCTTTACCAAATCGTGTTCACACACTTAGCTCTCAACGGTAGGACATGTTCACACACCTCTGGTTCATCCCCGATGAATCAGACCCGACTCAACTCTAAGCAGTAGAAGGCATGACAAACAAACATGAATGAGTAGGCACAACAGGGCTCAAACAACTCCTACTCATGCTAGTGGGTTTCATCTATTTACTGTGGCAATGACAGGTCATGCAGAGGATAAAGGGGTTCAACTACCGCAGCAAGTAACAAATGAATCGTTGTTGTCCTAATGCAGTAAAAGAGAGCAGGAGTGAGAGAGTGGGATTTTATCGGAATGAACAAGGGGTTTTTGCTTGCCTGGCACTTCTGAAGATAATATAGCTCTTCATCAGTGTCATCGATCACATCGTCGGTATCACGTCTATCGAAAGGGGCAATCACCGGCAAACACAGAAGAAACACGATCAATGCAATGCACAATATGATGCATGCTATGACATGGCAATATGAATGTGTTTTGGGCTAATGCACCTAGCTATGATTTAAATGAAGTTTGTTTGAATACATGATTCAAATTCCAACTCCATATATGATTATTTAAATGCCCTTTATTTGTTTTGTCCAAATCATAGGACAAACATTGTTCAAACATGCATGAAAATGGTACAGATGGATTCCTTGAATTTTTCTGATAATTTTTCATATATAAATTATTTCATTTGGAGTTACGGTTAATTTTCTATGATTTATTGAAGTTTTAGCTATTTCTGGAATTTTCCTGATTATTTATAAAATAAACTAAATTCCAGAAAAGGAATATTGCGTCAGCATGGCGTCATGCTGACCTCAGCAGAGTCAACAGGGGCTGGTCCGGGTCAAACTGACCAGTGGGGTCCACTGGTCAGTGACACAGCGCTGGCTGGAGTCACAGACATGTGGGGCCGGTCAAAAGCCACGTCAGCGAGGTCAACGCCGACGCGTGGGGCCACTGTGATTAATTTAAACTAAACAGAAAATATACTAAGATTAATTAAAGCGTGGGGCCTAGGTGTCAGTGACATAGGGCTTAGTTAGTGGGGTGATTAACTCCTAACAGCTGCTATCACCGGCGGCTAATCGCCGGCGTAACCAGGACGCGGCGGCGTTGCCCGTCCGGCCAACTCCGACGACGGGAGCTCGCGCGGCTGGGCGCGTTGGAACCGGAGCAAGGAGGCGCGTCGATTGGTGGCCTCAGGCATGCTAGGGTGGCCGGTAGCGGCAACTGCGGCGAGCGAGGCGGTGGCCGGAGCTCGGGCAACAGCGGAGATGGTGCTATAGGGCATGGCAGGGAGCACCCGTGGGTGTTTCGGGTTCACAGGAGCGCGGAGAACACGCTGGTGATGCTCGGGCGAGCGGACGAGCTCACGAGCGTGGAGCTCTTTGACCATGGCGGCGGCGAGCCTCGGCGGAGGTGGGGAAGCTAGCTAGGGGAGGGGAACGACGGGGATTCCAGGGGGAAAATGGAGAGTGGCTCACGTAGGGACTAGCAGAGTCGACGACGAGGTCGGGGAAGTGCTGGAGCCCGCGAATCGACTGCGAAGTCACCGGTGGCCGGAGGTTGAAGATGAGGCCGGGGATGACGTTGCAGGGCTCCCGTGGTCGCATGCGTCAGTGTGTAGCTCCACGGCGTCGTGGTGGAGCTCTGCGCCGTGCTGGTTGGGCGGGTGGTGGCCTATGGCCACGGCTACGGCGACGGCGTGCTCTCGGGGCTCACAGGGAAGAGAGGGGAAGAGGGAGCCAGAGGAGGGGGGAGCGGTCCAGAGGGAGTGGGGAGAACGAGGGGAGGCTCTGGGTGTCTCCGTGGCGTCGCGAGGATGTCGGGGAGGCTGCCACGGCGAAGCAGGAGGTGGAGGCCCGGGCACGGGCGCGTCGACACGCCTCTGCCAGTAGGCAGAAGTTGAAGACGGTGGTGCCCCTGGTGGGCTGGGCCGCCAAGTGGACTGGCAGGGTGGGCTGGGCCAGCACAGGTGAGGCGCAGGTAAGCGACAGGTAGGTCTTCTGCTCTTTTTTTATTTTTCTACTGTTTTGTTTTATTTAATTGCCACTGAATTCTAATTCAAACAAAATTTGAAAACAGTGCCAAAACTCCCCTGGATATTTTTAAGTCACTTAATGGACTTCTCCACATATCCATAAAATATCTCAGGTCATTTGAAAATATATTCATTATATATTATGAATATAATTCCAAATTCAAATAGAATATGATTTAAATTCAATGCTCAAAATATTCCTCAAAAATGTTCATTATTTTTGGTTTGGGGTAAAATCCTTGCCAAAATATAACCAACATTAGTTAAGGCCATTTTGGAAACATTGAATGCATTTTCCAGGGTTCTTTGCCCCTCTTTTATTTAAATTTTTGAGGCTTCCAAATTTCCTCAGTTCAAGTTTCAAAAAATTAAACATGATGCAAACACTAGGCAGCACCAGAAACTAGGGATGTGACATGCTTCTGCGGCGCGGCCGGACTAGTCTGCTGCATCGACAGCGCGGCGGGACCTCTGTGCTGCTTCGGCAGCACGGTATGACCTCTATGTTGCTACTTCCGCGCCGCGGGACATGTTGGTTGCTTTCGCAGCGAGGCGGGACATCTCTCGTGCTTCCGCTTCCATGCTCGCCTCTCCCTGGTGGTAATCTCTCGACCCAGAACTCACGCTGGCCATGGCAGACGCAAGGGAAGGATGCTGAATGACTTGTTTGTTTTTGTGGATGAGGAGTTGAGGAGGAATGTGCAGTCATCTTGGCATAGTAGTATTTATAGTCGAGTACTAATACACTCCTAAGTGGGAAACCATTTAGGTTGTGATCAGTGTGAACAGGTTTGCAATTCAATATAGCGTGGTAGTAGTAGTAATTTGGAATGTGACGAGACGCAAGCTCAAAATTTATTGACGGTTCTAGTTTCGAAGTGCGGCACTATTCCTGGATGGCATAACGTGGGCACATGTTCTCGGCCGTGGTGGCATATGCCATGGTAGTTCTTTTTCTACTACTATGTACGTGCAATAACTGGCATCGTCATATGCATATCTTACGGTTAATGGGGCGTTCGACAGGAATAGCCGCGTGGCGAGCTATAGGCTAGTATTTTTTCTGACGCATTAAACCTATATCTTGGGACTTATCGCACGCACCATCGTGCCACCCACATACACTTGTACTCTGAGTTTAGTACGTTATACAGGAAGAGAAGAGGTGCACGCATGCACATGTCCTCTCACACACGCATCTGTTTTTTCTCGAAAAGGAGGATGATGACCCCCGGCCTCTGCATCTGGGAGGTCACACATGCATGTGTAGCTACGAATTGTAGTGTTCTCAACCATCCGATTGGCTCTATCATAGGATTCATGTTGCTCCTTGGCCTTGAGATTGAGAAGTTTAAAATGCGGAGCTAAGCTGGAGGCGCGAGGTTTTGGTTAATGTGCGGGCCGCACACGACACCAACACAACACGAGCTCTGTCTGCCTGGTGCACAGTCTGGTGAGTTGTCCAACACAACCAGGACCTGCTTGGTATCTGCGCCTCGACTTATGCGTAGAGAAATTAGGGTCAGAGGGAGTACTACTAGTAGTAGTACTACTTTGATGTGTCACATCAACTCGCACAAGTATGAAACACTTCGTGAACAAACAAGCATATACTCCCTCTGTTCCAAAATACTCCCTCCGTCCGAAAATACTTGTCATCAAAATGTACAAAAAGGGATGTATCTAGAACTAAAATATATCCAGATGCATCCCCTTTTATTCATTTTGATGACAAGTATTTCCGGACGGAGGAGTACTACCCTACTTGACTTCCATTTGTCCAAAAATGGATGTACCTATATACTAAAACATGTCTAGATACATCTATATTTTGACAAATGGAAGGCATGTATTGTGGAACGGAGGGAGTGCTTGTCATCAAAATGGATAAAAAGGGACGTATCTAGAACTAAAATATGTCTACATACATCTCCTTTTATCCATTTTGATGACAAGTAGTACTTCTTACCCAAAGGAACTTTATATCCAACAGACACAAAATATCCGTTTGACTGTTGGAAATTACTGATCTGGTGTCGAAGTAATTGTTGCATCGCCACCAAAACCCACCATTTCTTAAGCTAAAGTAGACCGGGCTAATCCCTATATTAGCATATTACTAAGATAAATAGAAGGCACTGTAGAAACATTTAGGACGTGAGCTTGTCAATCTGAATGTGGAGGGACACCAGCTTAGCCCCGGCCAGCAGCTTGGGCGGAACTATGAAGAAGCTCAGCTCTTGCATGGTGACGTTGCCGGGATTCTTTCTGCTTGTCACCTCCGTTTCCACCTTGACGGCGTCGGTCGTGCCTTTGGGCTCACCCGGCGGGCCGTTCGCCCATAGCTTGGCCACGTAGTGCGGCAGTGGGGACGCCCCCGCTCTGATGCAGACGACCGACACGGCGATAGGCGCGCCGATGTCGATCACGCCGCCGACCAATAAAAACATGCGGCCGTCCTCCTCCATGATAAGCAAGAGTCGTGGCTCTGACAGTGGCACTTGCAGCTGGAGCACCTTGCCATACTAGATCCTGTGCACGGGCATGGGATGCGCGGTGCTGATGTGGTGGTAGAGCGCCGGTGGAGGGCCTTCGTAGCCGCAGACGGGCACGGGGCATTTGCAGGGCGCGAGCGAACACACGCTCTGGTGATCGGCGATCTTCTGGTAAGTGACGTAGAGCCCACAGCCTTTGTGCGGGCACTCCACCGTCACCGACAAAAGGATGGCGTCCACTGTCGTGTTCCGCATGTCGAAGCCACCGCCATGCTCGCTCTTATGGCACTACCGCTGGTTCTCGGGGCGCTCGACGCGGCAGTCCGCGCAGGCCAGGTGCCCTCCCTTGCACTGTAGAAATCAATCGAATAACACATCAATCAAGAAACCTGCACCTTGCTCGATCAGCCGAACGAACGAGGCATATTCGAACCTCATACACTGGAGGTGTCAAGGGGCGGAGGCACAAGGGCCAATGGAGCACGGTGAGGTCCATAGAGAACTCAGAGAGCTCCATCGTCGGGTTCTGTTCTGTCTGCATGATCTTGCCCTCCTCATGCACAACCATCTCTCGCTTTAGGCCCGGGGCATTATAAAGCTTTACCATCACATATTTATACTACTTCAAGGTGCATTAAATAAACACATGCAAGTATCAAAAGGAGAGTCACGGCATGCATGCAAGCGTTGTAATTAATGCATCGGTAAACACAAATTATTGAAATATATCAAGTGCAGCGCTTTCATGTGTCGCGTCAACTCGTACATCAACGAGAAGTTTGATTATCCTCTCCCTCGCGGACTTAACTGCACCTGCCTTTGGCTGTATGACAGGTTAGCCACCCACCTGTCGAGCCCACCTGTCATACACGCAAAGGCAGGAGCATCCCTCCCTCTCCCATGAGTGTGGTGGCTGGCAAGACTAGGAGAATCTTTCGCTACACGCTCTCCCTCCCGCACGCGGTGGACATGCAGCAGTTCCGTCGGTGTCAGATGGCCAGAAGCGTACTGTAGTACTCCTCCAGTGCAGTAGTACTCCATCATTGTTTGACTTCCCGAAGAGGGGAAGAGCCAAGCGCAGCTCGGACGCTCATGTGGCAGTTTCATGTGTAGAGTAGTTCTAGGATAGCGTGTATCGTGTCTGTAAGCTTAAAATCATTGTGGTCGGCTCCATGCTATGTGGCCGTCTCGAAGTTTTTTAAAAAAAATAAAAAAGTCTTTTGGCCCTACCTGTCATCCTGGTGATTGTAGTTTGCACGCTCATCTAGTCAAGACAGGAATATATATTTTAATTTGTGGTGGGTAAATGTTAGAGGTTGCAGCAAATATATTGTACACTGTGGGTCTTTCAGCCAAGTTTAGAGGCAAGTATGTGGGGCTAGTGCTATGATGTGTCACGTCAACTCATACAACAAGGAGAAGCTTGATTTTACTACTACACGCCTTCTCCCTCGCCCATGCGCGTGTTTTCTCGCAAACGAGGACAAGCTTTTGCTTATAGTACTACAACAAGCTATCCCTCCCGCTCGCAGTGGTCGGACATGCAGAAGTGGATTCGACACTGTAGAAGCAGTAGTAGTAACATCATTGTTCGTCTTCTCGAAGAGGCGAAGAGCCAAGCGCAACCCGAACGTGGCAGTTGCGAACATTGGAGCATGCATATAGCCAGGCTCTTGCATGAGACAAAATTGCTATGTGAGCCCACTATTGTACTAGTACGTACTACTACTTGCTAGTATAGCTCTGTAAACCAGAAAGGAGTATTTGCCTTTCTAGATATTTTAGCAAGTGACTAGACTACACCAAGACGGAGTACATATGGAGCAAAATGAGTGAATCTGCACCGTAAATAAATACGTAGTTCTCTCGTTTTCCTTTCCGAGGTGCACAATATTGAGTATACTGACTAGTCTCTTTTAGACACGCATTTATGTTTTTTACACAATACAGACTCAAGCGCTCATATACACGCGCATACACTCACCCCTATGAACGCACACACGCACACTCTACCCCTATGAGCACCTGCGAAAGACTGAGCCGGCACTATCATCTTGAAATTTATGAAGTCACCATAGGCACCTCGCCATCGACGGGAACGTCTCCTGACATGCGATAGACGCGAGTGGCAGTGGCCTCCATAGGTGCTTGAAATGCCAAGGAGGGAGAGGGTAGTGGTTCCCAAGACGTTAAACGGTCAATGATGCATCCTCAATTACATGCAGAGGGAATTAATTTGAGAAGCGGAATAGAGCCAGAACGATGAGAATGCAACAGAGTTAGGACTCTGAGGCTGGTTGTAATGCTAGTATCATAGCTAGTATCATGCATGCCAACTAGGCAATTTTGATGAGGTGTCATAGAATTAAATGAAGAAAGAGAGAGTTGAGTATCATATCATGATATCGTATCATAATAAATGCTATGCTACTATGTGTCATGCATGGCAATAAATAAAGTACTACATGATACTAATATATGATACTAAGCATTAGGGAGGTAGTATCATACACTAGTATCATATGCATGATACTAGTATATGATACTCCCCATTACAACCAGCATCATATAAAGGCGCCCCACCACTCAAATCCATGTACTCCTAAGTCTTTGTGCAACACTGCTCACTCCAATCCAAGACTAAGTGACCAGAAGCCACAAGCACCTATGGAGGCGATGGACGCGAGTGGCAGTCGGCTATGCCAAATCATCCAAGGCTCCGGCCTACAGCCCCGCACCATGCAGCGTTTCTAGACGGTGCTGGCGACCGCCGGCATCGTAGCCCTCGCCGATGCCGGCTTCGCCTCTTGCATGGACGACATAATGGTCAATTCCATCCGCAAGTTCACCGCCGTCAAGAAGCGCACGGACGATCTGCACTGCTCCAGCCCGCGTGCCCAGGCTCCTCATTGCCTTCCACCCTCATCGGCCTCCATGGTGACGAACTCTTTCAAGCCCTGGTGGCCCTGCAGGTGCTGGAGGTCGCGACGAAGAATGTGCACCTCGAGGCCGCGCTCGCCGCACAGCGCCTCGCCATGCAAGAAACCATCGACCTACACATCCACGTATACGAGGAAATCGTCTACATAGGCCACTACAAGGCAAGCGAGGACAAAAAGATGTTGGCCTTCTTCCAGCGGCTGGAATCTTTGGACGCCATTGTTCAGAAGCACGTCGACCTGGCCACGAAAGCCGCTGCTACTTAGGCGTCGTTCGGTGGGCCGGCGCCCTGAGTCGAAGAGGTGGACGTCATCGATGGATGCATCTCTTCTTCTTGCCTCCTGTAACCAACACTACATCGCCTCGTGGCCTTAATGTTTTATTAGTATAGTACTCCCTCCGTTCCCAAATATAAGTCTTTCTAAAGATTCCAGCAAGTGACTGCTACATACGGAGCAAAATTAGTGAATCTACACTCTAAACTATGTCTACATACATCTATATGTTGTATTCCATTTGAAATAGCATCTAAAAAGGCTTATATTTAGGAACAAAGGGAGTATATGGCATTTTCATTCCAGTCGTAATGTTTTCACTATGAGGTGGGGCCACTATTGAGCAAGCCCACCCCGCCCACCGGGTGTCGGTCGAGTTTAGAATTAGAAGAGAGAAACGAGGGAGGAAAGCTAGCTGTAGCACAGACGATGTTGTCAGATGGATTCGTCTTGATAAAATAGGAGTACTGAGCACTCGTACCTCTTTTTTTAGGGAAAATATAGTCGTATGTCTAGTACCACTAGTTGGGTGTGTGCGACCTATAGTTGTCATCACTTTAGGTCTCCTTTTCGAACCGTAGCTACGCTTCACAGTACATATTTTTTCACGCATTTATCCTCCTATATGTACTCCTAGGCTATTTCCACGTGCTCCCATTCACCGACATGTGGGACATAGAGCATCTGGGTCATAGTGCATGCACGACTCAGAGCATATGCCGGGGTACTTTACATTTCAGACCTCACGAATTACATGTAAACTCCCCGCAGAAGAATAAATAAATAAATAAATTACTACATGAAACCGGATTATTTTCGTAAAAACCGGAGCACGTTAATTAAATTTTGGACATAACATGTTTATAAAAAATGACCAGACCTAAACCAGTCTAAGGGCCTCTTTGAATTTTCCCGCAAAAAAAGGGCCTCTTTGATTCGCAGGATACTGAAAGCACGGGAATGGGGAAAGTATGACGGTGATGAACCGAGACGAGGAGAACTCTAACTCAGTTAGAGGTTAGAGTTAGATTCTAACCCTGAACTAACTCTAAACCAAAGAGGTGTATGGATGGCAGGGTTAGTGCAACACCCAGATGTAACATGTCCCAATTTGGCAATATATCAACTTGACCTTCATCCAATTCTTGTGGGTTTTTATCATGTTTGGCCTCATCTTGTTTGGTTATGTGGTTTACGCTTTTCATTGTCATGCTCACCTTACCATATTGCATTTGTGCCTCTTGTCATTTTGCATTCCATCCTCATCATGTGCATGTTGTGATCTCATACATATTATGTTGTTGCATGTTCAATGCATAAATCTTGCATCATCACCAATTCTCCTTCCTTTCCTTCCTTTCATTTTGCAAGTGCACCTTTTACCTTCTCCTTAAATGTTCATATTCTCCCTATGAATCTTGCTCCATGGCCTAAACCTCTCTGCCAAATATCTCCTTATTTGAAGTTGTTTTGGTCAGGTTCAAAAATGACACAAGTTTGAATTATATTCAAACTTGTTTTATTTTTCTACCTCTACAAATGCCCAAACCAATTTATCAAATTAGTCCATAATACCAGGACCCCAGACATATTTTTATATCTCCCCAACACCTCTTTTAGCTCTCTATGCTTTCTTGTTTTTTTCTGGTCGAAGAAAAGAGAATAGCAGCAGCAGAGCAGCCCAGCAGCAGCACCCCCCCCCCCCGCTGGGCCTCCCGCAGCCAGCAGCCCACCTAGGCACCACAGCCAGGTGCAGCCCAGCAGCCCATCCAGCCCACGCGTACAGAGGCATCGTCAACCTCCTGTACGGTGCGCATCCAGCATGTCCACGTCGACAACCTCGTTGATTTGATGGCCGGAGAAGCTCCATAGACCCCTATAAAGTTGCCCCCGGTGCCCTAGGGTCTCCCTTCAACAAATCCCCCTCCTCTCCTTCCCTCGCCGCCGCCAGGTAAGCCGAGTCGTGCCTCGTCGTCGCCCTGCCCCGCCATGAAACGACCGAGCTTCAGCTCGAGCTCGGGATAGCCGTCACCGGCGTGCACTCCGGCCACCTCCGCCTTGCCAATGTCGTCCGTCTTCCTCCACGACGTCGACTACGTCCCCGTCGTCCTCTTCTTCGCCTGGGATCGTCAAGTCCGGCTACCTCCCCGTCGTCCTCTTCCTCCCCTGCTTCACGGACAGCAGCCCCGCCAAGTTCAGAGCTCCCTCTCGTAGCCTCCAGCATGTCTCCGTCGACCCTGTCGTGTCCTAGGGTGAGCTGGGTAATGCTCCTCCCTCTCCCATCCATCCCTTTACATGTAGGCACCTGTAGGACCGTCTGATCCATGTCTTCACCGCGCTCGCAGTGCTCTGAGGATCTCTGATTTTTTTTGTGCGAAGTTGCCGTTCTCCCGTAGCGTGCCCAAGTGTTCTCCGCTCTGTATACCCTCACGCACCACGACCTGCTCACACCCTCGCAGCAGAGCAGCGTCCCTCAGCCCGTGCACGTGCCGCAGCTCGCCTTCGCTTCGCCTCGCTGCACCTAGCCGCCATGGACGCAAGTTCATGTGTGCACACACCCACACATGCGCGCATGCACACGCACGACCCGTAGCAGCAATGCCTCCCAATCCCGCACCCCCGCCAGTGTTACACTGCTCTGGTGGTCGCTGTCGTTGCCCGCCTGCGCCGTCACCATCTTCCCCGTGCGGTGGGGAAGAAGGCTCGACCTTCCAATGGTTCAATAGAGGCCGAGCCCCTTCCTGGTCATGTATGCATGCATATCCCGCTGGTTGCTCCAGCGCGCTCTGAAGCAGGAGACCTGGGTTCGAATCCCACGTGCGCCCCCTTTTTATTCCCTCTGTGCATAATTAACAGCTGTCACTATGACATCAGGGTCCCACCAGTCAGCCTCTCAGCGCCCTCCTCCTTCTATTTTTTTTACCCTTATCCCCGCGCTTTCCACTTATGGCAAGTCCCCGTTTTCCCTTTCGGGCAAGTCCATTTCTGGACGTTTCCAAACAAGGAAAATGCCATTTCTGTCATATTCCATTTAGGGCAGTTTTTAACTAATTGCACTTGTGATGATTTTTCTACAGCAACCCCAACATATTATATATGTTTTTGGGGTAGAAAAATCCCACCAATCCAGTGGTGGCATTAGTTTCTGCATTTTAACAAGTTCATGAACATGTCATTTTACTTCATGTTGCTGTTTTGTCTTTTATGTGTTTGTTCATGCAAATATGCTATGTGGTTGTTTTGCACAGGGGTAGTTTCATTTTCATGTATACTTCCTACTAGAACTTGTTACATGTCATGATGTGCCTTCTAGTGAGTTAATCAAGCTTGTAAAGATGCCATGTTGAATCTGTTTTTGCCATGTCCTGAAACTTCACTAAGTCTGGAACTGTTAATAAAACTTGCTATTTTGCATGGGAGACATCATATTTTCTTTGCCCTTTTGGCTCATGGTCAGTAAGGGACTTTTGTTCTATGCTTTGAGTAGAATCATGCCATGTCTTATTTTGATAATATATGTTCCTATAGCATGATGTTTGCTTGCCCTAAACATTGCTTCCTGATGTTGTTTCTGCCATTTTCAATATTTTCACTAAATCTGTGAAGCTGATATCTTTTGCACTTTTGCCATGCTTGTTTGAACCTTTTATGGTGTGATTTAGCCGTACCTCAGTGTTCCTATTTTGTCAAGCATCTCCTGTAGATCACTGTCATATGCTTTGTTTTTATGTTGGGGTGTTGTAGCATAGTTTCTTGTTGCATGCTAAGTAGCATCGTGCTGTTAATCGCAGATTTGTGCCATTCTTGTTTTGCTTGCCATTTGCAAACCGTGCATCCGTTCCCGGTGATCCTTATATCGATTTCAACCGAAATTACCTCATCTTTCCAGCGGCATACTTGGTTTGCCAAGTTGATGCCTTGTTCATCATTTTTCCTCCCGGAGCACGCATACGCATTGCATATCACATCTCGCATATCATGACATGTATTGCATCATGTGGCTTGTGCATTGCACCGTGATTTATTGTGGTTCCATTGCTTGTGTTATTGCTTTGGGTAGAGCCGGGAGACGAGTACGTGCACGCAGAACCTATGGAGTACGCTAATGAGGATCAAGCCTTCGACAATTTTGAGAACTTTGCAGGCAAGATGACCATACCTTCGATATCACTTCTATCTTTGCTTTGCTAGTTGCTCGCTCTTTCGCTATGTTAGCTCTACCTGACACTGTTTATCATGCCTCCCGATTGCCATGTCAAACCTCTAACCATCCTGTCCTAGCAAACCGTTGTTTGGCTATGTCACCGCTTTTGCTCAGCCCCTCTTATAGCGGTGTTAGTTGCAGGTGAAGATGAAGTTTGTTCCTGGTCGGAACATGGATATTTCGGGATATCACAATATCTCTTGTTTAATTAATGCACCTTATATACTTGGTAAAGGGTGGAAGGCTCGGCCTTATGTCTGGTGTCTTGTTCCACTCTTGCCGCCCTAGTTTCCGTCAAACCGGTGTTATGTTCCTTGATTTTGTGTTCCTTACATGGTTGGGTGATTTATGGGACCCCCTTGACAGTTCGCTTTGAATAAAACTCCTCCAGCAAGGCCCAACTTTGGTTTTACCATTTGCCACCTAAGCCTTTTTCCCTTGGGTTTTCACGAGCCCGAGGGTCATCTTTATTTTAGACCCCCCGGGCCAGTGCTCCTTCGAGTGTTGGTCCGAACCAAGCCGCCTGCGGGGCCACCTCGGGGAAACTCGAAGTCTGGTTTTACTCATAGCCTGTCTCATCCGGTGTGCCCTGAGAACGAGATATGTGCAGCTCCTATTGGGATTTGTCGGCACAGTCGGGTGGTCTTGCTGGTCTTGTTTTACCATTGTCGAAATGTTTTGCGTACCGGGATTCCGAGACTGGTCGGGTCTTCTCGGGAGAAGGTATATCCTTCATTGACCGTGAGAGCTTATGATGGGCTAAGTTGGGACACCCCTGCAGGGTATATTATCTTTCGAAAGCCGTCCACACGGTTATGAGGCAGATGGGAATTTGTTAATGTCCGGTTGTAGATAACTTGACACTTGACTTCATTAAAATGCATCAACAGCGTGTGTAGCCGTGATGGTCTCTTCTCGGCGGAGTTCGGGAAGTGAACACGGTTTGTGTTATGTATGTACGTAAGTAGTTTTCAGGATCACTTCTTGATCGCTTCTAGCTTCTCGACCGATGCGTTGCTTCTCTTCTCGCTCTCACTTGCGTATGCTAGCCACCATATATGCTTAGTGCTTGCTGCAGCTCCACCATATTACCCCTTTTCCTGCCTATGAGCTTAAATAGTCTTGATCTCGCGGGTGTGAGATTGCTGAGTCCTCGTGACTCACAGATTCTACCAAAACAGATGCAGGTGCCGAGGATACCAGCGCAGATGGCGCGACCGTGCTCAAGTGGGAGTTTGACGAGGACCTTGGCTGTTACTATGTTTCGTTTCCAGATGATCAGTAGTGGAGCCCAGTTAGGACGATTAGGGATCTAGCATTTGGGGTTGTCTTCTTTTCATTTGGATTTGACCGTAGTCGGTCTATGAGTGTATTTTGAATGATGTATGATCTTAATTATGTATTGTGTGAAGTGGCGATTGTAAGCCAACACTCTTTATCCCATTCTTGTTCATTACATGGGATTGTGTGAAGATGACCCTTCTTCCGACAAAACCACCATGCGGTTATGCGTCTAAGTCGTGCTTCGACACGTGGGAGATATAGCCGCATCGTGGGTGTTATAGTTAGATTGACAATAAATGCTCTTTCTCAATCATTTGACTACTTTGGACCCTATTTCCTGCCGGATTTGGTGTGGCCGGCTCTTGTGTGGCCTCCTCCCGCTCACAATTGACATAAATGAACCATCTTTACAAATCAAGCATGCAAAACATGATAAGTTTTACTTTGTCCATACAAATGAGATATCCCACTTAAACATACAAGTCATCAATCAAGCTTCACAAAAAAACACTCCATGAAACAAAGCATGAGCTAACTCATCACGGAAGTCATTCACGACAGGGAGAGAGCCCGGAGCCCCTCAGACACCGAGGGAGGAGCTCGTCATCGTCGCTCTGGAGGAAGGCTCTGTAGAGCCCAAGCCCCGGGAACCCCTCTGACGCCGGCCCTTGCGAGTTGAGGCCGACACCAGCATGGGTAGCAGGGCCGCTTGCCGCCAACTGGGAACTTAATCTTTGGGCCTCTAGAAATAATGCAAGCCTGAAACTAAAATACCTAGAAAGGTGAACTAAATCTTTCGGCCTCTAGAAATAATGCAGGCCTGAAACTGAAATACCTAGAAAGGTGAACTGGATCTTTGGGCCTCTAGAAATAATGCAAGCCTGAAACTGAAATACCTAGAAAGGTGAACTGAATCTTTGGGCCTCTAGAAAGATTTATTACCTCCTCAAGCAGCATCAAACAATTCCATGCGTGCACCACAAATCTATACCAGGTTTGATCAGGAACTACTTTTCCAAATCAGAATTAGCGCTAGAGCGAGCAAGATCATGATATGGTTGTGAGACAGAGAAGGAACGAACAAACTCACCCCTCTCGTGACATCCCTGTAGATGCGCTGCCTCGGCACATGATAGAGGGAGAACAACGACCGGTAAAGGGGGAGTGGGGCGACCTTCGAAGGTCGGAGGGAGAGGGCAGCCGGAGTAGGGCGGCGGAGGTTGGAAGGAGAGGGCGGCCGGAGGAGAGAGAGGGTGAGCAGTGCTTGGGCGGGAGGCCCTGTGGGGAATAGAGAGGAGTCGTGCGAGAGGGGGGAGCTATCTGGTGCGGGCAGGGGAGATTTTTATAGTTCTCTTTTAGTGTCCTCGAGGATAACTAACCCAATTAGAACCTCTCCACCGGGCTAGTTTTTTTAGCTGGGTTAGAGCAAACTAGCTCAAACTAACCCCTCCTGTTTCAATAATTTGAGGCTATTTCAACCCAAACTAGCTCTAACTCAGGGATCCAAACAAAGAGGAGTAGTACTGTACATGCTACAGTGTGGACCGTAGCACATTGCTTTTTATGGCCATATCACCACATTGTTTTCTACTGCTGGTCCACTGGGCTACCATGGTTCACACTGCTGGTTCACTAGGCTGTCGTGGTTCGCACTCCTCCGACCTGAGTAGTACTAGTAGTATATACCGCATCATTCTTTGCTCCTTCTTACTATTACTACGTACTTCGCCGACATGTGGGAGAGCCAGCATCCGGGTCGACGTGTCATGCACCAGATTAGAGTGCATAACAGAAGGGGGGCATCACCCGTTCGTAGCGCCAGTAATTCATGACTACAGTGAGTAGTCATATGACAAGTCTTTCCAGCAGTAACGCACCGTCAAATCGCACAGCCCGACCTTTCCAGCAGTAAGTTTGAGAATCCGCCACTCGCTCACTCTCCTCGCCTCTCTGTCAAACCGCCTACCCGAAACCTGTCACGCGTACTGCCCGAGAAAAGCCCCGCCCTCAACTTTTAACTACGCAAAAATAGTTCGAGCTTGTTCGTTCTATATAAATACTTACTGTATGTTTATTCACCCGTGGGTTTGTTCAATAAATGGAGGGTCGGGGAGCACAAGTGAACAATACTAGTACTACTAGTAGTAATTAAGTAGGAGTCATATAGTAGTCACCTTAAATAGAGAGTTTCTTTTCTTTAATGCCACGTACACAAATTGAAACGCTTGTTGTGGAGAGAGAAATATAATCACTCCACTATATATGTACGCAGGGGCCTGCGTGCTTGACTTACTAGGGTTGCTCTCTTCATTCTCTCATCCTCTCCAGATCTAAACAAGACAGCGATAGCGACATTTTCTCTCTGGTCACCGCTGGTCACAGATCCGGCCGGATCCGTTCGGCCGGTGTGTGTAGAGAACTAAAAGGTGCATCATTCACGCGGTCATCGCTGCCGAGGGAGGAAACCCACAGCTGCCGGCGGGGTTTGATCATCTGCCCGTGTCGTTCTCTTCGACACATCTCCGGCTCGGGAGGTCCTCCGACCCTTCTTCCTCCCTGCCGTATTGTGCGCAGATCGGACCTACCGCCGCAGACATCCTGACTAACCTTAGGTACAAGTTCTTCGAAAGCAGCCTTGCTCTACTTCCCCAGCTCCCAACGTGTCTGCATGTCCATCTTTTTCTACTTCCATCAGCTCTTCCAAATCCACCTAAATTTTTAGTATTGAGGTAAAGCTACTTCATGCATTCGAATCTAGGACGTGGTTCAAACAACGAAGAAAGGGGGGAAATCGTAGCATGAATCTAGGACTTGATTCAAAGAGGAAATAACAGGGAGAAAGTAGTACAAACCGGGTACCCGATCTCTTTGTTGAAAAGGGAAATAATGGGAAAACTCAGTACAAACTGGATAAGGAATAGATCTATTATTGGTTAAAAATGGATAGAAAGTGGCGGCTCGTGGACAAGTCAACAAAGTATGTCCAGGATTAGATTTGCTGCCCTCAGATAGTAAAAGGTCTGCAGGATTAGATTTGCTGCCCTCGCATAGTAAAAGGTCTCCAGGATTAGATTTGCTGCCCTCATAAAGGAAAAGTTCTCCAGGATTAGATTTGCTGTCCTCACAGAGCATGAACAAACTCGGCATCACCACTTTATCCCTCTTTGTAGGTACATTGTGCTGATGCGTCCACCGTCGCATGTCCTTATACCAATCTTTTGTTGTTGTTAATGTAAGGGTGCATGTAAAATGAAGCGATCACACTGTTACCTTAAGGACATGTCTAACCAGTGTTATTATTAATCTAATGCCTTCAGTGATATGATGCAATTAAACTGTGTTAACAAATGGTACTCCTACTATTTTCCCAAGTATGATAAGTAAGTTGCTTCTTTATGCTGCTGAGTGACCTGGTGTCCCCATGGTCCCATGCCCTTAAACCAACGCTTTAGCTATTGTTGATTTACTATATCTGGTAAACAAGCAATGCCACCATTAAAGTAATCCCATATTTTACGAATGTCATAGTTGATTGTAATGCTTCCGGTAACATGAAGCATTGCTGACGTTTTAAAATTTCTACTATCCTTGCATGATTTCCATGAACATAATTAATATGCTTCTTTTCATTTCGTGTATGTTTTGTATATTCTTATTGACCAGCAATTGTCTACTTTCTATCTTTTTGTGCAGATAGGGATATCCATTTCACCTGTTACTATTGTGACCTTTTGGTGAACTGCACAAAACACTTTCTTTTGGAATGAGTGTCTTGTGCTCAACTAAAATTTCACATGGGCAACATCTCTCAATTTTAGTCGAACTACACAAAATGGTGATTGGAGTTTCCAAAATCTCCATCAAATTTTGCTCGTAATCTCGTACAACATTTTATTAGGTTTTGCAAAATGAGCTGTCACTATCACCACAATGGCACTTCATTTAGTGGAACTACACAAAAGGATAAGAAAATTATAGTTGCACCTTACATGAGCAGGAAAGCCAACCTCAATGTTGCTGAATTTTAGTGCAACTACTAAAGAACAACCTGTTAGCTCACGAGAGCAAGTGCTTCTTGCTAGCTGAATGATGCAATCTTTGCTTCATTTCAGGTGAACTGTAGAAAAAGGCCCATGAATTAAATCATGGAGCTGGAGGTTGACCTCATCCGAGTGGAGTTGTAGGTTCACCAGATCGAGTTGTGGCGGCATAGGACCCCTCACACCGGTCAGTATTGTCCTTTATCAACATGTTGTCATGTTGTGCCAATGTTGTATTTTTTTAAATAAAGCTATTCTATCGCAATCTTTTCTCGTTTTGGAAATAAAGTTTGCTTCAACTAGTGCCACTATTATAGTAATTTCAAGGGGTGCGTCAAAGATTAACACATCAGGAACATAGATAGAATTGGTGGCCAATATAAAAGGCTAATGTTTGTACAACCATCTCGACGGCTACTAGAGTCCTCAATCCATGCTCTTTCTTATCTGTGCAAACAGGAATACTCTACTACAAATGTTGTGATGGTCAAGAGCATTTGCCAAGTTCTTGGGTTGTATGACACGGATAGACAAGATGGACTTAATCCCGATATTCACTTTATCAAAATGCTCTAATGTAACATCCCAAAATTTTCCAAATTTTGGAATGTTAATAATAAGATATGATTGAGTGATTTGTTGTGTTTGTCAAAAAAAACTTTTGAGACATGTAAAAAAAACCAATCAAATTGGATTTCTTTGTTCTGGACTCCTATGAAATATTCTGAACCACCTTTAGATTTATGGAGTGAGAATAAAATGACTTTCTCAAATATGGTGGATATATATTTCACAAACGAGTTATTAGTGTGACGCCCGGGTAATTAAGCTACAGTAAACCTCCGTTAACGATGCCACGTCACCTCGGTTACTGTTGGTGATCTTGCATGAATTCGAAACCATTTCAAAATTCAAATTCAAATTAATGTCAACAAGAAATTTTTTTAAAAAAAAAAGTTGAAACAAAAATGTTCGGTGGTTGCCGAATATTACAAGGGTAATTGTAGTGCAACAAACATATTTTAGAAAATGCCTAAAAGATTTAAAATGGAATAAAATGGTATAGAAAATAAATAACAGAAAGAAAATACAAAACAGAAAACAAACCAACACAAAAAAAAAAGAAACCCCCCAAACCCCCGGGCCAACCGACCCAGCTAGCCAACCGGCCGGCCCAGTCGGCCAGCCCACCCCGGCCGGCCCACCTCTCCCCGCATAACCCCCCCCCCCCACCCCCCCGACTGAACCCTAGCCGCAACCACTCCTCCCCCCGATCCCCTTTCTCCCCCTCGCGCCGATCCGGATCGGCCCCCGCCCGATCCCGGTCCCCCTCGTCCTCCCCTCATCGCCGGCGGCCCCCGCCGCCCCGACACCGGTCACCTCCGCCCCTCGCCGCCGTCCGGACCCCCCCTCCACACCGTCGCCCCACGCGCGGGGCACCCGCCGCCGCGGGATCGTCCCCGACCTCCCCCGCCTCACCGGACCCCCTCCCCGACGCCGGCGGCCGCCTCCCCGACATCCTCCTCGTCGGTCGCCTCCAAGCTCCACCGCGCCCGCCTCCTAGACCCCGCGGACCCCCTGTGAGCTTCGCCCACTCCCCCCCCCCCCCGTCGCTCCCCTCTCCCCCTCCCGAACGACGCCGTCGCCCGGAGCCCCCGTCGCCGGCTCCGGCCGTCCCCCGCCTCCCTCGCCTTTCCCCCCCTGCCAACGAACCCGAACGGCCCTCCCCGTCGCACCCCTCCCCAGCGACGCCCGTTGACGCTGACGCCTACGTCCACGCCCGCATCCCCCTCCGCCTACTTCCGCCGCCTCCGGCGACCCGGACCCCGTCTAGCCCCGCCACCGCCGAAGCCCCACCGGGGACCGCCTCGCCGGCTCCTCGTCGGGCCCCCCTCCGCCACGCCGGCGCGGGATCGGGCGGGCGCCCACGCCCGCGTCCCCCTGGGTTGCGCCCGAACGGGCCACCCCGCACGCCCGCACGCCCGTTTGGCCCCCTGGGGCCTATGACATTGGGGCCCCACCCCCCCACAGAACTTTTAAATAAAAGAAAAGGAAAATGAGATTTATATATAAAAAATGAATAAAAACTAATTAATTAATTAATTAAGTAAATAATTAATCTAATTAATCCTGGTTAATTAACCTAATTAACTACTGTTAATTAAACTTAATTAGGTTAATTAGTTAACAGTGTATGACGAACGGGACCCACCTGTCAGGGTTGACTCAGTCAACCCCTGTTGACTGCTGACGTCAGCATGACATCATGCTGACGTCATAAATACATTTTTTCGAATTAATTAAATAAATAATTAAATTCCAAAATTGTTAAAATCTTTTAAAAATCATATCTTTTAATCCGTAACTCGGATTAAAATATTTTCAACATGAAAGTTGCTCAGAACGACGAGACGAATCCGGATACGCAACCCGTTCGTCCGCCACAGACCCCTAACCTATCGAACTCGCAACTTTCCCCCTCCGGCTCCTCTGCCCGAAAACACGAAACACCGGGAATACTTTCCCGGATGTTTTCCCCCCTTCACCGGTATCACCTACTACCGCGTTAGGGCACACCGAACACCGCGTATTGCCGTGTTATATTTTGTGATGCTTTGTTTGCTCTGTATTCATTATTTCTTCCCCCTCTTCTCTCCGGTAGACTACGAGACCGACGCTGCTGCTGACCAGTTCGACTACGGAGTTGACGACCCCTCTCTCTTGCCAGAGCAACCAGGCAAGCCCCCCCTTTGATCACCAGATATCGCCTACTCTTCTCTATACTGCTTGCATTAGAGTAGTGTAGCATGTTACTGCTTTCCGTTAATCCTATTCTGATGCATAGCCTGTCATTGCTGCTACAGTCATTGATACCTTACCCGCAATCCTAAATGCTTAGTATAGGATGCTAGTGTTCCATCAGTGGCCCTACATTCTTGTCAGTCTGCCTTGCTATACTATTGGGCCGTGATCACTCGGGAGGTGATCACGGGCATATACTATATACTTTACACTGTTACATTACCTGTGATACTGTTCGGAGTTGGGGGTTGAAAGGACAGGTGGCTCCACCCCGGTAGAGGTGGGCCTGAGTTCCCGACAGCCCCCGACTGTTACTTTGTGGCGGAGCGACAGGGCAGGTTGAGACCACCTAGGAGACAGGTGGGCCTGGCCCTGTTCGGCGTTCGCGGATACTTAACACGCTTAACGAGATCTTGGTATTTGATCTGAGTCTGGCTACGAGCCTATACGCACTAACCATCTACGTGGGAGTAGTTATGGGTATCCCGACGTCGTGGTATCAGCCGAAGCACTTCAGACGTCAGCGACGGAGCGGCGCGCGCCGAATTAGACTGGAACGCCACTAGGCTAGGTCTGCTTTCGGCCGCGTACGCAACGTGCAGGTGTGCTCAGGGCGATGGGCCCAGACCCCTGCGCGCTTAGGTTTAGACCGGCGTGTTGGCCTCTCTGTTGAGCCTAGGTGGGGCTGCGACGTGTTGATCTTCCGAGGCCGGGCATGACCCAGGAAAGTGTGTCCGGCCAAATGGGATCGAGCGTGTTGGGTTATGTGGTGCACCCCTGCAGGGAAGTTAATCTATTCGAATAGCCGTGATCTTCGGTAACAGGACGACTTGGAGTTGTACCTTGACCTTATGACAACTAGAACCGGATACTTAATAAAACACACCCTTCCAAGTGCCAGATACAACCGGTGGTCGCTCTACCTCAGGGATATGAGGAGGGGATCGCCGGGTAGGATTATGCTATGAGATGCTATTTGGAGATGCTACTTGGAGATGCTACTGGGAGGATTTCAATCTACTCTCTTCTACTTGATGCAAGATGGTGGCTGCGAGAAGCGTAGTCTTCGACAGGATTAGCTATCCCCCTCTTATTCTGGCATTCTGCAGTTCAGTCCACTGATATGGCCTCCTTACACATATACCCCTGCATATGTAGTGTAGTTCCTTGCTTGCGAGTACTTTGGATGAGTACTCACGGTTGCTTTCTTCCCCCTTTTCCCCCTTTCCTTTCTCCTTGGTTGTCGCAACCAGATGCTGGAGGCCTGGAGCCAGACGCCACCGTCGACGACCCTACTACCCTGGAGGTGCCTACTACTACGTGCTGCCCGCTGATGACGACCTGGAGTAGTTAGGAGGATCCCAGGCAGGAGGCTTGCGCCTCTTTCGATCTGTATCCCAGTTTGTGCTAGCCATCTTATGGCAACTTGTTTAACTTATGTCTGTACTCAGATATTGTTGCTTCCGCTGACTCGTCTATGATCGAGCACTTGTATTCGAGCCCTCGAGGCCCCTGGCTTGTATTATGATGCTTGTATGACTTATTTTATGTTTTAGAGTTGTGTTGTGATATCTTCCCGTGAGTCCCTGATCTTGATCGTACACATTTTCGTGCATGATTAGTGTACGATTGAATCGGGGGCGTCACAAGTTGGTATCGGAGCCGACTGCCTGTAGGAATCCCTTTCCACACTCCTTGGCCGAAGTCGAGTCTAGACATTGCAAAAACCTTTACTAACTTGGCTGTGTGCCTTACGGGCCCACGTCGCCATCGGGTGATATTAGAATCTTTTATTCCTCGACCTATACTCTGGGACTCTGATCTCTCTTCTATTCGGGTTAAATGATTTTTACTAAAATCTAACTTTAGGTTCTCGAAAAGGCTTTCTCCCGGAGAGCCCCTTCAGTCCAGATGATCGCCGGCTGCACCAGAAGATTTCAGAGATACTCTCCGATATTCTCTTGAGACCTTGTGCCCGTTGCTTTTGCAAATTCCCTTCCACCGAAATATCCGTATGGATAAATACTTACACTTGTCGTGCTTACTTTTATTCCCAGTCAATCTTGTTATTACAAGATACCCCGAGAATATTTTGTGCCTATTGCCTTGCAGTTCTTTGCCACCTGAATACCCCTAAGAATAATTTCTCGCCCTTTCCGAGTATCCGCTCATCCCCAGTTGTTCAGGTGTTTCACAAAAGTCTTTGAAATACTATTCAATCCTCCGAAAATCCTTAGCAACTAATGCTCTGCAAATACTTGTATGCTTACATTATGGATGCTCCCATATCACTAGCAATATTCACTAGTATCTTTTGACACCGTCATTTTGATCCCATTGATTCGACATGTGCGCGAATGCACACAATCATCTATCAACTCTTCTAATTTATCTTTCCGGCTCAGACATCCCTTTAAACATGAGTTGGTTCCCGACCAGTCGGATTACCATCGATTGTACCCCTAAGTCTACGCAACTTATCCATCCTTAATCTGAGTGTTTGCTTCTGATCCCTTGATTGAGGATCATAAATTTCCTTGCATTGAGCTTTGAATTAGTCAGTTGTTCCTATAATCTGATGCCTTTGCATTCCTTCTTCCTCTAATTGAGAACCGATACTCACATCAGCCCTGTTATGGTCCGTCAGATACTTTTTTGATTTTATCTGACATCGTCCTTCATATTCAATAACCTTGTGAGCCTTCCCTCGGATACATAATGCCTTTGGTAAATTGTATCATGTACTTTCTCAACCTTGCTCTACTTTCGAGCTTGTGATATTTACCCTTGAAACTTGTGGTATATGTTTCTAAGAAGCCCCTATGGGTTGAACATATGCCTTCTCTAAACTATGTGAACTCGAAATTTTTCATGAGTCATACACTTCTGGTATTTTGCCAGATGAAATTTTAACACTACAACTTCTTCAAAAGTGAGAAGTGAATGAAAGGTTATGCATTGGAGAAGTGGGAGTCGACCTTGAACTTTGTGTTCATGCCCATGGACACGATGTAGATCTTATCGTTAACGCTTCTCTTAAATTAAATTATTCCTTTGGTATAAGTTCATCTTATATCTGGGATCTGGCCTTTTACAATCGTGGTTCCGACCATGTTCTCTTTTAAATACCATTTCTCGGGAGGTGCCAGACGCCACCGTCGACGACCCTACTACCCTGGAGGTGCCTACTACTACGTGCTGCCCGCTGATGACGACCTGGAGTAGTTAGGAGGATCCTAGGCAGGAGGCTTGCGCCTCTTTCGATCTGTATCCCAGTTTGTGCTAGCCATCTTATGGCAACTTGTTTAACTTATGTCTGTACTCAGATATTGTTGCTTCCGCTGACTCGTCTATGATCGAGCACTTGTATTCGAGCCCTCGAGGCCCCTGGCTTGTATTATGATGCTTGTATGACTTATTTTATGTTTTAGAGTTGTGTTGTGATATCTTCCCGTGAGTCCCTGATCTTGATCGTACACATTTGCGTGCATGATTAGTGTACGATTGAATCGGGGGCGTCACAATTAGAAATTTGGAGTTTTTTTTTTGGAGTTTCATTTTAGAATTTAATTGAAGATTTTGAATTCGTTTAAATATTTCCGATAAACAAATATTATTAATGAGTGGAGATAATATGACTTCTCCGAAATATTATTGGAAATATTTAAATGCAGCCCGTTTATCAATTTGGTATTTATAAACCCTAAACAAATATGTATAAACTTGAAAAGGCCATAAAAACATTGTTTATAAATGTACAACAAAATATATTGTTGTTGTGAGTATTTTTATTAAGCTCCAAATAATAGTTCTGTAGTAGTCAACATTTCTTATTGACATTTTCCTCTAGCATTCCTGAACTTTTTAGAAATCAATAAATAATACTAAACGTGTCCTAATCCTAGGCTATTGGGCTTGACCCATCTCTTCCTCACACATTTCTGTATTTCTCTTTCTTCCACATGGGCCGACCTACCTGGCCCATCTCCCGCTCGGTCTTCTTCCACCTCACGATCACCTACACGTACAGAACTAGAACTCCATGGATGCCTGTTCCTCTTCCTCCTGTCCTCTCCCATTCCCCGCACCCACTGACCTTTTGAACGGAACCCCCTCACCTCTCTCGACCCCTCCCATCCCTCGGTGCGCCTTGGAGACTCCCATAGTGGCCATTACGAGGCAGCGGAACAGCCACCATTAAACTCCATCTTCTGCTCAAATTCTGACCTCCCCGAGCCCTATAAAAAGCACCCCGCTAGCCCCTCTCAGCCCACGTCTGAAGCCCTCTCCTTTCGGGAGCTATGTCCTTCCCCATCCCGATCAATTGCTCGTCGGAGTTCTGAAACTCTGGCGGCCGTTCCACGCCGCTACGGGACGAGGCCGAGCCCGGGACATTGCCCATCGGACTTCCCTCGTCGACCTCTTAGCCGTCCTCATTCTACTTGACGTCAGGGAGCTTCTTCCACAACTCCGGCGACCTTCTTCCCCAACTCCGGCGACCACTCCGGTGAGCTCTCTCTAAATCCCGTAATTCTATTTTCAGAAAAATATCCAAACTTCGGAAATTCGTATCTCCCAAACCGTATGTCCGATTTTGACAAATAAGATGTCCCCGATTCGCTGAAACCTCTACTTTTTTGTCAAATTGTAAAATCTCACTTTTGGGCAATTTAAAATTTAGTTGTGATTTAAATGGTAATTTGAGTAATTTTTCTATATCTTTTATTCTATAAATCATATAAAAATGTTTTATATATTAAAGTTGGACCTTAGGACCTCACCCTTCTGTTAGAACTCATAGATTAATTTTGCAATGATGTGTAGTCACTGTTTTAGCATCATCACCTTAATTTAACTTTCTTTAATCATAATTTAATAACTTTATTAGATTGAATTTGATTCTTCAGTAGTAATCCTTAGATAGATGAGACCTCTCTGGTCATTCGATATCACCACAAAACTTTGAAGTTACAAGATTAAGGATTTAATCCTTTTATCTCGAAACTTATGCCATGCTAGTTTTATTTAACCCAAGTCAAATATTCCGAATAATCTCATGATAGAATTTGTTGTAAGAACTTGTTTCACAACCCATCTTTTATATCAAACCAAGATCTTCACTTAGTATCACTTGATCCAACCCTAGGATATGACTATATCATGTCTCGTTCAAGATCAAACTTGATTCAATCTCAAACCATAACCACGTCATGATAATTATCCTAAAAATGTATTCATATTGTTCATTTGACTATTTTATTTGGATCTTTATTTGAATTGTTGTGTGTTGAAGTATTTTCTTTCATCGCTAGATATAACATAAAGTAAAGAGGAGACGATAACGAATAGAATATATCAACTTCAAGAATCAGGCAAGTTGCAATTTGATCATGCTTCAACCTATATTTTATATTATGCATATCTCTTTGAATTTAAATATTATGCATGTTTTACAAAAGTTTGCAAAGTATTATTACTAGCTAGAGCCATAGGTTCAAGACTTAAACCATGCTTGGCCACGCTTGCACAAATGGGTGGGTTGAAAATCAAAATGTTTTAAACAATTAAACTTGCCTTCTTTTGGGCAACGTTTTGTGAAAACTTTGAAAAACAAAACTATATACTATTTTACTTCTACTCCCTGGGCGGAATGTATTGACGGGAGCGTCTACAAGTGATTGCGCCCAATCGGGGTCTTGAAGTGAATGCGCCCGACTGGGGTCTTGCACACAGGTTTTTGGTGGGGACCGCCGTCCGGGGGAATGATATCTTCCAAGTACAGTTTGATGTAGCTTCCAGTACAGCACATGCTACTATGGGCTCTGGCTTAGCTTAGTACTAACGGGAAACCCTACCCCAGGACCGCCATCGGAGAGAGGCCTTCGTGCCGAAGTTGCGGGCGGCTTGGTCGGTATAGGGGCTGTTACGGAAAGGCTTCGTCACAATCTCCTCCTAGTCGTACACCCAAGTGTGTAACGATAAACGGGGTTGGTTGTGTCATGTGGGGAACGTGTACGACCTCTGCAGAGGGTTAACCTAATCGATTAGCCGTGCCCCCGGTTACGGGCAAATTTGAGCAACTGAAGACTTGGACTGAAGAAGAATCTCCCCTCTCTTTTCTAAAAGTCTGTTTTAAGGGAAGGAAAGTTGAGGAATGAGCACAGTGAATGTGTTTCACTTCAACCATATTTATGTTTTACCAAAATTTGGAGAATGAGCACTGGTGCGTATATCCATGTGTCTCACTCCTACCATTTATACTAAAAAAACTATTTTTTGTTTCAAAAGAAGTTAAAAAAACTAGTATAGGAGAAAATTGGCTTTATGCAAAGGAAAGCTCCACCAATACTATCATGCATATATGTTCTGTTAAACTTTCCTTTGCAACTTGTGAGTACATTCCACATACTCATCTACACCTGTCATGTGCAGATCTCAACAGATTAAGAGACGATAGGGTTATGGTCTACACTCAACAAGCCCAGTCGCGTTGATGGAGTCCTAACTTAGCAACTACGTATTATTCCGATGTATTATGTGCCAGCATTAAGTTGTGCCGATGGTATGTATTTGTTTAATTTTGGATGTACCGTTGTAGTAAAATGATGTATGTTTTACTGATGTTCATTTTTGTTACTGTGTGTGCTAGCTATGATCCAGGGATAGAATAGTAAGCACAGAGACTTGTATTTTACCAAATCCAGGTCGTGACAAAATGGTATCAGAGCATACGTTGACTATAGGATGTGACCCTAGAAAATGGCTTAGAAATAGAAAGACCTTGATAGAAAAAAAACTTATATTTTTAGTAGTATTGACAGGCATTCTCGTACCCTCTCTATTTCTTTACTAAGCTCTCATCTACTTTCAAAAACTTAGATGACCAATCCCCTAATGACCTTGACACTGATATGGAATTTCAATAGACTAAAGGTTACTTCATGGAATTGATGCTAAGCGAAGGCGTCTTCAGCACTGAAGTTTACATCCAAGAGGTTGAAGAAGAACCGAAGACACTCAATACTAAGATGGAATGAAGAAGCTGAAGATTACCACTATCATGGAATATCCCACACGATTCAAATAATATACATGCCCACCAAGAGAGTTGTGAAATAAACGAAAGAGTGCGACTAGTGTACCTGACCATGCCAACTCATGTTGATGAGGGTACCATAGGAATTGTGTGAATGAAATGTTTGAGTGAAATTTGGATTTTTTGTTGGAGTTCTTCGCCATTGATTTGAATTTTGTTGTCATTTGGAGTTGTGTGATTTAAAATGTTTCATTGTTATGATACGAATCACGTAGGTATGTACTATTTATTCAACCTTGAGAGGTGTAAGTTATGGAGGATTAACAGAAGACCTTCAATGGGTGAAGCATCACACACTGAAGACTTCCAAGAACTGAAGGATTGAAGACTTCAGGACGAAACCGTAGTAAACGAGCCTGTTATAAACGCTAAGAACATTGAGATAGGAGTTGGTTGTTGATTGTGGCGTGTGTGTGTGTGTCCATCTCTTTTCCTTCCTAAGCTCTATCTCACCTAGACCAAAACCTTAAACCATGGACGAACCAACCACTAAATGTTTCCTCGTGGAAACAACCACATTTCTTCGAAGGAGATACATATCTTGTTGTTTTGAACTCTACCTTTCCTTTCACCTCCACATGGAAACCCTTTACGAGTCATTCCACAAGGGCCCATAAATGATCATGACTTTGACTAGTGACCATGATTTTCCAAAGATCTTGAAGGATATGATGGGACATAATCACCTTGAAGGAGATGCTATCTACAAGGGTTATCCTTTCATTGAAAAAGGAGTGGAACTTTGGTACGTGGAAGTACACCTCTTCCGTGAAAAAAGAGTTTCTCCAAAGACTACTGGGCAATACTTTTTCATTTCCCGAGTACCTCGAACCACCTTCTTCGACTCTGTTCGTGAAGCTGCCATGGAAGCCATACGTCAGATTGGGGAAATCCTTGAAGCCAGACTCTGTCATACCCAAGAGTATTTGCGGGAAGTATATGCTGAGCTGGTGGACATGAAGTTCATGGCTGTCGTGAAGGAGCATAGGATTAAAGAGTTCAAGGACTACATCGCACGTTTTCAGCTGGACTAAACTTCTTACGAAGGAATAAGGAATAAAGTTGGGTTTACACGCTTGACCATACCAATCCATGTGGATGGCAGCACTTGTAATAATCTATTTTGAACTCGAAGTTGTACGAGAGGTTAAAGGATGTAATAAGGAATCTATTATAAGGAGAATGCAACTCTGGCACACAAAAGTTCTGCTATTTTTCGCATGTAAGTTACAACACGACATGTGTAGGAACAACGTCAACCAAAAGCGTTTTACTAGGTTTGCAGGTGAAGACCTCTTTAAGAGGAGTGAGGAAGACCGAGTGTTAGAACACGCGGTTCACCTGTCTATATATGAAGTAATGATTTGAGTACGAGATGGATTGGCCCCCATACCGGAGACTCTTATTATATGCTTTCATACGTGGATTGGTAAGTCAGAGAGACTTGAAACTCTATAGGCGTGTCGTTGCGACAAGCCTATAACCATAGAATGGTAAGATGTATTACACTTATAGGTAGGCAACCCTGCCTAACATAGACTAAACGGTGAGAAATAAACACGAAGATCTTCAAAGAATTCCATTAGAAGCCATCGACCGCCATGAGAGTTTCGATAGGTAGTTTTTGAATTTATGGATTTTGAGAAAGACTTTCTTTTGAGGAAAAGCTCGGTTCTGACTACAGAATCTTTATAAAGAACCATCATGGAGTAAAGAAATTCTGGAAATCCATACAAGTTTATTCTTAAGGGTGGTAGCACCCGAACACCCTCGAAGGACAATTGGGTCACACGACAAATCAACAGAGACTCCATATATGGTGCCAGAAGTCTTAGACTTAGGTATGCCCAAGAACTAGAGTACACAAAATTGAATTAATAGAAGGCATTCTCTCAAGACAGGAGGAAAAAGGATACACCGCAAACCTGTATATGATATGACCAAACCTCGGGGAAGTAACCCAAGGAACCCAAACCCTAACCTATTTCTTGCTAGCCTCTGCAAATCTCGAGGACAAGATTTCTTTTAAGGGTGGTAGTTTGTAACATCCCAAAATTTTCCAAATTTTGGAATGTTAATAATAAGATATGATTGAGTGATTTGTTGTGTTTGTCAAAAAAAAATTTGAGACATGTAAAAAAACCCAATCAAATTGGATTTCTTTGTTTTGGACTCCTATAAAATATTCTGAACCACCTTTAGATTTATGGAGTGAGAATAAAATGACTTTCTCAAATATGGTGGATATATATTTCATAAACGAGTTATTAGAAATTTGGAGTTTTTTTGGAGTTTCATTTTAGAATTTAATTAAAGATTTTGAATTCATTTAAATATTTCTGATAAACAAATATTATTAATGAGTGAAGATAATATGACTTCTCCGAAATATTATTGGAAATATTTAAATGCAGCCCGTTTATCAATTTGGTATTTATAAACCCTAAAAAATATTTATAAACTTGAAAAGGCCATAAAAACATTGTTTATAAATGTACAACAAAATATATTTTTGTTGTGTGTATTTTTATTAAGCTCCAAATAATGGTTCTGTAGTAGTCAACATTTCTTATTGACATTTTCCTCTAGCATTCCTGAACTTTTTAGAAATCAATAAGTAATACTAAACGTGTCCTAATCCTAGGCTATTGGGCTTGACCCATCTCTTCCTCACACATTTCTGTGTTTCTCTTTCTTCCATATGGGCCGACCTACCTGGCCCATCTCCCGCTCGGTCTTCTTCCACCTCACGATCACCTACACGTACAGAACTAGAACTCCATGGATGCATGTACCTCTTCCTCCCGTCCTCTCCCATTCCCCGCACCCACTGACCTCCTGAACGGAACCCCCTCACCTCTCTCGACCCCTCCCATCCCTCAGTGCGCCTTGGAGACTCCCATAGTGGCCATTACGAGGCAGCGGAACAGCCACCATTAAACTCCATCTTCTGCTCGAATTCTGACCTCCCCGAGCCCTATAAAAAGCACCCCGCGAGCCCCTCTCAGCCCACGTCCGAAGCCCTCTCCTTTCGGGACCTATCTCCTTCCCCATCCCGATCAATTGCTCGTCGGAGTTTGGAAACTCCGTCGGCCGTTCCACGCCGCTATCGGACGAGGCCGACCCCGGGACATTGCCCACCGGACTTCCCTCGTCGACCTCTTCGCCGTCCTCCTTCTACTTGACGTCAGGGAGCTTCTTCCACAACTCCGGCGACCTTCTTCCCCAACTCCGGCGACCAACTCCGGTGAGCTCTCTCTAAATCCCATAATTCTATTTTCAGAAAAATATCCAAACTTCGGAAATTTGTATATCCCAAACCGTATGTCCGATTTCGACAAATAAGATATCCCGGATTCGCTGAAACCTCTACTTTTTTGTCAAATTGTAAAATCTCACTTTTGGGCAATTTAAAATTTAGTTTTGATTTAAATGGTAATTTGAGTAATTTTGCTATATCTTTTATTCTATAAATCATATAAAGATGTTTTATATATTAAAGTTGGACCTTAGGACCTCAACCTTCTGTTAAACTCATAGATTAATTTTGCAATGATGTGTAGTCACTGTTTTAGCATCATCACCTTAATTTAACTTTCTTTAATCATAATTTAATAACTTTATTAAGATTGAATTTGATTCTTCAGTAGTAATCCTTAGATAGATGAGATCTCTCTGGTCATTCGATATCACCACAAAACTTTGAAGTTACAAGATTAAGTATTTAATCCTTTTATCTCGAAACTTATGCCATGCTAGTTTTATTTAACCCAAGTCAAATATTCCGAATAATCTCATGATATAATTTGTTGTAAGGACTTGTCTCACAACCCATCTTCTATATCAAACCAAGATCTTCACTGAGTATCACCTGATCCAACCCTAGGATATGACTATATCATGTCTCGTTCAAGATCAAACTTGATTCAATCTCAAACCATAACCACGTCATGATAATTATCCTACAAATGTATTCATATTGTTGATTTGAATATTTTATTTGGATCTTTATTTGAATTGTTGTGTGTTGAAGTATTTTGTTTCATCGCTAGATATAACGTAAAGTAAAGAGGAGACAATAACGAATAGAGAATCAACTTCAAGAATCGGGCAAGTTGCAAATTGATCATACTTCAACCTATATTTTTATATTATGCATATCTCTTTGAATTTAAAATTTTATGTATGATTTAAAAAAAGTTGCAAAATATTATTACTAGCTACAGCCATAGATTCAAGACTTACTACCATGCTTGGCCCCGCTTGCACAAATGGGAGGGTTGAAAATCAAACAAGTTTTAAACAAATAAAACTTTCCTTCTTTTCGGCAACGTTTTGTGAAAACTTTTGAAAAACAAAACTATATACTATTTTACTTCTACTCCCTGGGCGGAATTGTATTGACGGGAGCGTCTACAAGTGATTGCGCCCATCGGGATCTTGAAGTGAATGCGCCTGACTGGGGTCTTGCACACAGGTTTTTGGTGGGGACTGCCGTCCAGGGGAATGAGATCTTCCAAGAACAGTTTGATGTAGCTTCCAGTACAGCCACATGCTACTATGGGCTCTGGCTTAGCTTAGTATTAATGGGAAACCCTACCCCAGGACCGCCATAGGAGAGAGGCCTTCGTGTCGAAGTTGCGGGCGGCTTGGCGGTATAGGGGGCTGTTACAGAAAGGCTTCGTCACAATCTCCTCCTAGTCGTACACCCAAGTGTGTCACGATAAACGGGGTTGGTTGTGTCATGTGGGGAACGTGTACGACCTCTGTAGAGGGTTTAACCTAACCGATTAGCCGTGCCCCCGGTTACGGGCAAATTTGAGCAACTGAAGACTTGGACTGAAGAAGAATCTCCCCTCTCATTTCTAAAAGTCTTTTTAAAGGGAAGGGAAAGTTGAGGAATGAGCACAGTGAATGTGTTTCACTTCAACCATATTTATGTCTTACCAAAATTTGGAGAATGAGCACTGGTGCGTATATCCATGTGTCTCACTCCTTCCTTTTATACTAAAAAAACTATTTTTTGTTTCAAAAGAAGTTAAAAAAACTAGTATAGGAGAAAATTGGCTTTATGCAAAGGAAACCTCCACCAATACTATCCTGCATATATATTCTGTTAAACTTTCCTTTGCAACTTGCGAGTACATTCCACGTACTCACCTACACCTGTCATGTACAGATCTCAACAGATTAAGAGACGATAGGGTTATGGTCTACACTCAACGAGCCCAGTGGCGTTGATGGAGTCCTAACTTAGCAACTACGTATTATTCCGCTGTATTATGTGCCAGCATTAAGCTGTGCCGATGGTATGTATTTGTTTAATTTTGGATGTACCGTTGTAGTAAAATGATGTATGTTTTACTGATGTTCATTTTTCTTACTGTGTGTGCTAGCTATGATCCAGGGATAGCACAGTAAGCACAGAGACTTGGATTTTACCAAATTCGGGTCATGACATCTAATGGGTTGGTTCTGAATCTTGCAAGCTGGGAATCAATGAGATGTGTAGGCATCTTTGTTGTAATTATTATTTGAATCTTATTTGTTGGTTCTGAATCTTGGAAGCTGGGAATCAATGAGATGTGTAAGCATCTTTCTTGTACTTATTATTTGAATCTTATTTGTTGGTTCTGAATCTTGCAAGCTGGGAAACACAGCATGATGATGCAGAGGACAGCAACCATAACAAACTGTTCAAACTTGGTAGTATTTTATGTGTGAAAGTGCGGCAAATGTGCTGATCATGTGCGTCCTAAGAATAATAATTCTAATTGTTGTGCATGTTGATCCTGTGGCACTGATAGAACGAGCCAATGCATTGCTTATTTTAAGAACAGATTTTAATTAAAGCTAATTAAATTTAAGTAAAGTGACCACTAACACTTATTATTACAATACCAATACAGACCCATTCGTGAACCGACGTGTGTGGCCGGAATAGGTTTCTTAATGGAGGCGTTTGAATGCGCCGAGAGTGCATATTCTGCCGGGCGTGCAGCGGGCGAAGGAGGGGTAGTAATTGTTGTCGCCTATACACACTCAGTTTACTGTTGAATCCAGTTCCCCAAGAGCTGAAAAACGAACTGCTGCTGCCGCCTACTCACTCGTTCACTTGAAGAGACTCCAATGGCAATCCGAGGGTGAGCCTGCTGGATATGGACTTCAGCAAGGAGTTCAGCTTTGAGTTCTCTGTTCAGTCCCATGGCGGCACCAAGTTGAATGTGATGTACACCAACGATCTGGACTCGGTGAAGCTCTGCCTCGCCGAGTTCAAGCAGTACCTACAGGAAGAGAAAGCACAAGGTCGCAGGACTAGACCTTGTGCCCATCCCTTCGTCTCTTGACAGGGACCAGCCGATCATGGTCGCCCAGGTATGCATGGAGACGAGGTTCTCTTCTACCACTGATGTAGGGCCATCAGAGGTTCTCGAGCATTCGCTTGTTTCATCGGCAGCGCCGACTGCACCTTCGCTATGGTGGAGAGAAGGAAGAACGCGACGATTCGGCCATCTGGTGCAGCAAGCTTGTCAACATCCAGAAGCAATACAAGATCATCGGCAACGGGCAGGAGAAGGACTCTGTGGTTGACCTTGCCGAGACCATCATCAACCCCTACTATGCCAACATGAAAGAAGACAACGATACCAAGGAGCTCCACCGGCCACCCTACATCCGAACAAGTCTACCCTCGTACTCCCCTCCGCCTGCGTCTTCCCCTGCTCCGGTTCGTTTGGTCCACGGTCTCGACGTCATCCTCCACCTTGGTGCTCTTTCCGTGGCGCAGCCGTCTATTGTTCCCAACATGGTCAGCAAAACAAGAGGAATCGGGACACAACTATTCGTCGAGAGGCTGACAGTCCCGGGCCCACCAGGTCCATGGCCTAGGTTTTGTTGTTTAACATGGGCAGCCCACGACATGTTTTAATGTTTTTTGGATCAAGCGGCCTCTGGGCCTCCCAACTTAGCTTGTCTATAACATCAGCAGCCCAAGTTATGTTTGTTTTTTCAAGACGACGCACAGCTCAGTTCTTTTTTCTATAAGAATGCAAAACTGAACTTATGTTTTCCCTTCAATAATAGTAATAATTATTATTATATATATATGGTGGGTCTATTATGATAACACCCCTTAAAGTCTTATTCTGCACACCACTTTTTTATTCTGCTAACACTCTAACTCGCAGCTGCCAACCCAGACGAACACGGAGATAAAAAAACCTCAACTAACCCCCACCTCCTCTGTCTCCCTCGTACCCACCCACCCATCTCCTCCCACCTTCTACGCCCAAAATCCTCCCTGCAACTCCGGCGCGCCGCCCTCCTTCCAACCCGCGCCGCCGGATCCCCACCCCCACCAAGCACCGCCAGAGCCCCACCCCGCCACCTACCACCACGCCCTACCTCCTCCCCTGCAGCACCTTCCCATGCCGCCACCCCCTACTTCTCATGGCCACGCCGGTGCCCTGGCCCCGCCCGAGCCCTCCGACTACCTCCCCTCTGCCAAGCTCCCCCGCCACCACCCCACCATTCACCGACCCCCTCCCGCCCACCTTCTCCCATGCCGCCTCGACACCGCCTCCTCCCACCTTCCTCCTCCGCCCCGATGCGCCATGCCCCCGGCCCGATGCGCCTCCCCTGCAACGGATCTGGTTGGATCCAGCCCCTGCCACGCTTCCATCTCCATGGCCCCCCAACACCCTGACTACCCTTCCCTCTTCCTTCTACTCTGCCGATAGTGCTCCTCCTTCTGGCTCCTCCACGGCGACCTCCTGCTCCACCGCGGCTGCGGGATCCGGTCGGCGACCTCCTGCTCCGCTGCGACAGCCGGATCCAGTCGGTGACCTCTTGCTGCACTGCTGCTCCTTCTTGTTGACCGCTGCGGACCCACGCCTCCAAATTCCATTGAGCAGCCACCCTGTGCACTGCAGGCAGCAGTGGCATGCACTGCAGGCAGTAGCAGCATGCACTGCAGGCGGCGGCGGCCACCCGCCCTCCCCCCTTGTGGGCGGCCGCCTGCCCCGACCACCACCCAGCTCCGCCTCCCTCGTCTACCCAGTCACGACCACGCCTTGACCCCCAGCCAGATTCAAACTCCTCGATGGCTGGGATTGATCTCCGTTGGTGGTCGTGCCCCCCCTAGCACCTCCACGACCATGTCCCCGCCCAGCGCCGATACCCCAGCTCTTTCTGTTTCTTCAGTGTGACCACTGATGTGCGATTTCTCCCCCACCTCTCAGGCCACAATGAGGACGGATACGTCAACGCATGATTCACCGGTGCCTGATCTATGGTGCGGTTGCGTGGGTGTTGCAGTGCTCGGCTCCTCTCCGGCCACATGGGAAGAGGAGATGCTCCTACATGCAGTTCCGCCGTGCATGTACCATGTGGACTGCACTTCTCTTCTCACAACAGAGCTCGGTTTGTTTTTTCAGTTTGGACATGGCTGGAACTTGCCACAAACCACATCTATAGGGGGGAAGCTCGGAGCCTACCGACCTGCAGTTCCGGCAGCTCGTCCCGTGCAGCTCGGTTTGCACGGGCAAGCGGTTTGGCATCTTGCATGGTGCAGTTCGGTAGGGCTTTGACATCCCCACGACGACCCGCGGCTGGATACAGGCCGCAATGGCCACGCGCGATGCCCCGACGCAGGGTCATGCTTCAGACGCTCATTACACTATCAATGTCATTTTATACCTTGTAATTGAGAAGTGCCTATGTAAAATTTCAGTTTGTTGTGACACCACTAGTATAAATTTCAGCTCAGATGTCCCCTGGATGTGTGGGATGCATCCCCTGTGTTGAAGTTGTTTGCCCTCCCCACTGTGATCAACACGTGATAATGTGTGTTTTCAATATTTTTGCATTGTACGTGCAGTGCACGTGTGGCACCCCCTGCAGTGTACTAGTCTTGTTCGTGCAGTGCAAAACATGCGCTAATGAAAAATATCATGGACGAACATATGCAGATAAAAGTAATGGAGTTCACTTGACCATTTGATGAAGTGTGGTCGGTCCTCTGATGATGTTCATCTTGTAAGTGCAGGAAAAAATGTTATCAAAATGACGAAAAACATAATGCGATTCACGTCCTGATATTGTTGCGGTCCACTCATGCCCGATGTGAAGTGCGGTCCACTTCCTCGCCCGAGAAAATTTACGTGTGAATAAAACAAATCATGAAGTTCGCTTGCCTGTCTGATGCAGTGCGGTTTTCATCAGATGCAGTGCGGTTCTCTGTTGGATGAAGTTTACTCCTTGATTTGGGTGTCGCAAAAAACAGAGTGTCTGCATTTTCGTAATTTTAAAATTGCTCCTAAACCGTAAGGAATTAGAGGGAGCATTCTACATGAAAAAGTTGCATCTCGATGATATCTTTCCAACAGAGTATAATTAGAATCATTTCAACGAGCGGTTTATATAGACCTGTCGTTCGTCCAACCATTTTATAGACCTTCCCACTTCCTTTATTTTTTGTTTTCATTAATCCTATATCTGAATTTTCTTCCTCTTTATTTTTCGATGTAAGCTGAGTTTTCTCTCAGTACTTTTCCCTAGAACCAACTCAATTGTCCCACGTCTAGCCTAAAAGATAATAATACCCCACGTCCTATTAACTCATCAAATTAGAATGATATTTTATTTCGTAAATTGAAAGTTCTTGCAAAAAAATAATAATAATTGTTTATATATAACTTGGGAAGTTAACTCCTAGTGATTGCGTACATAAGCTTGCAAAGATTTTACTGACCAATGCAATAATAGACGTTCAATCATGTGTTTATGTTTTTATAACATTTCTCCGTCAAGCCCAGCATGATATTTACACCCAGCCCAACAAGTCGCGGATTTCGAGAAAAATGCAAATGGGCTTTAAATTCTACCATATATATAAACGGGCTGCAGAGATGCTACATCATTGTTTCACCCAGCCCACCAAATGGACTAAAAAACAAATGGATTGGCTGACATGTGGGCTAGTACGTCAAAGCCTAAGCAAGGCGTTGGATTTACATCCAACGGCTGGCATTCTTCTTCAATCTCTCATCTTCTTCCCCCAGCGCTGTCGTGACCGCCTGCTCCAGCCTCCGGCATCCAGCGATGTTGTTTTGCGTGCCTCGCAGCAAAACACTACCCTGCTGACGGCCAGGTCATCCCTCCACTCCGCACCTCTTGTTATTCTCTACCGAGTGTAGGCCCACCCTGCACCTGAACCAGTCAAGTTTCCCACTCCAATCCGTCTGCGACTCCACTGTCGCGTCTTCCCCATCTCCGGGTCATTCTAGTCTGGTGCCTCATCGTCGTCCACCGCCTCGAGAGTCATCGGAAGAGGACTGTATGTGAGAGCCTGACGGCTGGGAGCCACGAGGTCCATGGTCGCACGCAAGGAAAGTTCCTCCTTATTAAGTTGTTTCCTTCCCCTGACAGTTGGGACCCACCGGCTGTATCTTCGTATGTAAGGAAGTGCCTCCTTGTTATGCAAAGAAAACTATTCCTCTCGATGACAGCTGGGATCCGGCAGATTTGGTGGCTGACTTGTGGGCCTACTAAGCAGACGTGTACGCAGGGCTTTGTCAACTTAATCAACAAATGATTCTAGCAGCTGGACCGTTGGATGTTAATCCAACAGCCATGCTTCCTCTTCAACCTATGTTCTTGATCCTGTCTCCCGTGGGTGGCAGTGCTGCCGCGCACCCGAACCAGTCAAGTTTCCCACTCCTCTCCAGCTGCGGTTCCACTCCCACGTCTTCCCCATCTCCGGGTCATTCCAGTCTGGGGCCTCTCCTTCGTCCACCGGCCTTGGTGCACTCGGCATGGTGTGGTCAACGTGGTCAACAAACAAGAGTCATTGGAAGCCTCACACCGCAGCCAAACCAGTGAACCCTCGTACTCCTCTCTGCACGGGCTTCCACTGCCGCATCTTCCCCGGCTCTGCGTCGTCCCCTTCCTAGGCCTCGCCGTCATCCATCGCCCTAGTGCTCTCGGCGTGGTGTGGTCAACATGGTCAAGGAACGACTTCCATTGGAAGAGTACTGTATGTTGAGAGGCTGACAGCTAGGTCCACGGCGGTCGCAAGGAAGTGCCTCCTTATTACACGCAAAATAATTATTCATCCACCTGGCAGCTAGGATCCACCGGATGGGCCACCGTATTTCGTGAAAAAAATGTTTCCCCCCTGACTGCTGGGACCCACCAGCTACATCTTCGCACGAAAGGAAGTGCGTCTGGGCAAAAACGATTCGCCTCCCTGACTGCTCGGACCCACCAGCTACATCTTTGCACACAAGGAAGTGCCTGACAGTCGGGACCCACCTGGTCGAAGCGTATGTAGTTTTGTCATTCTGGTCGCGATCGTCTATGTACATACTAGTCGATGTAGAGGCGCGCACGTGTCGTAGTAGAGGCGCGCACGTAGCATGTACACGTACGTATAGTGGCTAGGGTGCAAGAAAGAAAATACGGCCACGTACGTACATACGGGCGGGGTCTCGAACGCCTACTTGCGCATACGTACGGCCAGGGCTCGTGTACATGGCTGGGTCGAAACGGAGAAATAGCGTCGTCGTCGTGTTCATGGGGAGGCAACGGAATGCGATGTGTTCATTAGGAGGCAACAGAAGGCGTGGGAGCAAACCGGCTTGGACGGAACAGACGATGGAAATGCGGCATGGAATACCGCACAACGGAGGAAACAGCCTTGTGTTCGACCGGCCACATTCGAAACGGGATCCTGTTCATCGAGAGGGGTCTGGCGTACCGCAAAACAGAGGAAACAGACTTGTGTTGGACCTCCTACGGTTGAAATGGGGTCCTGTTGATCGGGAGGGGTGTGGCGTACTGCAAAGCAGAGGAAACGGACTTGTGTTGGAGCGCTATGATCGAAACGGGGGTCCTGTTCATCGGGAGGGTGCGACGTACCGCAAAACAGGACTCCACGGGATACTGTTCATCTCCACCGTCGACCTCCTCCAGCCTCCACGGGCTACTGTTCATCCACCGTCGACCTCCTCCAGCCTCCACCTGCGACTGTTTATCCACGAGCTCATGTTCATCCAGCCTCCACCGCGCGGTACTCCACCGGCTACTGTTCAACCAGCCCTCTCCACGGGCTCCTGTTCAACCACCCCTCCATGGGCTACTGTTCATCCACCCCTCCACCGTCTACTGTTCATCCAGCCCTCCACGGGGTCGTCCTGTTCATCCAGCCCTCCACGGGGTCCTGTTCATCCAGCCCCAACCGGCTCGATCGATCAGGATCCTGTTCATCTAGTGGCAACACCACGGGGTCCTATTCATCCACCCCACCGGGAACTTTTCATCCAAACCCCCAGCAACACTCACTGTTCATCCAGAGGCAGCATCGATCAGCTTCAGTTAGCAGCAGTAGCAAAGGAATCACTCGATCGGGTTCAGTTAACAGCCATCGATCGATCGCTCGGGTTCAGTACCGCGTAGCCTGCAGTGCAATCGCTCGGGTTCAGTAGGCGAACGCCTCGCTCGGGTTCATTTAGAGCCCAACGCCTCGCACCCACGCGCGTGCGTATATGAGAGAAATGCACAAACCTCCATGCATCGCTCGGCCCCGACCACCCACTGTAACCGGGAACACCCCGATATTTTCCTCGCCCTCGCTTCTACCACGATTTTTTCTGTCATGGATGGCCCAAAGAATGTCATGCAGATGCGTCTCTGGCCCGCCCAGGACAAAAAGCCCATTTTCTGTCATGATTTTTTGTCATGGAATTAGGAGCCCACCACATCTATGATGATACCGGGTTTTGTCACAATTATCATCATAGAAGTGTCATAAGTATGACAAGAAAAAAATTCGTTCGGCCCAAAATGTCACAGATGTGTCTTTTTTTGTAGTGTAATCCACACCCATCCCAATCCTCCTCCTCTTTCTCCATCCCACATGCCCAGACCGACGGCGCGAACCCTTCCACCCAAATCACTGCCTCGTCCTCCAAATAAGCGTCAGTCACAACCATTTTGCACGCGGTATAGCGAGCAGCTCAGGAGCACCTGGCAGCAGAGAAGAAAATCGCGGTCGCACGTGTGGATGAGGTCGCGATGGCTTCCATGCGTGCCGACCGCCAGATCTTGGATGAGCACCGCGCCTTCGAGGCCCCCGTTGATGCCACCACGCGGTTGGCTACTATAAAATACAATTCGTGGTATTTTATAGACGCCACCACCGCTGCCTTCAAGTGAATGATCCTCTGTAATGTTAATATGCAATCTGATCTTCTGAAATGTAATGTTCAGTTAATAGTTTGGTCCAACAATTAGTTCATTTCCTAGTAGTTATCAAGCATTATTGGTTTGATTAACTCTTTATCTTATAGTGTATGATTTTTTGTGCAATGTGGTGCTCAGTTAACTATTTGGTTCATTTGTGGTGGGTATAGTTTTGTATTGTTATGCATGTGAGAAATAAATCGAGTTTGGTTGTACTAAATTGTAACGCCCCCGATACAACTTTCCATATGCGTAACTCCAACTCTGGCCTTTTCCGGAGATGCTATATGATATTTCCTTCGTGGTTGGGTTTTTGTCGTTTGTTTTGCATTTTGTTCTTGTTATGCATCTCATCTCATAGCATCATGTGCATCGCATCCATATGTTTTTATAAAACTTGCATCCATTCGGGTTCCGCCGGTTCTCTCCGTTGTCCGTTCTGAGCCCGACCACACTCGCACGCGCCCGCGGCACCTCCGAAATATTATTTTATAAGTGGCATAAAAATGTTCTCGGAATGGGTTGCAACTTGTCTTGCGGTCTTATTATAGTGTAGACAGGCCGCCTGTCAAGTTTCGTCGCATTCGGAGTCCGTTTGACTTCCCAGCCGCATCGCCCTGTTGCCGTGTATGCATCGCCAGGAGCCGCTCGCCGTCGTTCTTCATTCCGCAGCACCCGGGCCCCTGTGCCATGCTCCTCCTCCCCTCACGCACCCGAGCTCGTGGATGCCCGGTGCACCACCTGTTCCTTCGGACCAGCAGGACCGTTCCCTTCCTCTCCATCCTCCTCTCTGTTTTCTTCTTGATCACCGGCAGCGCTCTCTCTCAGAGTCTCTCTTCTCTCTCGCATCTCTTCACAGGGAGCCGCCGCCGCCATGGTCTTCCTCGAAGGCGTTGCCCATCTCTAGCCAGATCTGACGCCCAAGGACCGGATCCGGCCCGGATCGACCTCCTGGAGCCCTCATCGCCGTCCTCCCCTGCTTCTGCGTGCGGGGACGACGACGACCAGCGCCAGCTCCCCTGCACCACTCGTCCTCTGCTTCAGGCGACAGGGACATGCGTTTCCTCCGCCTCGCTCGCCCGTGATTAACCCCGTCCCAGTCGGCCTCGTCCTGATCTCCAGCCCAGCCAGCCGGCATGCCTTGCCTCTCTATCGAACTGGGCCATGGCCCATGGGTGAGCAGCCCCTCCAGATCCCCCCTCCTGTAGACTAACGGGCCAGCCAGTTTCGGCCCGCTTCTTTTTTTTTTCAGATCTGCGATTTTAGGATTATCCAGTGTATTACAGATTTGCAGAAAACCCCTAAACTTCATGCATTAATAACTTCACAACCGTGCATCGGATTTAAATGATTTAAACATGTAAAATGCTTAGAATTTTGTGTAGATTAATAATATGTCATTTTCACCCATGTTAAAAATGTTTAACATGCTGGTTGTATTTATTTTGCATAATTCCATGTTAAAATGCTTTATTTCATAACTAAATAACCGTAGCTCCGAATTTAATAAACTTTATATGTAAATGGGGTGGAAAAATGCCTAGTTTAACATGGTCCACTTTATGTTGCTGTTTAACAACATTAAAATTGTGTTTAGGGCAGAACAGTACCAAATCCATAATTTGCACATGGGGATTTTCCGGAATTATTGTTTGTTGTTTCCGGCCTCATTTAAACTTGCCTAGATAGGTAGTTTCATTATGTTTCACCTCTTGCCATGTTTAACAACATTTAATATTGTTGGGTACAAAACCGAGAGAGAACTAAATATTTGATGTGGTGTTTTGTTAATATGCAACTCGTTGCATGTTGAGCTCCACTTAACTTGTAGTATTGTTTGGTTGCCTTTGCCATGCCATGCCTCATTAAATGGACATGCATCATACTTGTTTGTGCATCATGACATGTTTATGCTTGTGCATTTACCATGTTGTTTGTTTCTTTCCGGTGTTGCTTCTTAGTTCCGGTAATGTTGCGATTGTGAGGATTCGTTCGACTACGTTGGTTCGTCTACTTCATGGACTCGTTCTTCTTCCTTGCGGGATTTCAGGCAAGATGACCGCTACCCTGGATCTCACTACTATCATTGCTATCCTAGTTGCTTTGTTCTATCGATTTGCTGCGCTACCCATCATCTGTTTATCAAGCCATCCCATGTTGCCATGAACCTCTAACCTTTGACACCTTTCCTATGCAAACCGTTGCCTGGCTATGTTACCGCTTTTGCTCAGCCCCTCTTATAGCGTTGCTAGTTGCAGGTGAAGTTGAAGATTGCTCCATGGTGGACCGGATTTTGGTTGGGATATCACAATATCTCTTATATTATTAATGCATCTATATATTTGGTAAAGGGTGGAAGACTCGGCCTTTTGCCTAGTGTTTTGTTCCACTCTTGCCGCCCTAGTTTCCGTCATACCGGTGTTATGTTCCCGGATTTTGCGTTCCTTACGCGGTCGGGTGATTTATGGGACCCCCTTGACAGTTCGCTTTGAATAAAACTCCTCCAGCAAGGCCCAACATTGGTTTTACCATTTGCCTCACCTAGCCCTTTTTCCCTTGGGTTTCCGGAGCCCGAGGGTCATCTTTAATTTAGCCCCCCCGGGCCAGTGCTTGTCTAAGTGTTGGTCCAAACCGAGCGATGTCCGGCGCTCCCTGGGCAACCAGGGTCTATGCCAACCCGTCGTCTTGCTCATCCGGTGTGCCCTGAGAACGAGGTACGTGCGACTCCTATCGGGATTTGTCGGCACATCGGGCGGCTTTGCTGGTCTTGTTTTACCATTGTCGAAATTTCTTGTAAACCGGGATTCTGAGTCTGATCGGGTCTTCCTGGGAGAAGGTCTATTCCTTTGTTGATCGCGAGAGCTTGTCATGGGCTAAGTTGGGACACCCCTGCAGGGTATAATCTTTCGAAAGCCGTGCCTGCGGTTATAGGCAGATTGGAATTTGTTAATGTCCGGTTGTAGATAACTTGACACCAGATCCGAATTAAAACGCATCAACCGTGTGTGTAGCCATGATGGTCTCTTTTCGGCGGAGTCCGGGAAGTGAACACGGTTTCTGGGTTATGTTTGACGTAAGTAGGAGTTCAGGATCACTTCTTGATCATTGCTAGCTTCACGACTGTTCCGCTTGCTCTCTTCTCGCTCTTATTTGCGTATGTTTAGCCACCATATATGCTTAGTCGCTGCTGCAGCCTCACCACTTTACCCCTTCCTTTCCCTTTAAGCTTTGCTAGTCTTGATACCCATGGTAATGGGATTGCTGAGTCCTCGTGCCTCACAGATTACTACAATAACAGTTGCAGGTACAGGTTATGTGATGATCATGACGCGAGAGCGAGGTTTGCTTGCGTTGAGTTCTTCTTCTGCTTCTTTGATCAGGGGATAGGTTCCAGGTCGGCAGCCTGGGCTAGCAGGGTGGATGTCGTTTGAGTTTCTATTTGTGATTCATCCGTAGTCGGATGATGCTCTTATGTATTGTGATGTTGTAATCGTGGGGCATTGTATGCCTTATGTATGTATCCCCATCTATTATCTAATGTTGATGTAATGATATCCACCTTGCAAAAGCGTTTCAATATGCGGTTCTATCCTTGGTGGGACCTTCGAGTCTCTTTAGGATAGTATCGCATATTGGGCGTGACATAAATACACGAGAAACATATACAATTGCTCTATCTCCAAGTTGTTTAGCAAAGTCTATGTTATCCTTGGATCTTCGTAGTGTTCTAGAGGTCTTCGGCGTTGGTGTGTAGCGGCTTGGCTTCTCTATGATTTGCCTCATCGCCAATGGAGAAGTTGGTCTAGGTTGAGTTAATTTGTTGGATCTGCAATTTTTCTATTTTTTCATTAACATACTTTACTGATAGTATGCCAACTCTGAGATAACCTGATCAAGATCTGCCTTATATGTGTTGCAGAGAAACAATGGAAGGCAATGAGGTTTACCATCGAGGTTTGCACATGCATGGTTCTTTGGCTAATAGCACATTATTCTGCAGTTGCAGGAATCATTCTAATATTTAGTTTTTTTAACAATCTGGTCTTGCACATGTAGGTCCTGTTGTCAGAAGTTTAGACCCACTGTTCGACGCATTTTACATATGGGGAAATGAGATGTCCATGAATATCAGTCAAGTCAAGAAACTCAGAAAGATTGTTAGTATAAAGAAACTTGCGACGAATAATAGCAAGATCTTTGTTTGCACAGTGAAGAAGACATTAGTCAACTATAAGATGATACTATACTCTTTTACCTTGTTTTTCCCCTTGTGCCATTCAAATTTTAGACAGCTATTTATGCATATCTTTGTTTTCAGTACTTTCCAAAGCAGTTCACCGATGATTACCTCTCAAACCACCTGCATGGTCAAGAGGCGAGGGAGGTATTCATTCAACACCCACGGTACAATATTGAAGTCTTCCTCAACAGGACGAAGGTTGGGTGGGCAATTATCCATAGCCACTGTCCTGAAGTTGCAAGGACATTCAACATCACTGAAGGCTCAATATTTGCCTTCCGTTTCAATAGTTTCCCAGATGAGATTCATCTATCTATTTACCGTGTATGATGCTACTTTCCAAATGCTTTCGGTGTTGCATGTGAAACTTGGTGCTGTTGTGTAATGGCATAGCTAGCTATATGCTACATGGTGTAACTGAGTGCTGGAGCTGTCTGATGTAATTCAATTATGAAATCATGGTTGCCGTAATACAGATATGAAATACATGATGTGTTTTATAAGAAATGTTAATTTTATTACTAAATGGATTATCAATAATAGGCCAATTAGCCTGCTTATTGGGGGTTTCTATTGCAGACGTTTTCTCAGACAACACCGTGGGCGATGGAATCAAACAACCCACGCGGTTTCTAGAAAGTAGGCATGTTGGATCAATGAAGAATCACACACGACTTCGGCCAGAGAACTGTTTGCGTTAGGCGACCTTGCACAAACGTTTCCACATGAAAAATTGTGTGTGATATACATACGAATGGAAACGTTTTTCTGGGATTCATTATGGGGGATGCACATCGAACGTAAACGATCGGGCCTACATAATTGTCTTTGTTGCCTCACCCGATGCCACACGAGCTCATTTTGCCCCGCGTGTGTGACCGAAGGACCTATCCCCGATGGTTTCTGGGTCGTGTGGAAAGGATGCCCCTATCGCCCACACTGGCTAGGTGACGGTTTAAAACTCCATCGTGGAAAGGGGTTAAAAACCGTTTGTATATGACATCTTTGCACCGGTGATCGTAGAAGTGTTCCATGACAATCCTCAATCTATTGTCGCGGAAGTGTTCACTTTCATGATGATAAATCACGCGTCATGGAAGTGTTTTCATCAAGGGTAACCTACACGTGGCATCCACCATTACGGGTCGCCGTTGAGCTATTGGTGCCGGTTTTGGATCCGATACCCGTTAATAGCATAGACCAATGGCGATTTTCCACGTGTCAAATTCTCATTCGCCAACGGAACCACGTGTTAGCTCGGCGCTGACACAGATGTCATTCGTCCAATGGATGGGGCGCGCCAATGAAACATCGACACGTGGAATGGCCCAACAGTGGCCCATTTAGGTTAAAACGCCGGCCCAATCAAAGGCCCACAAGATTTTGTCAAATACTAGGGGGCCACCCCGTTAACACACTGCCATGTTTTGGGCCAAATTACGGCCCATATCAGATCTGGCCCGTTAACAGTCCACTGTGTTTTGGACCCATTGCAGGCCCGGTTTGTATTTCAGCCTGTTAAAGGCCCATTGAATAGTTTGCCCAAGATCAACTCGATGTTTGTTTTTGGCGTGTTAGCGGCCCTTGGTGCAATTGGGCCGTTTTCGGCCCAGTTTCACTTTTGGCAATTTAACAGCCCGTGTTGCATTTGGGCCCATTTCTAGTCTGAAGTTACTTTCGTCCTCTTAACGTCTCATAGTCTTCATGGATAAATTTCAGCCCAACCTGACTATTTGCCTATCAAAGGCCCGTGATATAGTTGGGCCTAATTATGGCCCGCTTAGCATCTAGCCTGCTTACAGCCTGTTGGGGATATAACTCCTAGGTATGACCCGTCCAGGAGGGGCCAGGTCATGTCATTGGTGACTTAATCATGAAGCTGGTGGTTCGTGAATCAAGCTGGTTGAAGGCCCAAGGCCCGGACGTTGAGGAATGTAGTATTTCAAAAAAAATCCTACGCACACGCAAGATCATGGTGATGCATAGCAACGAGAGGGGAGAGTGTTGTCTACGTACCCTCATAGACCGAAAGCGGAAGCGTTATGACAACGTGGTTGATGTAGTCGTACGTCTTCACGATTGACCAATCCTAGTACCGAATGTATGGCACCTCCACGATCTGCACACGTTCAGCTCGGTGACGTCCCATGAACTCCGATCCAGCAAAATATCAAGGGAGAGTTTTTTCAGCACGATGGCGTGATGACGGTGATGATGATGCTACCGATGCAGGGCTTGGCCTAAGCACCGCAACGATATAACCGAGGTGGATTATGGTGGAGGGGGCACCGCACACGGCTAAGAGAGATCAATGATCAACTAGTGTGTCTATGGGGTGCCCCCCTCCCCGTATATAAAGGAGTGGAGGAGGGAGAGGGCCGGCCCTTACTATGGCGCGCCCTGGGGAGTCCTACTCCCACTAGGAGTAGGATTCCCCCTTCCATGTAGTAGGAGTAGGAGAGAAGGAAAGGGGAGAGAGAAGAGAAGGAAGGAGGGGGCGCCGCCCCTCCCCATAGTCCAATTCGGACTAGGCCTTGGGGAGCGCGCGGCCTGCCCTAGGCAGCCCCTCTCTCTTTCCCGTATGTCCCAATAAGGCCCAATACTTCTCCCGGCGAATTCCCGTAACTCTCCGGTACTCCGAGAAATACCTGAATCACTCGGAACCTTTCCGATGTCTGAATATAGCCTTCCAATATATCAATCTTTACGACTCGACCATTTCGAGACTCCTCATCACTTCCCCGATCTCATCCGGTACTCCGAACAAACTTCGGTCATCAGATCACATAACTCATAATACAAATCGTCACAGAATGTTAAGCGTGCGGACCCTACGGGTTTGAGAACTATGTAGACATGACCAAGAATCATTTCCGGTCAATAACCAATAGCGGAACCTGGATACTCATATTGGCTCCTACATATTCTATGAAGATCTTTATTGGTCAAACCGCATAACAACATACGATGTTCCCTTTGTCATCGGTATGTTACTTGCCCGAGATTCGATCGTCGGTATCTCAATACCTAGTTCAATCTCGTTACCGGCAAGTCTCTTTACTCATTCCATAATGCATCATCCCGCAACTAACTCATTAGTCACATTTCTTGCAAGGCTTATAGTGATGTGCATTACCGAGAGGGCCTAGAGATACCTCTCCGACAATCGGAGTGACAAATCCTAATCTCGATCTATGCCAACTCAACAAGTACCATCGGAGACACCTGTAGAACACCTTTATAATCACCCAGTTACGTTGTGATGTTTGGTAGCACACAAAGTGTTCCTCCGGTATTCAGGAGTTGCATAATCTCATAGTCATAGGAACATGTATAAGTCAAGAAGAAAGCAATAGCAATATACTAAATGATCAAGTGCTAAGCTAATGGAATGGGTCAAGTCAATCACATCATTTGCGGGCCAAAAATGGTAAGGTTTTCTTTTCAAAGAAAAATGAATGCAAAAGTTTTGCGAAATCCTTATCTTTCGACTCCCAAAAAGCATCTGACCTTGAAAAGAATCACCAGTTACTTGATCCATCCCTGCGGTAAGTGGGAACAAATGTGACAGCTGATGGTAGTAGCATTTCCACAAGTTGAGCTCCATATCTTTTGACTTTTCTAAGGATAGCCACTTTTTGTGGCTTCCTGCTCGGCAGAGAAGCCAGATAAGCTTTGAATGGGAGCCCCGGTAAACGGCGGCCACGCGAATTCTTGATATTCCTTTTTATTTCTCATCAAAATTTGACCCCGTTAATAAAATGACAACTCATGTCTATGGCTAGGAAACATAACCATCTTTGATTCAATGAGCTAGTCAACTAGAGGCATACTAGTGACACTCTATTTGTCTATGTATTCACACATGTACTAAGTTTCCGGTTAATACAATTCTAGCATGAATAATAAACATTTATAATGAAGTAAGGAAATAAATATATTGCCTCTAGGGCATATTTCCTTCAGTCTCCCACTTCCACTAAAGTCAATAATCTAGTTCACATCACCATGTGATTTAACACAAATATTCACATCTGTACGTGATTAACACCCATAGCTCACATCGTCATGTGACCAACTCCCAAAGGATTTACTAGAGTCAATAATCTAGTTCACATCATTATGTGATTAACACCCAAAGAGTACTAAGGTGTGATCATGTTTTGTTTGTGAGAGAAGTTTAGTCAACGGGTCTGTCACATTCAAAGCCGTATGTATGTTGCAAATATTCTATGTCTACAATGCTCTGCATGGAGATACTCTAGCTAATTGCTCCCACTTTCAATATGTATCTAGATCAAGGCTCAGAATCATCTAGATCGGTGTCAAAGCTTGCATCAACGTAACTCTTTACAATGAACTCTTTGTCACCTCCATAACCAAGAAATATTTCCTTGCCAAACTCCAAGCAGGGTATACAATAGGTCTGGTACATAGCATGGCATACTTCATAGAACCTATGGCTGAGGCATAGGCAATGACTTTTATTCTCTTTCTATTTTCTTCCGTGGTCGGGTTTTGAGTCTTACTCAACTTCACACCTAGCAACATAGGTAAGAACTCCTTTGACTGTTCCATTTTGAACTACTTCATAATCTTGTCAAGGTATGTACTCATTGAAAAAACTTATCAAGTGTCTTGATCTATCTCTACAGATCTTGATGCTCAATATGTAAGCAGCTTCACCGAGGTCTTTCTTTGAGAAACTTCTTTTAAATATCCCTTTATGCTATCTAGAAATTCTATATCATTTCCAATCAACAATATGTCATCCACATATAATATTAGAAATGCTACTGAGCTCCCACTCACTTTCTTGTAAATACAGGCTTCTCCAGAAGTCTGTATGAAACCATATGCTTTGATCAACTCATCAAAGCGTATATTCCAACTCCGAGATGCTTGCACCAGTCCATAGATGGATCGCTGGAGCTTGCACACCTTGTTAGTACCTTTAGGATCGACAAAACCTTCTGGTTGCATCATATACAACTCTTCTTTAAGAAATATCCATTTAAGGAATGCAGTTCTGACATCCATTTGCCAGATTTCATAAAATATGGCAGCTACTAACATGATTCGGACGGATTTAAGCATCGCTACAGTTGAGAAAATCTCATTGTAGTGAACACCTTGAACTTGTCAAAAACCTTTTTGTGGCAAGTTGAGCTTTGTAGATAGTAACACTACTATCAGTGTCCGTCTTCCTCTTGAAGATCCATTTATTTAATATGGCTTACCGATCATCGGGCAAGTCCACCAAAGTCCACACTTTGTTCTCATACATGGATCCCATCTCAGATTTTGTGGACTCAAGCCATTTCGTGGAATCTGGGCTCATAATCGCATCCTCATAGTTCGTAGGTTCATCATGGTCTAGTAACATGACTTCCAGAATAGGAATAACGTACCACTTTGGTGCAGACCGTACTCTGGAAGACCTACGAGGTTCTGTAGTAACTTGATCCGAAGTTTCATGATCATCATCATTAGCTTCCTCACTCATTGGTGTAGGAATCACTGGAACTGATTTCTGTGATGAACTACTTTCCAACTCGGGAGAAGGTACAATTAACTCATTAGGTTCTACTTTCCTTCCACTCACTTCTTTCGAGAGAAACTCCTTCTCTAGAAAGGATCCATTCTTATCAACGAATATCTTGCCTTCGGATCTGTGATAAAAGGTGTACCCAACAGTTTCCTTTTTGGTATCCTCTGAAGACGCATTTCTCTGATTTGGGTTCGAGCATCAGGTTGAAGCTTTTTCACATAAGCATCGCAACCCCAAACTTTAAGAAACGACAACTTTGGTTCCTTACCAAACCATAGTTCATAAGGCGTCATCTCAACGGATTTTGATGGTGCCCTATTTAAAGTCAATGCAACTGTCTCTAATGCATAACCCCAAAACGATAGTGGTAAACCGATAAGAGACATCATAGATCACACCATATCCAATAAAGTGCGGTTATGATGTTCGGACACACCATAACGATGAGGTATTCCAGGTGGCGTGAGCTGTGAAACTATTCCACTTTGTTTTATATGAAGTCCAAACTCGTAACTCAAATATTCTCCTCCATGATCAGATCATAGAAACTTTATTTTCTTGTTATGATGATTCTCTAGTTCACTCTGAAATTCTTTGAACTTTTCAAATGTTTCAGACTTGTGTTTCATTAAGTAGATATACCCATATCTGCTCAAATCATCTGTGAAGGTCAGAAAATAACGATACTCACCACGAGCATCAACACTCATTGGATCGCATACATTGGTATGTATTATTTCCAATAATTCAGTAGCTCGTTCCATTGTTCCGGAGAACGGAGTTTTAGTCATCTTGCCCATAAGGCACGGTTCACAAGCATCAAATGATTCATAATCAAGTGATTCCAAAAGTCCATCTTTATGGAGTTTCTTCATGCGCTTTACACCGATATGACCCAAACGGTAGTGCCACAAATATGTTGCACTATCATTATCAACTTTTCATCTTTTGGCATCAATATTATGAATATGTGTATCACTATGATCAAGATTCAATAAACCATCAACATTGGGTGTATGACCATAGAAGGTTTTATTCATGCAAATAGAATAACAAATTATTCTCTGTCTTAGATGAATAATCGTATCGCAATAAACATGATCTAATCATATTTATGCTCAACACAAACACTAAATAACATTTATTTAGGGTCAACACTAATCTCAAAAATATAGGGAGTGTGCGATGATGATCATATCAATCTTGGAACCACTTCCAACACACATCGTCACTTCACCCTCAACTAGTCTCTGTTTATTCTGTAACTCTTGTTTCGAGTTACTAATCTTAGCAACCAAACAAGTATCAAATACCCAGGGGTTACTATAAACACTAGTAAGGTACACATCAATAACCTGTATATCAAATAAACCCTTGTTCACTTTGCCATCCTTCTTATCTACCAAATATTCAGGGTATTTCCGCTTCTATTGACCATTTCCTTTGCATTAGAAGCACTTAGTTTCAGGCTTTGGTCTAGCTTTGGGCTCCTTCATGGGAGTGACAACCTACTTGCCATTCTGCTTGAAGTTCCCTTTCTTTCCCTTTTCCCTTTTCTTGAAACTAGTGGTCTTGTCAATCATCAACACTTGATGCTCTTTCTTGATTTCTACCTTCGTCGATTTCAGCATCACGAAGAGCTCGGGAATTGTTTTCATCATCCCTTGCATACTATAGTTCATCACGAAGTTCCAGTAACTTGGTGATGGTGACTAGAGAACTCTGTCAATCACTATCTTATCTGGAAGATTAACTCCCACTTGATTCAAGCGATTGTAGTACCCAGACAATCTGAGCACATGCTCACTGCTTGAGCTATTCTCCTCCATCTTTTAGCTATAGAACTTGTTGGATACTTCATATCTCTCAACTCAGGTATTTGCTTGAAATATTAACTTCAACTCTTAGAACATCTCATATAGTCCATGACATTCAAAACGTCTTTGAAGTCCCGATTCTAAGCCGTTAAGCATGGTGCACTAAACTATCAAGTAGTCATCATATTGAGCTAGCCAAACGTTCATAATGTCTGCATCTGCTCCTGCAATAGGTCTGTCACCTAGCGGTGCATTAAGGACATAATTCTTCTATGCAGCAATGAGGATAAACCTCATATCACAGACCCATTCCACATCATTGCTACTATCATCTTTCAACTTAGTTTTCTCTAGGAACACATATAAAAACATAGGGAAGCAATAACGCGAGCTATTGATCTACAACATTATTTGCAAAATACTATCAGGACTAAGTTCAAGATAAATTAAAGTTCAATTAATCATATTACTTAAGAACTCCCACTTAGATAGACATCCCTAATCATCTAAGTGATCACGTGATCCAAACAACTAAACCATGTCTGATCATCACGTGAGATGGAGTAGTTTTCAATGGTGAACATCACTATGTTGATCATAGCTACTATATGATTCACGCTCGACCTTTCGGTCTCCAGTGTTCCGAGGCCATATTTGCATATGCTAGGCTCGTCAAGTTTAACCCGAGTATTTTGCGTGTGCAAAACTGGCTTGCACCCGTTGTATGTGAACGTAGAGCTTATCACAACCGATCATCACGTGGTGTCTCGACACGACGAACTTTGGCAACGGTGCATACCCAGGGAGAACACGTATACCTTGACATTTCGTGAGAGATCATCTTATAATGCTACCGTCAATCAAAGCAAAAAAAGATGCATAAAAGATAAATATCACATGCAATCAATATAAGTGATATGATATGGCCATCACCATCTTGTGCCTTTGATCTCCATCTCCAAAGCATCATCATGATCACCATTGTCACCGGCGCGACACCTTGATCTCCATCGTAGCATCATTGTCGTCTCGCCAACTATTGCTTCTACGACTATCGCTACCGCTTAGTGATAAAGTAAAGCAATTACATGGCGATTGCATTGCATACAATAAAGCGACGACCATATGGCTCATGCCAGTTGCCGATAACCCTGTTACAAAACATGATCATCTCATACAATAAAATTTAGCATCATGTCTTGACCATATCACATCACAACATGCCTTGCAAAAACAAGTTAGAAGTCCTCTACTTTGTTGTTGCAAGTTTTATGTGGCTGCTACGGGCTGAGCAAGAACCGTTCTTACCTACGCATCAAAACCACAACGATATTTCGTCGAGTTAGTGTTGTTTTAACCTTCAACAAGGACTGGGCATAGCCACACTCAATTCAACTAAAGTTGGAGAAACTGACACCCGCCAGCCACCTATGTGCGAAGCACGTCGGTAGAACCAGTCTCGCGTAAGCATACACGTAATGTCGGTCCGGGCCGCTTCATCCAACAATACCGCCGAATCAAAGTATGACATCCTGGTAAGCAGTATGACTAGTATCACCCACAACTCACTTGTGTTCTACACGTGCATATAACATCTCTCGGATGCCACTGTTGGGGAACGTAGTATTTCAAAAAAAATCATACGCACACGCAAGATCATGGTGATGCATAACAACGAGAGGGGAGAGTGTTGTCTATGTACCCTCGTAGACCGAAAGTGGAAGCGTTATGACAACGCGGTTGATGTAGTCGTACGTCTTCACGATCGACCGATCCTAATATCGAACGTACGGCACCTCCGCGATCTGCACACGTTCAGCTCAGTGGCGTCCCACGAACTCCGATCCAGCAAAGTGTCGAGGGAGAGTTTCGTCAGCACAACGGCGTGATGATGGTGATGATGATGCTACCGACGCAGGGCTTCGCCTAAGCACTGCAACGATATAACTGAGGTGGATTATGGTGGAAGGGGGCACCGCACACGGCTAAGAGAGATCAATGATCAACTAGTGTGTCTATGGGGTGCCCCCCTCCCCGTATATAAAGGAGTGGAGGGGGGAGGGCCGGCCCTTACTATGGCGCGCCCTGGGGAGTCCTACTCCCACCGGGAGTAGGATTCCCCCCCCTTCCAAGTAGTAGGAGTAGGAGAGAAGGAAAGGGAAGAGAGAAGACAAGGAAGTAGGGGGCGCCGCCCCTACCCCTAGTCCAATTCAGACTAGGCCTTGGGGGGGCGCACGGCCTGCCCTAGGCAGCCCCTCTCTCTTTCCCGTATGGCCCAATAAGGCCCGATACTTCTCCCCGCGAATTCCCGTAACTCTCTGGTACTCCGAAAAATACCCGAATCACTCGGAACCTTTCCGATGTCTGAATATAGCCTTCCAATATATCAATCTTTACGGCTCGACCATTTCGAGACTCCTCATCATGTACTCGATCTCATTTGGGACTCCGAACAAACTTCGGTCATCGAATCACATAACTCATAATACAAATCATCACAGAACATTAAGCGTGCGGACCCTATGGGTTTGAGAACTATGTAGACATGACCGAGACTCATTTTCGGTCAATAACCAATAGCGGAACCTGGATGCTCATATTGGCTCCTGCATATTCTACGAAGATCTTTATCGGTCAAACCACATAACAACATATGTTGTTCCCTTTGTCATCGGTATGTTACTTGCCCGAGATTTGATCGTCCGTATCTCAATACCTAGTTCAATCTCATTACTGGCAAGTCTCTTTACTCGTTCCGTAATGCATCATCCCGCAACTAACTCATTAGTCCCATTACTTCCAAGGCTTATAGTGATGTGCATTACCGAGAGGGCCTAGAAATACCTCTCTGACAAATCCTAATATCGATCTATGTCAACTCTGTCGGCGTTCTGGGAACAGGGGTCCCCAGACTTGCCTGCCTGCGGCCTGTGGCGTGGCTCGAGTGGTGGCCCAGTACGGCCCATCTTCATCAACGCAAACTCAAGACCCTCGCGAGGGGCCAAGCCTCGCGGTGTGGACGACGCAAGGGTTCCTCAGGAGCGTCTTGCCAGGCGGGCTCACGAGGAGGCAAAGAGATCAAGGCAAGGGTATCTCGCGAGGTGCTCGTGACGCAAGCCGTGACGATCATGACCAGGCGGGCGCCGACCTGCGTAGTGTCCTTGTTTCCTCTTTGGTGCAAAGGGGGCAAGCACAGGCGCGGATTACCGAGGCATCAGGCACAGGTTACCATTTCAGTGCAACGAGACCAGGACCAGCAGAGCGGCTGGATGGAGGTCACCGTGGAGCCCAAGACGGTGTCATTGCCAGCACCTTTGGCAGCCGAAGACCAACTTTAGTCAGGATAACTTGTACTAGATGTTCCCCTTCAAAATGGCCGTTGTTGGAGCCCTTCCCGCTCAATATTTGGAAAGAGGACCAGGGCCTCTATATATAGGGCTAGCCACCACAGTAGAGAAGAGGATCAGATAGAGTCCCCATCAGATTCAGAGGCAATCGAACTCTCCCAAGTAGTCCATCGCACGAGCCCAAGAACACCTCTCGCAAGGCTGTTCTTCCTATTGTACTGTTCAACATCAGCCCCTGAGGCAATCCACCACACCACACACTAGAGTAGGGTATTACGCCACAACGATGGCCCGAACCAGTATAAATCTTGTGTCTCTCGTGTTGTTCATCGTTTAGCTTAGATTCTTGTGAGGCTATTGGACGTGGATCGGTAGGGGAAGATCTTCACACGCACCCCAGAGTTTGAACCTTAAGGGTCTTCCGGAACCCAACATCCGACATTTGGCGCGCCAGGTAGGGGTTTGCCGAAGCTCTCCCTTCCGTCGGCCTGCTCTCCGTCAGCACCGCGCTTCGCCCTCATGGTGGGCAACGTGCCGCCCGCTCCGGCTGTCGACGTTGGCACGGGGACCGGGGGGCTCCGAGCCCTGGCCCTCGCCTTGCGACAAGTGCGGTGGCCGAACAAGTTCAAGTCAGACATGCCGCCGTGCTACGACAGCGCGGCCGACCCGCTGGCTTTCCTGCTGGCGTATGAGGAGGCCGTCCTCGAGGTTGGGGGCGATGACAGGGTCATGGCTAACTGGCTGCCCATGGCCCTCAGTGGCGTCTCGCACATGTGGTTGCTCCACCTGCCAGTGGCTTCTGTGGCCTCCTGAGAGGAGCTGCGCAGCCTCTTCCTCACCCATTATGCTGCGTCGGCGCCGCCGGTCGCCGCAGCTCTCCTGGGCAGCTTGTAGGTGCCACCTTCGAGCCGCCACGTCAAGTTGTTCGTCCGCCAGATCGGTGTCGTCCTAAAGCGCCGTGAAGCCCCCCCCCCCCCGGGCTGGGTTGCACCCAAGGCTAATTTGACCTTTAGCTCGGACGATCACCCCTCCAACACCGCCTGTTCGGGCGCGCTCCCGATGCTATGCACCCCCACCATCTGCCAGGTGGCCGTCACCAAGACCCTCATCGACGGCGGGGCCGGCCTCAACGTGCTCTCGGTGGAGGCCTTCAGCCTCCTCCACATGCCGCTGGGGCGACTCCAACCCAGCAGGCCCTTCCTAGGCATCAGAGGTAGCCCCACCAACTCCCTGGGGCAGATCCGCTTCCCGGTGACCTTCGGCACCCACGACAACTTCAGCACGGAGCTGGTCGACTTCGACATCACCCCCATCGGCCTCCGGTACAACGCCATCCTCGGCTACCCTGCCTTGGCCCAGTTCATGGCGGCGACTCACCCGGCCTACAACCTCATGAAGATGCCCGGGAGCAGCGGCGTCCTTACCGTGTCTGGAGACGCGAAGGATGCACTGCAGGCGCTCAAGCTCATTTTCAAGATGGACGCAGTGGCGCAGTCCGCCAGCACTGACACCCTCGAGCCCAAGGGGGCTGCGCCGGCCAAGAAGAAGCAGTTGTTCACTCAAGACAAGGCAGAGACCAAGCAAGTACCAGTCGACGAAGACGAATCCTCTAGCGCCACCTTCACCATAGGCGCCAATCACAACCCTGAATAGCAAGAGGCCCTGGTGAAATTTCTGCGTGCAAACAAGGAGGTGTTTGCATGGGAACCTGATCAGCTAGCGGGGGTTCCAACAGAGGTGATTGAGCACCATCTGAACGTGTTCCCCAACGTGTGTTCCGTGAAGCAGAAGGCAAGGCGACAGTCCACCGCGAAGCAGGCCTTCATCATCCAAGAAACCCGCAAGTTGGAGGCTGCCGGTGTCATTCGTGAAGTTCGCAATCCTGAATGGCTGGCCAACCCTGTTGTTGTGCCGAAGAAGGGAGGAAAGGAGCGCATGTGCATCGACTTCACTAACCTCAACAAGGCATGCCCTCAAGATCCATTCCCGCTCCCTCGCATCGACCAAATCGTCAATTCTACCACCGATTGCGACCTGTTGTGCTTCCTGGATGCCTTCTCGGGCTATCACCAAATCAAGATGGTGGTGGAAGACGTGGAGAAAACGGCCTTCCTAATCCCATGCGGAGTATACTGCTATACCTACATGCCGTTTGGATTGCGCAACACGGGCGCAACCTTTCAGCGACTGATGCACATCGCCCTGGGCTGGCAGCTCCGAAGAAATGCCAAGGCCTACGTCGACAACATCATGGTGAAGTCTCGAGAGGCTAGGACCCTGATACAGGACCTGGAAGAAACCTTCGCGAGCCTTCGCGAAGTGGACCTGTGGCTCAACCCGAAGAAGTGCATGTTCAGAGTCCCTTCCGGCAAGCTTTTGGGCTTTCTCGTGTCCCACAGAGGTATCGAGGCTAACCCAGAGAAGGTCAAGGCGGTTGAAGACATGAGTCCGCCAAAGACCCTCAGAGAAATGCAGAAGCTCACCAGGCGAGTAACCGCGTTGGGACGCTTCATCTCCAATCTAGGAGAACAAGGCCTGCCCTTCTTCAAGCTGATGAAGAAGAAGGGCCCGTTCGAATGGACTGAAGAGGCTGACAAAGCATTCCAAGATCTCAAGAAGTACCTGACCAGCCCTCCGGTGATGGTGGCTCCACGCCCTCAGGAGCCCTTGGTGCTCTACCTTGCAGCCACGCCCTACACCGCCAGCGCAGCCCTGCACTACAAAAAAAATACACTTCCGTGATGATACGTGTTTGTCACAGCACGTCGCAATTTTTGTCATGCATGTACATCCATGAAAAATTTATGACAGAATCGAGATAGTCATACCTGTGCTGTCGTAGAAGTGTTCGATGATATTACCAAAATTATCATCACGGAAGTGTCCACTTCCATTACGATAAATCGCGCGTCACAGAAGTGCTTTCGTCAAGGGTGACTGACACGTGGCATCCACCGTAACGGAACGCCGTTAAGCTATCGGGTCAGGTTTCGGATACGATAACCCGTTAACAGCCCCGACCAATGTGGATTTTCCACGTGTAAAATCATCATTGGCTGGAGGAAACACGTGTCTGCTCATCGTTGGGACAGATGTCATCCACTCATTGGACAGAAGGCGCCTATGATACGTCGACACGTGGCATGACCCAACAGAGGCCCATTCCTGTGAAAAGGCCGGCCCGTTTGACTTGGTCAAAATGTGGCGGGCCGGCCCATGGAAAGCCTGTTAACGGTCTGTTCGCATATAGCCCATTTACAGCCCGCTAACCCAAGGCCCGTTACACCCTATCCAAATTAGGCCCAGTAGCATCATCTGGGCCACCCAATATGATTCCAGCCCGTTTTCACTTCTGGCCCATGTATGGCCCATGACGTCTTTCGGCCCATATGAGTCCCTATGTAACTCTTGGCCTATTAACGGCCCGTAATGAACAGTGTATCACTTTACACCCATTAACGGCCCGTGGTGAAACTGGCCCGTAATGAACAGTGTATCACTTTACACCCATTAACGGCCCGTGGTGAAACTGGCCCGTAATGAACAGTGTATCACTTTATACCCATTAACAACTCGTTATTCCGTTGGACCGTTTCCAGGCCATGTTATCTTTCGGCCTTCTCGGAGCCCATTTATTCTTGGGCTCATTTCCATCATTCGTTTACTTACGGCCCGTTACTATCATTTTGTGCTTGTGGGCCAAATTCAGCCCGTGGTTACAGTCGGCCTGTTTGTGGTCCGTTAATACGTTGGGCCGTTTTCATAGCGTCATGAAATACGGCCTGTTGATGGCCCGTTATGGTCAGCCCATGAACGGACGATTCCAACTCTAGCCCGTTTACGACCATAATGCGGCCTGTTATTGGCCCATGTTATCATACTGTCCGTATAAGGCCCATTGATGATACGGCCCGTAGAAAGCCCATTGTTTCTACGACCCTTAGAAGGCCCATTGTTTCTACATCCCGTAGAAGGCCCACTGTTTCTACGGCCCGTAGGAGGCCCAGTGTCACTATAGTAAATATTAGCCCATGGTTATTGTAGCCTAGTTTTAACAAATAGGTTATTGCAGCCACTAGCAAACCCCGGAAAAAGAACTGCAATGACTACAAGCAAACAAATAAACAAGACAACAAGGAAATAAATAAGCAAGCAACTTACGCTAGGCTATCACGGCTATCACATATTACACCCACTGGGCATCAAAGTTCGCCACCAGTGCAAATAAATGCGCCGACAAAAGAATATACAAAACTGAGAGCACTTCAGAAGGCACTAGGCCTGGCCAGGAAGGGCCCCCCAAACAGCTGAAGAAGCTGAGTAGACCTCAGTTGTGTCAACGATAGATGCATCAACACTAGATTTAAGGCTTGATGGTGCGCACGGCAGTCCTCTGACATCTTCATTGCATCTTTGACTTCAAGTCGGAGCTGAGCTGAAGCAAGCCTTTCCGCTTTAAGTTGAGACTGAAGAAGTCGAACTGATTGAGGCAGCGACTGCACAGAGGTTGTCTCACACCTGCTGGTGAGTAGCTTCAACTCACTGTCTTCATCAAGACAGGACCTTGGGGTCATCTCGCTGTCCACAAGATGGTTTGGCTCACTATCTTCCCTAAAGTTCTGCCTGGCGTAAGAGATACGACTCTGAAAGAGAAACAAGGAGACACGTAACAGGTTTCACAATTATATAAGCAAATAAATGGATCTGTTCTGCATAAGGAACATGTTTTTACAACTACAATTTGAAACTGGTAGTTGTTGCAAACATCCAATCAGATGTAAACAGCAAAGCAAACAGCAGTGGAGGAAATGATGCCTATCCAAATCTATACTAGAACAAAGTTTGAAGGCTTGAGAAGGATGAACTTACATTACATGTTAACACGGGCTGGACAAAGCCCTTCTCCATGTTGATGGAAGGATAATTCAATAAATTCCCCAAAGAAAATTCTTTATAAGCGTTGCCATTATTCTACATTTTGCAAAGAGTAAATATAGATCAAATAATATTGGAAGAAACAGAGGATAATGAAGCTCAGGTGCAGACTGATGATACATAATCAAATAGCAATTAATTAAGTACAGCGTTACAAGGCAAAAGGGAGAGAGGTACTGACGAGAGCAATGCAGAGCCCATTATTGTTTTGAGATCGTATGATCCTTTGAGCAAGGAGATTCATCTGAAATTACTTTTCATACAAGAGAGAAGGTAAGGCACAAGCAGAAATTTAGGAGTTCAAATTTTGAATTGATATCATAGACAGTACCTGACGCTGGGCTCCCAGCAGTTCTAATAGGGGTTTGGCCACTGGAGTAGGGGTAAAGTGTGGTACAGTTGGGCCTGTGTTTTCTGTGGCTGCTGATCTATCTGATTTAACAGGTATCACTACCTTTTCCAAATACATAGTTTGTACTCCTTGAGGATCTGCACTCACCCTCTTCCTTTTGGACATCTATTACGAAAGAACAACATTTGACTGGAAAAACATAGTGTGACGACACATGGAATAGGTACAGAAAATGGATAGGTATGGCATATAATCATATATGATGCTTAAACTAAGCAGATGGTGTAACAAAGTAGAAGTAATGCAAGAGGTCAGATGCAAAATATGTGCGACCAATACAACTTTGCAAAGCTAGAGCAAGCACCTTGATGGGTGAATAAGATAGGCCATCCTCCACCATGCCAAGTTTGTTAGCCAGTGGATCGTTCCGCAATATTCCTCTCGTGCGCCCATTCTCATATTCATTTTGATAATGTTCAATATCTGACATGCATGAAAACATAAAAACAAGTGAGATTTTCTTTGTAATGCAGAAGTGATTCTAATCCAATACTGCCTCCCTGTAAACCCCTTTGTGCTATCTCTGTAATTCTTTTAAAAGATGCCATGCATGCTGTAATTTGTTGTGTGCATTAATATAATGTGGCCTACTACTCAAAATATGAGAGCTCCAGAAGTGATGACACTTCGCAGATGATAGCTTCAACATATAGTAAAGAAGAACAAGTCGACCTGACCTGACAGATTCAAAATATACTAAGGGAGAACAACTCGACCTGACCAGTCGACCGCAAGAGAAGAGTATCATCTTAAAGAAGAGCAGAAGAGCAAGCAGATTGAAGATATTACAAGTCTTTCAATACAATGTCGGTTGGCCACCCATGATGAACCAGAGCGCACAGAGAAATACTATTCTTTCCGGTCTCTCCATATGTGGCTCACATGCATTTCGAAACTAAAGTAGGAACATTTAGCTCACCAATTAAACATCTCTCAGTTTTACTAATATCAGCAATAATATCAGATATGAATTTGTACAACTAAGCTTGTTTAGCTCGATGGGTGGAGCAGTGCTATTACGACACGAACCACGTAGGCTTATTGTGGTCATCATAAAATGGGGAAAACATAAGCATGATGAGTACAGTGTTGACCGTGGCAGTGGGATGGCAGATCTGAAGCTGCAAACCGCGCAAAGGGTAGTTAGCAACCGATGTTTGCTTTGAAATAACAACTAAGATTTGGTATGGACAAGAAAGTACGGTCAACAAGTGACAAAGAAATGCAATTATGCTGTCTCTCTATATGTCGCGACATGCATTTGGAAACTCAAGTGGGACCTTTAGCTAACCAATTAAATGTGTCGGTTAACTAATATCAGTATCATATCACAATCATATTTGAACAACTAAGCTTTCGAATTCTGAGTGTTGTGTTGTTTAGCTTGAAGGGTGGAGTAATGCCAGTACGACAGAAAGCACCTACGCAGATCATAGTAGAGTAGATAAAAGGGGAAAACCCTAAGCATCAAGAGAAAAATCAGGAAAGTGAAACTAGCTGGACCAGTGGGTGGCGCACATGCTTTTCGAAACGAATATAGGAACATTAGGTGACCAATTAAACGTTCTCTGTTTTAGTGATATGAGCATCATATCAGATTCGTATTTCAACACGTAAGCTTTGGGTTGAGGTCTTGAGGAGCAGTGCTAGCACGACACGAAGCACCTACGATGATGGTAGTGAATATAAAGGGGGGAAACCATAAGCTTTACGAGTATAGTGCCCGTGCCATGGCGGATCTGAAGGTGCAAACCGGACAAAGCTACTTCGCAACCAATGTTTGCTTTCAACTAGCCACTACGATTTGGTACGGACAAGAAAAGTACAGTAAACAAATTACGATCTATTTTCCGGGTGAGATCAATAACTTAAGCACATATGGAAGAGTACCACCTCTCTTGCGACGCCGTGTAGGCCTATGCTGATACGTTGAGGGTGCTGCGGGTGCGATGGCTGTCGGCGGCGGGGAAGAAGACTTTAGACGGCAGACGGCCGGGTCGGGGGATATATCCTGTTGCCGTGGACGAGGCGGTCGTAGGAGCGGCAACGGCAAGGTGGACGACGGCGCCGATGAAGCGAGAGGAGGCGATGAAAGGATCCTGGTCCAGCGCCGTGGATGAGAGACGTCCATCTCTTGCAGTGGACGACGGGGTAGGGGTAGCGGCTCCGGCAAGGTGGAGGATGGGGTGGCGGACGGAGGAGGCTGGCCGCAGTGCGGAGGTTGTCGTGCCGCCGATGGTGTATGAATGGGGAAATGGAGGGGAGGGGGATCTCAAACTTTGGGACGCGCTTCTCTGAAATGGGGGAAAGTTACGAACTTATCCCCCGTTTAAAATTTCGGACATCGCGTCGGTTGGGGATAGGACGGTAATCTCGCATCTCCCAAATATTTGCCGGTAACTATTTCGGGCGAGGAGAGGGTGTTTTGCCGCCCACGGTTGGCGCCCACGGTGTATGAACGGGGCTGACAGGTAGGGCGGTTGTGTCACGTCTGATGGAAGTTACACATCTGCCCCTATTTAAAATATTAGCCTACATCGATTTCGGACGAGGAGAGTTTGTTTTGCCGCCCACCGTGTATGAATGGGGAAATGGAGGAAGAGACACATGTCTTTCGGACGAGCTTGAATCAAATGTGTTTTGCCGCCCACGTTTGGCGCCCACCGTGTCTGAATGGGCTCAGAGGCCGTCGTGTCACGTCTGATTGAAGTTACTAGTCTACCCCTATCGACAGCAGTGTAAATCCGGTCGATAAGGATGTACTCAGTGTCAGGGGTAGACAGTAATTTCCATCTCGCAAACACTTGCTTCGGGCAGCCCACAAATTATAGTGGGTGTTTAGCCGCTTCGTTCAAAACTTGGGAGAATTAGCATTCACGTTTGCCCTGGGACCTGGCAAACTAAATTCAAATCCAATTTGTATTCGATTACGAATATCCACAGATAATTATACGTTTTGTTATTTATTTCTTCAACACCACAACAAAGATTTATTCCACCTTTATATATGATTATGATTTAGAAATGTCGTGATCTTCGAATTCAGTAGGTTGGATACACTCTGATTCAAACAGTTATTTCATCCAATACAATATGCTCACACGAAAAACAGTTCACCTTATGTCAATCATACAAGTACTGAGGATTACCTCGCCTAAAAAATTCGGATCATTACAACACATGGACAACATGGAATTCCGGACAACATAGGGGGTCTTGCAACATAATCCATTCAGAGACATGACACAACATGCAAGTACAATAATCTAATGACAATTTCAACTGGTATCTAAAGAAGAACAGGGATTACCTTGGGCTTCAGATAGCAGAAACAGCAGGACCTCCTCCGTCTTCAAATGCAACATTCTTACTTCCTCCAATTCTTGGGTTGCTTGCATAATGCGTGCCGCTAATTCCGTAATTTCCAGCCTCAAGATAAAGATTACCTCATTCATGGCAGCCACACCATCTCTTTCTGCCTCTAGTAGAGCCTCAAGCACTATAATATCTGTGCTCAGACTGCTCTCCGGCGGTGTTGCCTCTGAACTGCTACCATCTGGTAACATGGATGGCGCACTGCTTCCACAAATAGATTCTGGGGTTGTACATTGTGTCCTAGTGTGAACGGCATCCTGAAAGGTTTCCGCTGGACATAAGTAAGAGATAGTTATCGTATGATCCAGGCAGTAAGCTTACATGGTAAACGACGGACGAATTATTGCCGAGCATGGCAAACTATATTTGAATGGTTCGAAGCAGCATCAGCCGAAAAGAAATTAAAATGGTAAGATGAAACTAGGGATGTAAGTGGCAAATAAACGACATCCGCCAGTCCCATCTAGTTAGTTTTTGCTACCTCCCTAGTTCATTTTCCTCAAAAAACAAAAACTCTTCTGAACTATCATACCACTAGTGGACTTTAATCGGGATTAAACGGGACCCAGTTGACATCCCTAGTTGAAAGGGAGTGTACAACCGCTATATTTAAGTTGCCAAGGCATCTAAGCAGTTGAAATAATCTGAGAAAGCACTTAACAGTGTGGCCTCATATAAACTACGAAGACAGTCTTGTGATGAAGTTGAGAGGAAAAGTTAAGGACTCAAATGAAATAGGCATGCATTTCTTTACGATAGTACAGCAGGCACTGCTGACATATTGGCCAACTCAGGTATAGCGTAACAACAAACAAGCATTCGAATCAAGCAATACAGCAAAGCAGACAACTGAACTATTTGTAATTCGGTAGGATTACACGTTGAGGGCACAAGCCAAGAAAGCAGCCCACTCGCATTACATTTCACATGTACTAAAACACATTGGCTTACCATATGTTGCTGTGAAGCCTAGCTGCTGTTGCAATGTTCTTTGAAAATATCGTCAGCATCCCGTGGTTGCAAATCTAGTTGTTGTAGTTTATTCTGCACCATCTATTTAGGTAAAATTAATTTTAATCGCATGCACTGGTCCGAATTGATCATCAATGGTTCATCTAAACTAATGAAAGAAGGGTGTGTGCATACACGACAATATATCTGCTTCCCTCTATTTTTATGCTTGTTCGAGGTGCCGGCCCCAAAAGAACAAATATTTTGCTTGATGGGGTTGGCAGCTCCATAATTAATAGAAGCATCAAATTAGTCATGCAACTTGGGAAGATCAAGAACACACAAACAAGTAATGAACAGAGGCTCGGAGCAGTGATGTAATAGCTAGCATCAGAAAATGTAGGGTAAAACGAACAAAAAGCAGCGGAACCACATGCTAGTTTGCTGATGTGTAATTAAGCATAGAGAACATTAACCAGTCTGATGGAACCAACAGGTGGCATCAGAACAAAACTAAAGCATATTAACTATACTAGTATGTATGCACGTGCAATGCATGTCTTAAAAGAATGGAGTGATTTTGGAGTGTGACTCGAAAAAAGTATAATGGAGTGATTTTGATAAATGGAATTCCACCCACAATTGTTTTTAATATTCACACAAAAAATTGTACATTCACATCTAAAATACTGGAGGTTCATTAAAAAACTGTATGTTACTCTATTATTTTTTCTTCCCATTCTCCTCCCAAACCTTCTTATCTGGGCTCAAGTCGTCATGCGCTCAAGCAGTAATATAGCCCATGAGGCATCGCATATGGGCCTTTTTTTCCTGGAAGGGCCACGTGAATATTCTAGAACACAGCAGAGGCAACAACAGTCTACTGTTCATGGCGAATCCGGCTGATCTTAGCCCTTGGATATTGGAGACCAACGATTATGATTGATGCTCTGGATCCATCTCAAAACTGGTACACTATATAGTAGTATAGATATAGATATAGATGTGCACTGGTATGTAATTTAGCACATGTAACATGTTCACTGCCAGAAGTATGGCCCTACAGGTGCAAGCAGAATAACGCGTCTCATGAAAAACTGAATGATGCCCTGAAGAAATTCAAAGGTGCGGTGCTTATGCTAGGAAAGTGAACGTAGGCGCCGGCCGTTGGATGATAGTACCTGATTCTCGGCGGCGTATGGGTATCGTTGTCATACTTGATAGCTAAGGATCGTCGATGGTGCTCGTGTTGCGGTTGAGTTTGGGCCGGCTGTCGCCGTCGCTGAAGCGGCTCCGGTGCTACGGTTGCGGCGCCTGTCGACATACAAGAAAGCTCATCTGTGGTAAGTGAACAGTTGCACGATAAAGAGAAAAACCGAAGGAGTACAAATCGAAATAACCTGATGAGGCTGCGGCGTCGGTAAAGCAGGGCCGGTGGAGTTGAATATGGCGTCCGTGGAGCGGGTCCGGTGCAGTGGACGAAGGCTTCGGCGGGCGCGTTGTACAGTGCTTTCGGTGAGGCGGATCTGTTGCCGAGGACGAGGGCTTGTATGAAGGGCCAGCGAAGGGGCGGACGAGGGAGTCAGTGAAGGGCCTACGCTGTGGTGGACGAGGGCGCCGGTTAAGCAGATCCGGTGCGGTGGACCATGATGGCGGTCAAGGAGATCTGGAGCGGTGGACAAGCCAGTCGCTGAAGCGGCTCCGGTGAAGTGGTGAGTTGGCAGTTGGGGGTTCCAAGGTGCGGAAGGTAGATCCGGCGGGGTGTGAGGTCCACCGCTGCGGCGGAGGACTAGATTCGGCGGCTTGCCGTGGTTGGGGGGTCGGGGAGGGGAAGGGGAGGGGCTCTGGGGAAGAATGTTGGGGGCAAAGAGGGGAAAACAATGGAGTTACCAAAGCAGCCCTTTTCCGTTCATGTGGCAGGGGTAAAACAGGAATATCACAGGGCTAAACTTTCGGGCGCGTGATATTTCGATGTGAGCGGGAAGTTTGAAAGCTTTTGGCGCCTAAAATTATAAGTATTCTGCTCTCGTACGGCCGACTATGATATCATGGCCGACAATTTGTTTGTTTTGCACGCAAAAAAAGTGCAAGTTTTGAAAATCAATGTCTCCAACTCGAAACTTAGATTGTCCATTCAATTCAAATATGGATCATTGAGCTACTACAAGCAAATACCATCATACGGTCCAATTGAAATGAAATTCCAAATGTGTTTATCCTAAATATGATGACAAAAGCAAAAATGTGTATGTGTATGAATAAAGTGAATGATTATAAAGTTTGAACATGCCCGTATGTGTATATCTCTAGGTTTGATATATGAATTTGAAATCACGAAATTTCGGCTTAAAAATGTACCTCCGTTTAAATGAATTACAAAAGCTAATGATGGAGTCGAATTCCAAAATTACAATCTTAGGTTTGTAATTCTGGTACATCAAGGTATATCACGCATGTTCAAAAGTATCGTTATCTCATAGTACAAACTGTGAAACAAATTGATCAACTATGAGTGCACAATATCTCAATTACGCTAAAGTCCCTCAAATATAGACACCTCACTCTTTATCTGAAGTCACCCCCCCACCACCACACACACACACACACACATAGAGAAGTCGTTCTCTCCCCCAGACACCAACACACGAGCACATTAACACCGCTCTCTCTTGTAAAGTCCGGACCCCAACATAGGTCTCTATCACTTTGTCTCCCGGGCATGCACACATCTCTTCCCTAACTCTCTAGGTCTCCCGCTATCTCTCTTACCCAAGCACACGCATTATGTAGAGTGTATATTTCCCATACACACAAAACGTCGCCCCCAAACGTCTATCTCCCTAGTTATGTGGTTCTCACGCACTCACCTCACACACCACCCCCACTGCAAACAAGCACACTTTGTCTCCTTGTGCACCACTCTCCTATTTCTATCTCTCCCACATGCGGACCCGCCCCATCTCCTTCCCTGTATACATATATGTCGTGACTCTTTGCATAGCTCCCTAATGTATAATCGTTCTCGATTTTGCACATTGTTCTCGACACCATCTATTCTAGATCTCTCATGAAGTCCCTATCACACACACGATGACTCGCTTCCCCTGCGTCTCCGTTCATAGGCCAATTTTGGACAACATCAACATTGTCTCCCTATCTATACACCATTTATGGACACAAACGACCCCTCTCGCCCCCTCTCTATACGCCATTTATGGACACAAACGACCCCTCTCGCCCCTATCTATACACCATTTATGGACACAAACGACCCCTCTCGCCCCCTCTATTCCTCTTTCTCTCTCTCTATCTCTCTCTCTCTCTCTCTCTCTCTCTCTCTCTCGTCGCTAGCTCTCTCTTTCTGTTGCTCTCACACCCCTCTCCCACACACACACTCGATGTCTCTTCCAAATAGTCTGCTCCCAACGCCCGCACCCGTGCTATCTCGCTACTACACATGTCACACCATTCCCCCTTCCCTTATACTAGGTTTACATCATCAGTGGTCTCTCTACTCCACATACACTCTCTCCCTGTCACACACAAACGCGTGCACAAACACACACAGACACGCACAAACACCCATTTATCTAGATCCTCATCTCTCCCCATGTCCGCATGTGTATCTCACACACTCACTCTCTAATTATGTATATGTGTCTCCACGTTACACAACACAAAGCCCCATGTACATGTCTCTCTCTATCCTCCACACACATAGACACAAAGAATCTGTTATCATTGCCTCAGTCTCTAACATATCGCACACACACACTGTCTCTCTCTCTCTCTCTCGCAAACATGCTCAGCAAGGGTTTCCCCGTGAATAACTTACCGTCTACTCATCAACAGTCGTGGCAGTACGGCGAACACGAGACGTGAAAAAGAATAAATCTACATGTGCTTAGACCACCTAGTAGGACTAGAGCAAGACAAAAAGCGCGCCGCCGTCACCCCCTCCTTGTCGGTGATGGGAAAATCTTTGTTTTACACAGTCGAGAAGTCATTGTGCTAAGGCCCCACATGCTGAGGCGTTGAATAGAATGTAGATGCTAGTTTACGGAAGCAAGTATCGATAATACATTTGTATCTCCATACTTATATTTCTTCTTTTATAAAAAAAACCGAGTTGGTGATGATGGTACGTGTGCCATCTTGCAATATAGACCGTCTGATCTATATCTGACGGATGGAAATTAAACTAAAAGATACCCGCACCCCTCTCCACATTTGCAGACAAGGCCCTCCCTCGTTTATCCTTATCTCCAACAAACCTCATTATTGAGCAATTAAGAAAGGAAGCCTCTGGAACAAACTGGCCTAGTGGCCACTGCCGGCGTTGTCAATCCCCATGCCTCCGCTCAGTCCGACCACCAACCACCACCACACCCAACTCCTCTTCACCTTATCTCATATTTCTCGAGATATCATTAGTTTTTACACATGGGATTACTCCCGCAAGGGTCAATCACAACAAGTGTTTTTATAAAAAAATGCATCTTGATGTTCCGTTAATGCACGGATCTTGCTAGTACTCGTACACAAGACTAAGTTGGTGATGCTGGTGTGTCTGCCATCCGTCATTTCTGACCATTAGATCTACATCTAATGATTGTGAGGTAAATTGTTGCCTTTTCTCACCAACATCCCACTTGTCTACCAATTTGCAGAAAAACCCATAATTAGTTTCTTAAAACCAACCACATACCTCCCTAACCTCACCAAAATAGCCCAAGGAATATATTATAATTGAAACATAATATACATATGTATATCAAAATTAGGGTGTTTTGTACCAAGTTTGTGAATAAGTATTATTCTAATTATGATTCGTTGCAATGGACATGAACATTGCTAGTATTTCCAACCATGTATTTTTTCTAGTATTCCATAGTTTCGAGTTTTCCATCAAGATATTAGTCACTCATGGTTGATATTTACTTTCAATCATGTACACATATGCACTATGTAACTAGCCTTGCTTATTGGCTTCTGTCGGTGTCAAAACCGGCGGATCTCGGGTAGGGGGTCCCGAACTGTGCGTCTAGGCGGATGGTAACAGGAGACAAGGGACACGATGTTTTTACCCAGGTTCGGGCCCTCTCGATGGAGGTAAACCCTACTCCTGCTTGATTAATATTGATGATATGGGTAGTACAAGAGTTGATCTACCACGAGATCAAGGAGGCTAAACCCTAGAAGCTAGCCTATGGTATGATTGTTGTTCGTCCTATGGACCTAAACTCTCCGGTTTATATAGACACCGGACAGGGCTAGGGTTACACAGAGTCGGTTACAATGGTAGGAGATCTACATATCATATCGCCAAGCTTGCCTTCCACGCCAAGGAAAGTCCCATCCGTACACGGGACGAAGTCTTCAATCTTGTATCTTCATAGTCGGGAGTCCGGCCAATGATGATAGTCCGGCTATCCGGACACCCCCTAATCTAGGACTCCCTCAGTAGCCCCTGAACCAGGCTTCAATGACGACGAGTCCGGCGCGCATATTGTCTTCGGCATTGCAAGGCGGGTTCCTCCTCCGAATAATTCATAGAAGATGTGAACACAAGGATAGTGTCCGCTCTGCAAAATAAGTTCCACATACCACTGTAGAGAGAATAATATCTACACAAATCTAATCTGCTGACGTATTCCGCAGCGTGACATCACGCCACGGCCAAGCCTTTATTGAATCGTTTTACTGTTCCACCTCAGCGCGTTTAGCGAGGCGGTTTCCTTGGCACGTCTTGTCAAAGCAGAGATCGTGTCCCTTATTTCGGGATTCTCATCAATACGGGTGTGGGTAACCCAACCGCACCATTAACCGCGGCGCTTGGGAGATAAGCGAGTTTTATTGGCTGGTGGGGCTTATAGTCTCGGCCGCCCATATAAGGGATAAGGATCCACCCTTTCCATTTACGCCTTCTTCCTCCTTGCTTATCCATCCCGCACACTCGAGATCCAGCGCCCAAGTCCGCACTTCCACCTCAACCTTTCTCCAATCATGTCCGGAGCGGGAGGTAGATGGATGGCCTCCTCCGTCACGGAGGGGCAAATCAAAAAGTTGAGGAAGGCCGGATACTTGTCTGGCGACCATCGCGCACCGGCTCCCCGACGAGGGAGAGCTCATCCCCACCCCCGGGCCCCATGAGAGGGTAGTATTTCTTCCCCATTTCCTCCGCGGACTGGCTTCCCACTCCATCCCTTTGTCCGGGGGCTCATGTTCTACTACGGCCTGGATTTCATGATCTGGCCCCGAATTATCATCCTCAACATCTCGGCGTTTATCGTCGTGTGTGAGGCTTCCTCTGCATCCAGCCCCACTTCGGCTTGTGGCTCAAGACCTTCATTGTCAAGCCGAAGGTTGTGAAGGGCAGCCAAGCGGAGTGCGGAGGCGCCATGGTGGGCAGGATTGTCCCACTTTACTTGGCTGGAGGCACTTTCGTGGAAACCATTAAGGGGTGGCAATCGGGGTGGTTCTACAGTCACCGAGCCGCGGACCCTGAATGGGCAACGGCCCCTGAATTCAGATCCGGCATCCCTACATGGCTCACCTCCTGGAAAGAGAGTGGCCGGATCTAGGGTGATTCGGAGGAGGTGACCGGACTCAAAACCTGCGTCCGAGACCTGGTGAACAAGAAGGTTAAGCTTGTCAACGTAGTCCAGGTCATGCTCTTGCGCCGGATTCTCCCGTGTCAACGACGGGCCTTCACCTTGTGGGAGTTCGACCCGGCCCAGCACCAGACTCTATCCCGGCTTTTCGACACAAAGCACGAGGATGCTTGGAAGGTGCTATTCAAGAGCTCCGAGGTCTCCCCACCCGTCACCGAGGATCGCGGATTCTGCGCCAAGTGCCAAGCCACCGAAGTAAGATTGCTTTTAGTCTCTCTCGGGACACTTGATTTTCATAGTTTGACTCCGTGTAGGATCTAAACTCCTGCTCCTTTGACAGGACTGGAAGAGGACATCCGGACAGTTTGACTGCCTGGCCCCTTTGCCCGAAGGCCCAGCAGACGCACATTTCACGAAGCTGCTGGTTCCAGCACCTCACGTGGTGCCAGAGAAGAAGGCCAAGAAGAAGGCCACGGGGACCCGAAGAGTTCCCGACGCCTGGTGGTGTTGGATTCATCGCCCGACAACCCCGAAGCACCCTCCGCCTCTGAGGACGAGGAGGAGGAAGAAGAAGAAGCCTCTCCCCCTCCAGCGGGGGGAGGAAAGGAGAGGAAGGCCGCCCCTACTGGGGAGGCCGGAGGGTCAAAGAAGGGGAGGACCCTTCTTTCGGACTACGCCTCCGATGCCGAAGACGGCGGGAAGGAATGGCCATCCAGGGTCAAGCCCCTGGCAAAATCGTAAGTATCCGGATACCAGAATAACTTATGGCGCTCCTCTAATGTATGGTACCTTCTGATACCGAATTCAATCATGCAGTCCGCCCAAGGCTCAGCTCGGCCATTCATCGAGCGGCTCCCTAGATTCGTCGGATGTGAATAGCGCTTCACTTCTGACGGCCTCCTCCCCTCTCCCTACGGACGATGCCGAGGTGGAGTCCCAAAAGGGACTAAACTAGGAGGAGGTGGTCCTGGAGGCGCCGCAAGGCAACCTCCCGGACTCCAGGCCTAGGCCGGACACCGCTCCGGAACCGACAACGGTTCCAGAGTTCGGCAGGCGGCGCCTTCGTAAGAAAGGCGCGCCTACGACGCCAGCGGCCTCCGTTCAATCGAAGACGCCGGACAATTTGCTGGAGGTGCTTAACGGCGACTCCATCGACGAAGAGCACCGCACTGTTATGAGTGCGGTGATTCAGAAGGTTCAGTCCGCCAAGAGCGGGCTGACAGAAGCCTATACCAGCCTGCTAACAGGCTTCGAGGTATGTAAAACATATAAAAATATTACCGCATAGACAGTAGCCCCTGATGCTCAGTTCGGCGTTCGAGAGAAAAGCCGGACTGAGGATCTAAAAAGATATACGCAGGAGTCTAACATAAATATGTCGATATGGGAATGCAGACTGCGCTGCTGACCTCGTCCGCACTGACTACGGAGGTCAACGCATTGAAGCAGAACCTCGAGCAGTCCGAGAACGAGCTCGGCCGTGCCAAAAAGCAGCTCGAGGACAAGGAAGGTGAGTAACACCTTATTAAAATTGTACCTTACAGAAAAGGATTTTGGTTGCAAAAAGAATGACACCGATAACATGGGTATTGCAGGGGCCACTAACGAGTGGCGACCCTGAAAGAGGCGGTGGCCGTGGCCGAACGCAATGCGGCCGCGGAGCGCACCGGAGCAAGAGAAGCAGGAGGCGCAGGTGGCGGAGGTACAGCAAGAGCTCCAGGATCTCGTGAAAAACCATGAGAGCCTGGAGCGTGACACGAAGACTCGGGAGTCTGAGCTTGCGACTGCTCTTGAGAGTGCCAAAGCCAGTAAGGCCGAAGCCTACAAGGCCCTCCAAGAAATCGAGGAATTGAAGAAAATAGCGGGGGGTAAGGCATTTTTCATGCAAAGTAAGCACGTGAGTGTTAATTACCTGTTACTTACCCGAATTCGGAGCTCTCCAGGAATGTTCGCAAATCTTCCTCGCAGCGTATCCGATGCCGCCGCATTCTACCGGGCCGAGGAGGGGAGCTCGACGGAGAAGGTCTTCTGGTCTCAGTATGCTTAGGCCGGACATCCGGTGCCCCTTAGCGACCAGCTGAAGCAGCTGGTCGAGCTCCACAAGGTGGCCGAAACAGGCCATGAAGGGCCTCATAGTTCGGCTATGGCCTAAGGAGGCCATGCCCGGGAGCTACTTCGGCCTGGTGCGGCGGCTGGTGGATGCGTGCCCGTGGGTTGAAGTCATCAAGCACTCCGCTTGTATTGAGGGTGCCTGTCGGGCCCTTGCCCGTGCAAAGGTGCATTGGGGCAAGATGGATGCCCAGAAGCTCGTGACGGACCCGCCACCAGAGGGCAAGGAGCATCGCACGCCCGAGATGTATTATGAGTGTGCTGAAGGGCGCCCGCACTATTGCGGGTGAGTGCTCCAAAGATGTAATATTTGAGTAGACTCGCATTTTGTTATCCTGTGCGCTGAAAACTTAGTTCATATGCGCTAAGCAACGCTTGTTAATTTAAAATATTACCTTCTGTGCGGCTGTTTATCAAATCTGAGAGATGGCAAGTCGTCGGCTTCAGCCCCCATGCCACGAGTGCTGGGGTGTTCGGGATAAACTTGAGCACTCTTGTTCCCATATTTGGGTCCATCTAGGGAGGCGCTCAACACAACGAACAAGGCAACCGGACTTATAATGCTTGAAACTCTCACTTAGCCATAGAATTCTATAATTTTAAATTTCGGCGAAGCCCCTAGTCTTCGGAAGGCCGAATTTGGGGCGCTATCCACGCCTGGGCCGGACAAAAACCGGCTCCTCTCTCTAAGCGGCATAAGTCTTTAGGGACTCGCAAAAACCTCTCGAACAGCGACCAGCTCTCGCCTCATCATGATGGTCAGTTTTAGCTTTCTCCACTGAGGCGTTAACCCAGCTCAACTGGGGTGCAATCGCAGTGGTTCTCCCAGTGCTACCTTAGCCGATAAACGGAACGTAAGGTACCAAAACATGGGAGCCGGGCAAACCCAACTATTGACCCAAGACATGATTCGGAGCCGATGCATATAGTGCTATAAGTTCGGGGTGCCGCACTCATGAGAGTGTTTGGTCTTCTCACACCGTGTTTTGGGGTGCTTAAGCCCCTGGTGTACTGGCCGTACCAAAGTGTACGGTTGCATAATGTCATGACTGAACATATTTGTATAAAAATAGATGAATACAATAATAGATAAGAGCTATGTATTGTTTATTAAAAAGGGCTGCTATGAAAGCAGAACGATACAAATAGTGCGATAAGCAAGGGATGGGATTATTTGACATGTCCCCCTCCAGGGGCAAGCTGTGAGACTTTTAAGTAAAACAAGTATTTAGCTCGTTATAGAGACCACCTGGACATTTGACGTGGCTTGTTCTCTCCCTGGCTGTTGCATCGTGTGTTCGGCGAGTGTATTGCCGGACATGCCTTCCGGATAGTTGGTTCCTGAAAGTATATATAAAAAAGGAAACGGCAGAATAGGGAGCCCCTAGTGCGGTTGAGCCGCATTCTGGGCGTGCCGTGGTTGTGCCCCTCCCCTTATGCCCATGGTATTTCCAGAGCGTAATTATGTATGTGTGGTACCGCTATCGCTGTCTGGCGAGGGGTGGGGTTGGGGCCGCACTGCTATGCTTGCTCGGAACGTGCCAGCCGGTTTTGTTGTAGGTTACTTCGGGCGCGCTTGACGTTGTCTGGACGTTTAACACCCGGACTGGAGAATTGCCTTGAGGCTACTTTGTACTTCCGCCGTCAGGGCCGCCGTGTGCTCCTCCGTTCGGAGGGAGCGTTCGGTGTTTCCATTTACCGTAATGACTCCGCAAGGGCCTGGCATCTTGAGCTTGATATATGCGTAGTGCGGCACCGCATTGAATTTTGCGAATGCGGTTCGTCCGAGCAGGGCATGATAGCCACTTCGGAATGGGACTATGTCAAAGATTAACTCTTCGCTTCGGAAATTATCCAGGGATCCGAAGACCACTTTGAGTGTAACCGAGCCTGTACAGCTGGCTTCCACACCTGGTATGACGCCTTTAAAGGTCGTCTTGGTCGGTTTAATCCTTGAGGGTCTATGCCCATTTTGCGTGCTGTATCCTGGTAAAGCAGGTTCAGGCTGCTGCCACCATCCATCAGGACTCTGGTGAGGTGAAATCCATCGACAATTGGGTCTAAGACCAATGCGGCGAATCCGGCGTGGCGGATGCTGGTGGGGTGGTCCCTTCGGTCAAAAGTGATCGGGCAGGAGGACCATGGATTGAACTTCGGGGCAACTGGCTCCATCGCGTATACATCCCTGAGTGCACGCTTCCGCTCCCTTTTGGGTATGTGCGTTGCGTATATCATGTTCACCGTCCGCACCTGTGGGGGGAAACCCTTCTGTCCTCTATTGTTGGGCGGTCGGGTCTCTTCCTCGTCATCGCTATGCAGCCCCTTGTCATTGTTTTCGGCACTTAACTTGCCTGCCTGCTTGAATACCCAATAGTCCCTGTTGGTGTGGTTAGCGGGCTTTTCGGGGGTGTCGTGATCTGGCCAAGCGGTCGAGTATTCGGTCCAAATTGGACAGACCCGAGTAGTTCTTTTGAATGCCTTTTTCCACTGACCGGGTTTAGAGCCTATGAATCCGGCATTGACTGCCGTATCCTCGCTATTGCGCTGTTAATGCGGCGTTTGTTTTTGTTACGACGCGACCTGCCATTTACGGTCCTTGATATCGGGACGCCAGAATTTTTGCTGAGGTTGTTGCTGCGTGCTACCAGCTGTCCTCACCCGCGCAGAAGTGGGTCATGAGTGATGTGAGGCTGCCATGGATTTCGGCTTTTCCTGTCCCAGGTGCCGGGTAAGCCACTCGTCGCGGATATTTTTGCTTGAAGCTGCAAGGGCCTCCGCATCCGGACAGTCGACGATTTGGTTTTTCTTGGTTAAGAACCGTGTCCAGAATTGTCTGCCGATTCGTCTGGCTGCTGAATTATGTGGCTTAGGTCATCAATTTCTGGTGGTCGCACATACGTTCCTTGGAAAGTTATCGAGGAATGCGGCTTCCAGGTCTTCTCACTCCCAATTGACTCTGCTGGCAAGCTGTTAAGCCAATGTCGGGCTGGTCCTTTAAGCTTGCGGGGGAGATATTTGATGGCGTGAAGATCGTCACCGCGGGCCATGTGGATGTGAAGGAGATAGTCTTCGATCCAAACCGCGGGGTCTGTTGTGCCATTGTAAGATTCAATATTCACGGGTTTAAACCCTTCGGGGATTTGATGATCCATTACTTCGTCTGTGAAGCATAGTGGGCGTGCGGCGCCTCTGTCCTGGGCGATATCACGACGGAGCAAGAAAGATCTTTGTCTATTTTGTTCGGCCCGGCCGGACATACTGTGTCCGGCGCGACGGTTGTCGTCATGTATCATGGGGGCTCCCACACGATCCATAGATCGATCTTGATTGTCTTGCCCTATCCTCCAATATATCTCGCAAGTCCGGAGCGTTCCCCTGTGGCCTTGTGCTTTTTGACGATGCCGGGGTGCGGCTTGGGTCGAGGCGAAAGGCCTCTCTGTCGCGGCCACGAGGTGGCCGATCGGGCGCATCGTATCTGGTGATGTAGGTTTAGTTGCTTTCCTCTTAGTTGGGGTCGCAGCCTGCGCTTTGGGTAGCTTTGGAGGGGCGTTCGAGTTTACTCTTCGGCCGCCAGGACTTCAGTCCATCTGTCGGCTAGCAAGTCTTGGTCAGCTCTAAGTTGCTGCTATTTTCTTGAGGCTGCTTGTCGTGGCAAAGCCTGGTTTTGAACGTCTGTTCGACGGGATCTTCTGGCACGACGTTCGTCGTGTCGAGGCTTGCCTCGTCTTTGGAGGGAGGCATATTGTGTCCTGACCCTCCTGTCCGCAGCTCTCCATGAGGGCTGGCTCCCTCATCCTCCTGTGCTGAATCCTGCTGGAGGGGGTTGTCTTCGCACTGTCCGGGTGTTGTTGTCTCCAGTGCCGGACCGCCATTTTTGCTTTGGTGGGATTGAGCGGTGCGCTGATGTCGGTGCTTGGGTTGCTTCTTGGAGGGTCGTCCTCCGTTTTTTTCATTGCCATCCTGCTTTGGGGGTGTCCACCATGTATATGTCATATGACGAGGTGGCTTTCATGCCCTATAGGGCTGGTTCTTGTCATCTCTTCATCGGCGTCCATACCGTCGAATGTCTTTGGAGTCGAAGTCGAGCATGCGGTTAGATCGTCGAAAGTGCTACAAAGTGGGTGGTGGGTGGGTTTTCCGGCCAGGGCTCTCCTGACAAAGAGAGAGACTTTAGTGAATTCAGGATATCGCCAAAGGGCGAGTTGCTGAAGATGTCCGCGGCGGTGAACTCCATGATCGGAGCCCAATCGGGTCGATCGGAAGGGGTGCGGAAGATTAGGAGTTCGGAACGGATCCGGCACCTTGGAGTCATAGGCCTCGCAAACGACTAGGCTGGTATTCGGCTCTATCGCTGTAGAGATTGCGGCTCCTGGGGCAGCGTCCAACCGTCCGTCCCCGACCGGCGTAGTCGGCTCCGAGCTAATGGTCGGAGCGGACACCTGAGTGGCGCTTTGGGCGCTGTCCGGCGGCAAAGCTAGAGCATGCCCATCGTGACAGTGTGGCGCGCTCGGCCGTGGCTCAAATCCGTCGAAGATCAAGTCCCCGCGGATGTCGGCCGTGTAGTTTAAACTTCCAAACCTGACCTGATGGCCAGGGGCGTAGCTTTCGATCTGCTCCAGATGGCCAAGCGAATTGGCCCACAGTGCGAAGCCGCCGAATACGAAGATCTATCCGGGGGGAAAAGTCTCACCCTGGACCGTGTCGTGGTTGACGATCGAAGAAGCCATCGGGCCTAAAGGTGACGACACAGAGGAACTCTCAATGAAAGCACCAATGTCAGTGTCAAAACCGGTGGATCTCGGTAGGGGGTCCCGAACTGTGCATCTAGGCGGATGGTAACAGGAGACAAGGGACACGATGTTTTTACCCAGGTTCGGGCCCTCTCGATGGAGGTAAAACCCTACTCCTGCTTGATTAATATTGATGATATGGGTAGTACAAAGAGTTGATCTACCACCGAGATCAGAGAGGCTAAACCCTAGAAGCTAGCCTATGGTATGATTGTTGGTTCGTCCTACGGACTAAATCTCTCTGGTTTATATAGACACCGGAGAGGGCTAGGGTTACACAGAGTCGGTTACAAGGGAGGAGATCTTTCATATCATAATCGCCAGCTTTGCCTTATCTACGCCAGGAGAGAGTGGCTAATCGGACACGGGACGAAGTCTTCAATTCTTGTATCTTTCATGTCCGGGAGTCCGGCCAAAGGTCTAGCGGCATCGGACACCCTATCCAGGACTCCTCAGTTCCAAAGCTTAATTTATCTACTTAAATATGTGATATTTCAAACTACATTTCAACTAGGAGATCTATTGTAACAAAAATAGCAAATACCTTTCTTAACAGCACTATATACAGTGCTTACCGATTAGGTCTTTAAACCCATTTATGACTGGGTTGGCCCACACGTCCGTGCTGACAAGGCAGCTTAAACCAACACATTTTGTTTGACCGTTGACACGAGGGACCCACATCTGACCTTCTATCCTTTTATTCCCCCTCAAATCATTATTTTTCCTGAACATTACTTCAAACAATACTGACGTGTGTTCGTCGGTGGCGCCAGTGATGAGCGAGTTGGCCGCCGCTCCGCCGGACGGGTCGGACGCCGCGCTGGCCTCCACACGGGTTGGTAGGCTGGCCCGAGCATGACTCACGAGCAAGCAAGCCGCCGCGCTGGCCTTCGCTCGAGCTAGATGGCTGGCCTAAGCGCGGCGCGCGCGAGCAAGCCGCCGCACTGCCGTGCCAATCTAGCTAGCAAACCTTGCAGACAAGCAGCTGGACGGAGCTATCTTGGCTAGCTAGCGGCCGCGAGCGCCGGACGGAGCTGACATCCGGGCTGCCGCAACATGGGCTCCGCACTGCCAGCGGTTTTGACCTCGCCTTCTGTCGGCGGTGGTAGCTGCGTCCCATGGCCGAGGATGACTAGGTGGACGGGCCGGAGGTAGGAGGTCACTCGAGGATTTTGGTTGGTAAGAGCATGTACAATGGTTGATAACGTAGTCTTATCTTATGTCTGCCACATATGCAAGTGGTAGTAGTTTCTTGGCATTTTAGTGGTTTCTTGCATTATTAGGGGTTTCTGGTTAGGAACAATGTACGTACTACTAGCGACAAAAGGCGATTCTAGGTTGCGTTGTACTCCAACAAGTACTACCAGTGGTCACGGGAGTGTATACCTCGGTTTGTGGGTTCGATCCCGGCCGAACGCATGGCGGCATTTTTTTTAAAAATAGTACTAGTACTACACTTAGCTGCGAGCCAATATTTTACACGGGTAGTTTGAGTTTTGAAGTCAAACGGATGTGCGGCCCCACAATCTTGGTGCACTGGACAGCCTAGCCACGTGAACGGGTTTTCCTTCCCAGCATCCCGTGGCTCGCGTGCTCGCCCTAGTCGCACCTTGCTTGCAGCTTCCTCATCAGCTAGCAATAACATATTTAAACAAGCGCCTCCCAATTAAGCCTGAGGAGCCGAAAAAGCCCGGCGGGGCATTAGGAACTGTGCAATATGGCTATGTAATCTATGTAAAGTGATCTACTACTAGTACTCTGTAGCTTGTGGTGTTGCATGCATGGACTTCACTCCCTTGTCGGATCTACTATAAAAGAAATTCCTCTTGACGTGTTTTTTTTGAAACAGAGGCAAAATCTTTGCTTCATCTCATTCATAAAGAAGGAACTACTAACAAAGTTCGACGAGATCCATTACACCTCCACAAATGGAAGCGAAAATCCTAGTCTCGCTATATCAAATAACTCAAATGTTCTGCCCCCGCAGACCGCAGTAACCGTCGCTGATAAACAGGCTGCTAGTGTGTGCGTGAGGAGCGACTGAGTAGGCCAGCTACTCCTACGTGAGAGGAGCGGCTGAATATAGCACCGAGAGTACCCACTAGGCCACTACGCAGGTGTACTTCCCCTGCATTGATAGTACAGCGATAGTTCTACAGAACAGTAGTACCCTCCACTTCCAACTGTAGCTCCTTGGCCCTGAGATTCAAGAGTTCAAAACTGGTGCACTATACTAGACTAGACTAGACTAGAAGTACAGTACATCGCACTAATACTCGTAGTTGAGAAAAGTAGTACTGGTACTGCTACAGTACGAGTACGTACTCCTCCGTCACATAATGTACGAAGTTTTTGACACTAGTTGGCGTGTACAAAAAATGGCAAAAACATACCCAAAATTTCTTGATCCACGCCAAAAACTACTACCTAGTGCCACAAATTTCTTACTAGTGCTATTATTTACAGTATAATGCAATCCCATAACGTTCCATAATGCTAGTACTAGTAGTAAATAATAGCCTCACCCCTTCGCCGAGGAACAATCTACAGTTGGAAGGGATGAGGCCATGCGGTTACTACGCTCTTATCTCCTCCTCGCCAGTTCCCCTCCCCCCGAAGAGAAGGCAGTTCGTCGCTGCTCCCATGGATTTGCCAGGCGGTTCTCCTCCTCATCGGGGCTGGGAGACCTTGGACGACGATCATCTGGGAGAAATCGCACGCCGCTCCGACGTCCTCACTGCTGCAAGACTCGGTGCTTCCTGAACTAACTTTTTCAAGATGTTGCTTAAACAGGTTTGGGAAAAGGCCATGCTTGTTGGTCTTCCATGCTTCCTCAAGGAGAAGGTTCTTCTATGGGACAATCTTCGAACAGTCCACCGCTCCCTGGCCATGGTTGCACATTGACTCCGATAGAGTTGCCGATGTTGAGAGGTAGTCGGATTTTGTCCGATGAGCAGGTCAGTAATGGAGTTTGATCATGTAGTACTTACTTATTCCATTTCCATCCCATAATTTCTCTGCTGCCCACCGTTTTATATATAGGTTTGGGTCGGTGCCAATGAAGATTGGCTTGCATAACTTCCGTCGGATACCACCATCATTTCTCACAACATCCACAGCAGTGCGGCCGTTCCGGTAGACCCCTTCTCCACCATTGGGATCGGCCTTCCGGACTGGCTGGGCTTGAATAAGTATGATGATGCCTACATGAGATTGAAGAAGATAGCAATTGTCGACCCACCGACGAAGCGACGCGGCTACGACGATTACTATCTCATCGCGGTGTTCAACATAGGGATTGCCATCAATATAAGATGCAGTAACGGCAGAGGCTGGCGCATGTTGGCGGCGGCAGATTTGTACCCCTACACGTTCGAAGACACCGTGCGCCATCTAGGCCGCATCTTCGCGGTGACAAGCCAGGGGACTTGTTTCATCTGGTTGCCATCCTACGGTACGGGAGATTACAAACGGAATGGACAAACCATCATTTGCATCCCTAACGGTACTCCATTATTTTGCAGGGACCAGTCATCCCCCGATCAAAATAAGATCGCCGATCCTAGATGTGCATTTGCATCCGCGATTCGGTCTAACCTGGAACCTTGTAGCTGACTTTGGCATATTGGGATCAACTATCTTAGTGGTCGTTACCCATGGTACCACTAATGTGCAACATGGTCACACAATCTACCACGATCGGACCGTCACCATCTACCCAGGTATTCCATTTTTTAACCCTCTCGCCTTCTCTTTCATTGTTGTACTAGTAGTATACTTAGTACTACTAGTAGGAGTACTTTTTACCTTGGAGGACACGTATAGCTAGCTGGGCCCTTGAAGACTTGAACCCACTAGCTGCTACCATTTTTGTTTTTCCATGTCTTACTATCTCATCCATGTAGCCAAGAGTGGCTATATATAATAAGCCGGTTATTTTACTTCCTCTATACCGGAGTAGTACTATTTGCTGCACAGTATTACTGACCGCCATATTTGAGCACAACATTATTATGCATGGACCTTGACTATGTACGTCACCATGTGTCCAGATCTGGGATGCCGCGTGTACCAGATGAACGGCGCCGAGTTCGACCCCCGTGATGCTACGTGGGTGCCGAGGAACACTCTTGGAGAGTACTCGCTTTTCATCGGGGACAGCTACCCCATTGTGAAGCGGATGCCACCTTCCGTGCACGACACGGAAGGCCTGCCGTTCATGAAGCATGGTTGTGTCTTCATTGCGCACCGCCGGATGAACGACATGCTGGGACACGCTATCCCTGATTTATGCCGCTTCAGCTTGGATGAGTCTCCATCGTGTGGAACCGGACTAGAAAGATGCGACAATGATTCCCGTTGCCCACCGCTATGGATCATACCATCCAAGAAGAACACCTGGGACTGGAACCTGGAGGAGGACATGCATGTAGCCCATCTATAACGTGTAAGTGGAGTATGGTAATTGTGAACAGTAGCGCTGTGAATATATGTAGACTAGTCGTGCACAAATTTATCACATGAATTGGAGATGAACTTGTGTGGCATACTGGCATTTGTCCTTTAGAATTTATTACTAGTAAATGTGTTATGTGTACGTGCAACTTGTGTGGTTGTTGCACGGGCTCCAACATGCTCTTTGAGAAAAAAAGGTGGCACAGCTTTGGATATACGTGATGTGGCGGCATCATACAGTAGCATCGTTCGCTATAGCTGTAGTACACTCCTACTAGGACGACAACTCCTATAAAACCTTGCGCCTGGCTCTTTGCCTCTTCGGGAGGTTCAACAGTTCATACTCGTGTGAACCTTGCACTTGCCTCTTCGCCTCTTTGGAAGGTCCAACAATGATGATACTACAGTACAATATGTGTCTGGCAATCTGACACCGATTGAACTGCTGCACGTCCACCGCGAGGGCGAGGGCGAGGGAGAGGAAGAGGGAGAGGGCGTTGTAGTCAAAACCCTCTCCTCGTCCTGTGAACCACCGCGCGCGTGGGCGAGGGAGAGGCATAGTAAGCAAGCTTCTCCTCGTTCGGCGAGTTGACGGGACACATCAAAGCAGTACTAGTACTAGTAGTAGTCCATACTGCGTCCTTTCCGATTAATATGGCTTAATTTGAAACGAGAAAAATACACTCGCGGTCAACGTATGTAACAATACGCTCTTTACGGTCACTATATATAGTTTTGCGTCGATTATACGATCACTAGCTCATCGTAGAGCATCGTATTGCACCCTACTGACCGGCCACATAGTCGACGTGGCACTTTGTTAATTGGTTAAATTGTCACCTGGTTTCTGGGTCCCACTTGTCAGTTGGCGGAGCAAAGAAATCAGTTAAACAAAACTTTACGCAGGCGCCACACAAGTCCAACCCTTGTGCCCGAACCGCCCTGGCTGTGTATGTGAGTGCATGCATGTGTCCTCCCTCGGCCTTCCAACAAAGAGTGTACATCGGCTATAAAACAAAGAGTGTAGTAGTACATGATGTACATCTACACTTTCCAATGCATTTAGCCTTTAATCTAAATCGATATTTATTGACTAATGCACCAACTTGTGCTGTAGGTATAGGCTACATGTCTATCCTTAATTACAGCATGCAACGGCCTTCATTTAATCTTCTTATCTCAATGGTCGCATGCACACATAAGTCTGCTACTTTTGGGCATTAATTATACCCTGGTAATTGTGTAAATCTCTAAATGTACAGTCTTTCACGGACGTAGGGAGTAGGTTGAGCACTTGAGCGTGAGCGTGTGTGTTGCGTCGTGTGCTGTGTGCCGCATGGATGCGTGAGTGTTGCGTGCGTCCATGTGGAGTACGTGTGAGTGTTGCATGTTGCATGCATGCATGCATGGGGCTTACTCCCTCCCATTGGCATGTTCATATTTCAAATTTCCTCTGTTCCCTCCATATGGTGATACTCCCTCTGTTCCCAAATACTCCAGTACGGAGTAAAAGCCTCCCTGTGTCCCCAAATATGGAGTATTTGTCTTTCTACAGATTTCAACAAGTGACTAGGTACGGAGCAAAATGAGTGAAGTGAGCATAGAGGCATAGGGATACTGTAGAAAGGTAATCATCGCTATCCATCATTCCCCATCTCGGTCAGAGAGAACTATTCAACTAGTCTTCACAGTGAAGTGACAATACACACTGCAGCAGATGGGACACGTAATTAATAAGTTGAACTAGCGTGTTGGTGTTACTAAATCAGCCTTACCCAGTACTGCCATCATGTTTGCCAGTAGAGCACACTTCCGCAAATACGCCTACGCACCTGTGTCCTCCATTAACTGACATATGGGCCCTCTTGTGGTAGACCCACATGTCATCGGTGTAACTATTTACACTCCGGAGGACGGTGCCTATATCTTGGTAGTAGTACTAGTAGAATTGAGATTTAATGCACTTTCTTCCCCGTCTTCCACTCTTCTTCCTCCTCTCTTCTTCTTCCTCCTCTCTTCCCCATCATCGGCCGCACACCATTTACCCCTGCTCACTGCTCGCCCGCCCGCGCCATCTTCCTTGGTAGCTCACGCGTACCATATCCCCGCGTGCACTGCTCGGCCACACGAGGAGAAGCTTCTTCGCTCGCCCGCCCGAATCCACTTCCCCGCTGGCTCGCAGGCACCAAAAACCCCAATGGCAGAACCGACTGACACGCAGAGCCGCGATTGGAATTCCCTCCCCGATGTTCTCTTGGAGCAGATCTGTAGTCGTATGGACCTACTCAGCACCGTCCATCTGGCCGCATGCTCGGTGTCTTTGTACCGTCTACTCGTCTGCAACCGGCCGGCTCTTTTCAAGACACCCTGCTTGCTGATGCCCGATCCTCGCAGGTGGCCCAGACACCGACTTGACGATCCTACGGAGGTTGCCGTGGTGCCCCTCGACATGCTACCACTACCCGTCCACCTGTCCTTCATGCGCGGCCACTACTGGGCGGGCATGAAGGCCAACTGGATCGTCCTCATCCACCACACCGGTAGTCCGTGGCGTCTCGTGGATATCTACACCCAGCGAGAGATCACCCTTCCATCGTTGGATACCGCCGACATCGAGCCTCGCGGCCCGCCGGACACTCCTGCCTACTACGCACGAGACGCGTCAAGCTTTTGGCTCGACCTCTGTTTGCAGAAAGTTGTAATCTGCGAAGTGCCCACACCATCAGAAGACTACATGGATTACAAGCTCATTGCCTTGTTCAACATGGGATTAGTCTATCTGGAATCCGGTCGCCATACATGGTTATGGCTCATCATCAATCTTGTTGAGGCAACATTTCTGTCTGATGCTATAGTGCACGATGGCATCGTTTACGCGGTCGACGCACAGATTGGCTGCCTATACTGGTGGAATCTATCGTCGTGTAATTTTTCTATCTCATCTCATATTTACCTTATGAATACGACTGCCTATTCATTTGTTACAAATTTAGAATGCATAGCATGTCTATAACCACATCATTGCTATATGTTCCTCTCATTTCCTAGATTTTTATGACCACACATGTTATTGTTAGAGTTGATATGAGAACAATTGGCATCTAATGATTGTTAGAATACATATTATGAGCATAACATCATGATTGCTATATGTTACTCTCGTTTACTAGATTTTTATAACAACGCATGTTATTGCTTAGAGTTGATATGAGAATAGTAGTAGTAGTAAGTGCTATGGTAGAATATGAGTAGGCGCTGTCATAGCTGTTTTCCTCTCATTGTTACATGATGTTTGAACCATGACATGTTGCTAGAATATGAAAGCCATTGGCTTATTTTTTTAACTTGGGGTATGATTATGACCACGACATTGCAATTCTCTGTCTATGATATGTGTCACTGTTATAATAATCTTAATTCCACACATACTCTGAACATGATTGTTTATTTTTGTCCTTTTGGTCTCCAATTTCAATTGTTGCAGCAGACGCAAATGCGCTGGCCTTCATGATTCCAGGACCTGGAACCATACCAGCCGATGGGTGATGGTTTATCGCTCATTCAGCTGACGGCGGTCATTTGATGCTCATTCGCACATACCAAATTGACCAAACCATTACATCAAACCACATGCAGTACAATGCGTGGGGCGTTCGTGACATTGATGGCTATGGCTGCTTCGTGTTCGAGAAAGATCCCAGCTCCGTTGGGCCAGGCGTATTCAACTGGAGGCGGGTTTACAGCCTCGGCAACCACTCCTTGTTCCTGGGCTCAATTATCCGATCATCCAACCAATCATCGATCATATCACCGCCGATGATTACTATTCTATGCAACTTCCATTCGTGAGGGGGGGCTGTGTTTACACATCATACCATGGGTTTCATGAATCACCATATCCAGAGATTCGTCGACACAGCTTGTTGCCAGGTAATCTTCAGTGTGTGAAAGGCATCAAGCTTCCATGCGATGGATGGCTTTTGCAAACCCGACATGCGGCGATGTGGTTCATGCCAACAGCAAATATGCACAACTTGATTCGTGCTGATATCTAGACTGAGCCATGTATTCTGCTGCTGTAGCACGACCCTCTTTTGTTGGATATTATGTACTGTTGTTAGTTTGAAGCACTCCTCTGGTTTGAAGGATAGATATCTTCCTGGGATCAAGTGCATCCTAACTCACCTGCGTAGGATGTACTGATAATGATGATGGAGATGCTGTGCAGAAGCCATATATATACATATATCAGTTAGGCTTCAAGTGCGTACTTGTTAGTTAAACCTATGTATAAATTGTGACACTAAATACGACTAGTAAGTAGTACAGTAGCAGTACTAGTATACGTCGGTCAAATTATTCATCATGTCCACACATTGAATTGACGTGACAACACGCTGCGCGTGAGGTGACACAAGAATCCCGGTGGCGTGTTCGGGTATTCCGGACTTCAGATTTGGAGTACCACTTATCTGTTGAAATATTTATTTTTCGAAACGGAGGCAAAAGATTTGCCTGATCCATTAAATAACAGGAGAATAGAGTTTAGAGTTTTTACAAGCGCCCTTGCAAAACAACATGGCAATTACTCTCGTACAACTGTCGAAGAAGCGCGAGTTTTTACTCTGTCGAAATCTTTCATCACTCACTTAAAACAGTCGATTGGTCATACATTGAGTACCACATAACTGGAATTATCGATGCAAGTAGAAGAAGGATTGGCCGGTGCTGCCGGCTGGCGTCAAGTTCGATCCCACGGATCAAGAGCTGATCGAGCACCTTGAGGCCAAAGTGAGTGTTGACAGTGCGAGATTTCAGTCTCTCATCGATTTGTTCATACCAACCATCGACAGCGAGCACGGCATATGCTACATCCAACCTGAGAAACTTCCAGTTAAGACACCGATCGGCCATCTACTTGCACAAACATATTCCTTTGTTTATAGCTCTATTTTTCTTTTTAGACGCAGACCTGGTGAAACAATTACAATTTGACAGTTAATAAAAAGTGAAACAAGTGACTGCAACATGCCAAAGATGTTATGAAAATGCCAACTAGGTACACTAAAACCTGTATTCCACAATACTACAGGTATCACACTGAGTGGCCTAAGGAAGCATTTCTTCCAGCGCAATTCCAGGGCGTTCAAAAGGGGCACGTGGACGCGTCACAAGATACAGTCGGAGTGCGGCACGCACACGATGTGGCACAAGACCGGCAATACCTTGCCTGTGATGGTCAACGGCCGGCAGACGGGCAGCAAAAAAGGTTCTGGTGCTGCACACCAACAAGAACTTCGACTAGCAGAGGACCAACTGGGTGATGCACCAGTAACACATCGGGGACCTGGAGCAAGAGAAGTAGCGGGAGCTGGTCCTCTGCAAGATTTTCTACCAGACGAACACTAGGGCCAGGAGTAGTTTGGTATTGGTAGTTGTACTACCTTGTCGTCCGCAAGTTGGTATTGTTGTTAACGATCTTTTGGTATGAACTTGCATTTGCTTCCAACCATCATGCCGTGGGTCGACGTGAATATAAAGTTGAATCATTTGTTTTGAAACGAATTCTCAGGTACCTAATTTTTATTTGATGGGTAGCATAAGCACCCGCCGTTCGAATTCCCAGTTTTATAGTTTTTTCGAAACAAGTGCATGGACTTATTATCACGATAAAAAAATCCATGTTACATCCCAGTTATTAGTCTGTGCTTGCAGAATTCTCTCGTTTATTGAGCACGTATATTGTTTTTTCAGGTCGAGCAAGTTTCAACTGGGCTGTAGACTGACCAGGGTTGGTTTTGTTTTTAACAGGCCCAGCCCATGACGACGACGGGGCACAAAGATCCAGCAGGTATCTACTGGCCTCTGGCCTGCCAGCATTAGTTATATTTTGTCTTACAACATCCGCAGGCAGTTTTGTTACTGAGTCAAACAAACAGCCCAGTTCTATTTTCCTCTAGAAATGCATGTCCTACATCCGTTTTCTAATCTCTACCTATAGTTTTACTAGTTCATATACACGTATCATTATATTGAAAACACATAAAATTCCCTTTTCATATTTACATCCTTATTTTTGTTGTTTTTTCCTACCCCGCGCTGATTTTTTTACCACTGGTTTTCCCTTAGACCAACTCAATTGTCCCACGTCTTATTTGCTTACAAAAACAAAATGAGTTTTTTGGCAAATCAATAAGTTCTTAAAAAAATCTTTATCATTTCGGGATTACAACAGTTTGGACTCCACCGAAATATGCAAAATAAGGTTGAACTTTTTGATCGTGGTCCTGGGCAGAAAATGGGCTGTAATAAATTACTTAAGAATTAGCAAATGGGCTGCAAATTATAAAAAATAGCAAATGGGCTGCAAATTGTAAATAATAGCAAATGGGCTTTATGTTGTATGCCACAGATTTGGAGGATGACTTGTGGGCCTACTAAGTTCATGCGTACACAAGGTTTCTTAAAAAAGAAACTTAGTCAACAATCAACTCTACCAGCGTCAGACCGTTATGACATCTAACAGCAATCGTGCTTCTTCAGTCTCTGATCTTCCTGCCCCAGCCGCCCAAACCAGCGCTGTCGGAACCGCCTGCTCCCGCCTCCCGTGGCCGGAAGTGCTGCCGGGCAGGCCTCACAGCCCCATGATACTCGCATCCCTGGCCTGTCTATCCCTCTACTCACCCACACCTCCTGTTATTTTCCGGCGACGGCAGCCGAACCAGTCAACCATCATACTCTCCACCGCATGGGCAGCCACTGCCGTGTCTTCGCCGGCTCCCTGTCGTTCCCTTCGTAGGCCTCGCCGTCGTCCACGGCCCTGGTGCTCTTGGCGCGGCGTGGTCAACAATGTCCATCCAATGGCCGTAGTGCTTCTTCAACCTCTGGTCTTCTTTCCCCAGCTGCCCAAAGCAGCGCCGATCGTGCCGCATGCTCCTGCCTCCCATGGCCGGCTGTGCTGCCGCAGAGGCCTCACCGTCCCCATACTACTCCCACCGCTGGCCAGGTCATCCCTCCACTCACCCACTCACCCTGTTATTCTGCGGCGACGGCAGCCTCACACCGCAGCCGAACCAGTGAACCGTCGTACTCCTCTCCGCGTGGGCATCCACTGCCGCGTCTTCCCCAGCTCCGCGTCGTCCCCTTCCTAGGCCTCGCCATCGTCCACCGCCCTGGTGCTCTCGGCGCGGCGTGGTCAATGTGGTCAATGACCGACTTCCATCGGAAGAGTACTGTACGTGGAGAGGCTGACAGCTGGGTCCACGGCAGCCGCAAGGAAGTGCCTCCTTATTACGCGCAAAATAATTATTCCTCCACCTGACAGCAGGGACCCACCGGACGGGCACCAGTATTTCGCGGAAAAAATGTTTCCCCTCTGACTGCTGTGACCCACCGGACGGGCCACCGTATTTCGCGAAAAAAAAAACGTTTACCCCTGACTGTTGGGACCCACCGGACGGACCACCGTATTTCACGAAAAAAACGTTCCCTCCACTGTCAGCTTGGACCCACCGGAAGTGCCTCCTTATTAAGCACAGAAAAATGAATACTCCCCCTGCTAGCTGGGACCCACCATGGTGGGAGGCTGACTTGTGGGCCTACTAAGTTGACGGGGACAATGGGCCTTGTCAACTTAGTCAATATGAATGATTCTAGCTCCATTGACCATACGATGTCCATCCAACGGCCGTCGTGCTTCTTCAATCTCTGCTCTTCCTGCTCCAGCCGCTCAAACAAGCGCCGGCGGGACTGCCTGCTCCCTCCTCCCCGCGACCGGCTGTGCTGCCGCGCAGGTCTCACCGCCCCATCGTACTCCCATCGCTGACCTAGTCATCCCTCTACTCACCCACACGGCCACACCTGCTGTTATTCTCCGGCGAGGGCAGGCGAACCAGTAAACCCTCGTACAGTTGTACTCCCCTCCGCATGGGAAACAACTGCCGAGTCTTCCCTGCCTCCGTGTCGTTCCCTTCCTAGGCCTCGCCGTTGTCCATCGCCCTAGTGCTCTCGGCACGGCGTGGTCAACGTGATCAAGGAACGGTTTCCATCGGACGTGGACTGTACGTGGAGAGGCTGACAGCTGGGTCCACGGCCGCAGCAAGGAAGTGCCTCGTTATTACGTGCAAAATAATTATTCCTCCACCTGACATCTGGGGCTAATCAGAAGGGCCTCTGCATTTCATGAAAAAAACTTGCCCCCAGCTGACATGTCGGACCCACCAGCTATCTTCGCACGCAAGGAAGTGCCTCCTTGTTATGCACAAAAAAATGAATACTCCCCCTGCCAGCTGGAACCCAGCATAGTGGGAGGCTGACTTGTGGGCCTACCAAGTTGACAGGGACGGATGGATTTGTCAACTTAGTCAATATGAACGATTCTAGCTCCTGTTAACGTATGATGTTCATCCAACGGCCGTAGTGCTTCTTCAACCTCTGGTCTTCTTGCTCCAGCCGCCCAAACCAGCGCCGGTCGTGCCGCGTGCTCCTGCCTCTCGTGGCCGACTGTGATGCCGCAGAGGCCTCAACGCCCCCTACTACTCCCACCGCTGTCCAGGCCATCCCTCTACTCACCCACACCCCCTGTTATTCTGCGGCGACAGCAGCCTCACACCGCATCCGAACTAGTGAATCCTCGTACTCCTCTTCGCGTGGGCATCCACTGTTGTGTCTTCCTCGGCTCCGAGTCGTCCCCTTCCTAGGCCTCGCCGTCGTCCACCGCCGTGGTGCTCTCGGCGCAGCGTGGTCAACGTGGTCAAGGAACAACTTCCATCGGATGTGGACTGTACGTGGAGAGGCTGACAGCTGGGTCCACGGCCGCCGCAAGGAAGTGCCTCCTTATTACGCGCAAAATAATGATTCCTCCACCTGACAGCGGGGACCCACCGGACGGGCCACCGTATTTCGCAAAAAAAACAATTCGCCCCCTGACTACTGGGACCCACCAGCTAAATCTTCGCACGCAAGGAAGTGCGTCCGGGCAAAAGAAACGATTCGCCCCCCTGACTGCTGGGACCCACCAGCTACATCTTCGCACGCAAGGAAGTGCCTGATAGTCGGGACCCACCTGGTCGAAGCGTACGTAGCGTTGTCATTCTGGTCGCGAACGTGTACGTACATACTGGTCGATGTAGAGGCGCGCACGTGTCATAGATGTAGAAGTGCGCACGTGTCATAGTAGAGGCGCGCACGTAGCTTGTACACGTACGTACAACGGCGAGGGTGCAAGAAAGAAAATACGGCCACGTACGTACATACAGGCAGGGTATCTAACGCCTATCGCGCATACGTACATGGCTGGGTTGAAACGGAGAAACAACATCGTCGTCGTGTTCATGGGGAGCCAACCGGCTGGGTCGGAACGGAATGCATGGTCGTGTTCATCGGGAGGGCTTGGACGGAACAGGCGATGGAAACGAGGCCTGGCGTACCGCACAACGGAGGAAACGGCCTTGTGTTCGATCTGCCACGTTCGAAATAGGGTCCTGTTGATCGGGAGGGGCCTGGCGTACCGCAAAACGGAGGAAACGGACCTTCTACGGTCGAAACGGGGGTCCTGTTGATTGGGAGGGGTGTGGCGTACCGCAAAACGGACGAAACGGACTTGTGTTGGAGCGCTACGGTTGAAACGGGGGTCCTGTTCATCGGGAGGGGTGTGGCGTACCGCAAAACGGACGAAACAGACTTGTGTTGGAGCGCTACGGTCGAAACGGTAGGGGGGGAAGGGTGTGGCGTACCGCAAAACGGGACTCCACGGGATACTGTTCATCTCCATTGTCGACCTCCTCCAGCCTCCACGGGCTACCGTCGACCTCCTCCAGCCTCCACGAGCTCCTCTTCATCCAGCCTCCACCGCGTGCTACTCCACCGGCTACTGTTCAACCACCCCTCCACGGGCACCCCTCCACCGTCTACTGTTCATCCAGCCCTCCACACCACGGGGTCCTGTTCAACCACCCCTCCACGGCCACCCCTCCACCGTCTACTGTTCATCCAGCCCTCCACACCACAGGTTCCTGTTCATCCAGAGGCAACGCCACCGCTTACTGTTCATCGACCTCCCCCCATGCAACGCTCACTGTTCATCCCAGAGGCAGCATTGATCGGCTTCAGTTAGCAGCAGTAGCGAAGGAATCGCTCCATTGGGTTCAGTTAACAGCCATCAATCGATCGCTCAGGTTCAGTAACGCGTAGCCTGCAGTGCAATCGCTCGGGTTTAGTTAGAGCCCAACGCATCGCTCGGCTTCAGTTAGAGCCAATGCCTCACACACACGCGCGTACGTACGAGAGAAACGCGCATCGCTCCGCCCCGACCTCCCACCGTAACCGGCAACTCCCCGAAATTTTCCACCCCCTCGCTTCTACCACGGTTTTTTCCGTCATGGACGGCCCAAAGAATGTCATGCAGCTGCGTCTCCGGCCCGCCCAGACGAAAAGCCCATTTTCTATCATGATTTTTTGTCATAGAAGTAGGAGCCCACCACATCTATGATGATACCGGGTTTTGTCACAATTATCGTCATAGAAGTGTCATATGTATGACAGAAAAAAATTCGTTCGGCCCAAAATGTCATGAATGTGTCTTTTTTTGTAGTGCTGGTGGCGGTTCGGGAGGAGCGCCGGGTCAAGACCGCGTCGGTCGCAACCTCGGCCGCAGCAGCACAAGGCCAAGAAGACCTCGCGGAGACCCCGGCCGCAGCAGATGGGGATCAGCCTCAGCAGGGGGACACACCCAGGGCGGAAGAGGCCCCGCCAAGCGACCAGGCGCTGGGGGCTCCGCCATCTCAGGAGGCGCCTCGACCTCTGGAAGACACAGGCCATGTCAGCGCCCTCAACCTCGTCGAGCATCCTGTGTACTTCATTAGCACGATGCTGTGGGACGCAAGGGCATGATACCCCATGCCTCAGAAACTCTTTCTCGCGTTACTAGTGGCCTCACGCAAGCTATGACACTACTTTCAAGGTCACCCCATCAAGGTCGTCTCGGCATATCCCTTGGAAAGGGTGCTCAGGAGCCCCAACTCAGCTGGAAGGGTCGCCGAATGGAACATCAAGTTGCAAGCATTTCAGTTGGAATTCAGCATGACCAGGGTCGTCAAAGGAGCCGCACTTGCAGATTTCATGGTGGAATGGACAGAGGCGCCAGGGCTCGAAGCGGGCGAGGATCGGTCGCTTTCCCCAGGAAGTGAGGCACCGGACGGTTGGGTCATGTACTTCGACGGAGCATTCTCGCGACATGGCACAGGGGCTGGCGCAGTGCTCATATCTCCCACTCGGGACAAGCTCCATTATGCCGTGCAGCTCTGCTTCCAGCATGGAGAGAAGGTCTCCAACAACATAGCAGAATACGAGGGCCTGATAGCAGGCTTGAAAGCTGCAGCTGCCTTGGGGGTCAAGCGCCTCATCATCAAGGGCGATTCACAACTCCTCGTCAACTTCTCCAACAAGGTGTACGAGCCGAAGGACGAACACATGGAAGCATATCTTGCGGAGGTCCGCGGGTTGGAAAAGCAGTTTTGGGGGTTGGAGTTGCAGCATGTACCCCGAGGCACCAATCAAGAGGCTGATGACATCGCGAGGAGGGCGTCCATGCGGCTGCCTCAGGAGCCCGGCGTCTTTAAGGAACGACTCATCAAACCCTCAGCAGCACCGACACTATCAAGTACAGCGCAGCCTCGGGAGCTCTGGCCTGCGGCCCGACCTCAGGAGCACGCCTGCTCCTGGCGCTGGAGCCTCAATAGGGATGTTGGACCGCGGAATTCAAAGATTACCTGATGCAAAGGACTCTGCCAGAGAAGGAGGAGGACGCAGAACGCGTGGCGCGGCAGGCCATAGCCTACTGCATCCAAGGCGGAGAGCTCTACCGGAAGCGGTTGAACAATGTTTCCCTGCATTGCATCTCCAGGGAGCGAGGGAAAGAGTTGCTGGCAGACATTCACAGTGGGGACTGTGGGCACCGCTCGTCTTCACTGACCCTCGTCGGCAAGGCATTTCGGAGCGGGTTCTATTGGCCAACAGCACTCAACGACGCAATCGAGCTGGTGAAAGCTTGTGAAGCCTATCAATTCCATGCCAAGCAGATTCATCAGCCGGCTCAGGGCCTGCAGACCATCCCCCTCTCCTGGCCGTTCGTTGTTTGGGGACTAGACATCATGGGCCCGTTTCCTCGGGCGCCAGGGGCTACCGCTACCTCTACGTCGCCATTGACAAGTTCACCAAGTGGGCAGAGGTGGAAGCTGTCTGCACCATCCCAGCTGGTTCAGCGGTCAAATTCATCAAGGGCCTCGTGAGCCGGTTTGGGGTGCCTAATCGCATCATCACCGACAACGGTTCGCAGTTCACCAACAATCTCTTCAAAACATATTGTGCTAACCTTGGAACGCAGATATGCTACGCTTCGGTGGCACACCCTTGGAGAAACGGCCAGGCTGAACGTGCCAATGCAGAGGTCCTGAAAGGCCTCAAAACCAGGACCTTCAAGAAGAAGCTGGAGGCCTATAGCAGGGGCTGGTACGACGAGCTCCAGTCCCTGCTATGGTCCATCCGCACAACCGCTACCAAGTCAACCGGTGAAACCCCATTCTTCCTCATCTACAAAGCTGAGGCGGTCCTCCCTCACGAGGTCAGGCATCGCTCCGTGCGGGTCCTGGCTTTCAACGAAGCACGGTAGGACGCCATGCGGGGGATGGACCTCGTGCTGGGGGAGGAACACCGTCGGGAGGCTGCGCTTCAGGCAGCGAGATACCAACAGGCGTTGCGGCGGTACCATTGCCGCAACATCCGCCCCAGCACCCTCGAGGTAGGTGACCTCGTGCTCAGGCGGGTGCTCTCCAGGGAAGGGCTGCACAAGCTCTCGCCCATGTGGGAGGGCCCGCTCAAGGTTGTTCATGTTTCTAGGCCTAGCGTCGCGCGCTTGGAGACCCGGGAGGGGGTGCCCATCTCGAACGCGTGGAACATCCAGCACATCCGAAAGTTCTACCCTTGAAGAAAGGCCCAGCGCCTGTAAAGAAGGCCTGGCGCATGTGAAGCTTGTCGTGCCAGGAAAGTCCCGGTGCCTGTGAAGAAGGCCAACGCCTGTGAAGCTCATTGCCCCGATAAAGGCCCGGTGCCTGTGAAGAAGGCCAATGCCTGTGAAGCTCGCCGCCTGTGACACTCTCACGTAATAATGAGTTGGGGTTGTACACGCCCCGGAGTCTCCGGAGGGCCGCCCTCGGGCCTCGGGGGCTCCCGCCCACGCCCAGTGGCAGCACTTAGCTCCGCGCTGGTGAGAAGACGTCGAAGACTAGATTAGGTGCCGGATGCGGCTTTTTCATTTGCTTTCTGCAGTTGGCTTGTTCATCCTTATTTGAAATTTTATTGGAGTTTCTTTTAGCGTTGTTGCCATCCCCGACCCATGATTCTCTGTCTTTGTTGCTCGCCTGCCTCATCTTCTCTTTTGCAATTCTCGCGAGGGGGCTGCACGGGCGCCCTCGTGAGTGCTTTTTGACCCAGTTTCGTGAGGCTTCCCTATTCGAGTTCACCGCGGGAGCGCTTCTCCCGGTCTGTGCCCCACGGGCATCGCGACACAAACGCAGGACTTGAGCCGGCTGCCCTCACGACCAGGCTCGAAAGTTATCCCCCCGGCTAATTTTTGCAGGCCCCAAGACACACGACGAGGCCTCAGCTCTGAGAAGCAAGGACTGCGGCAAGTTCCCTCCAAGCTAAGTTGTTCCTACGCATGAGCATGCAACACCGAAACACAGCATGAGAATAATGAAAATAGCATAATAGATAAACGGCAATAGTCTAGCACGCCCCCACGGGGCCCCACACTTCTATCTCTTTGTACAGGAAAGGAAGAAAAACAAAATAGATGCGGCTTGCCCGGCGATGACTCATGGCGGGGGCTCATACTGCCCTCTGGAGCTCAGTCGGACCCCTCCTCACGCTTCACCGAGGCGCGACAACGGGATGACCCACTACCCCCCTCGAGGCAAGCGCGACGGCATGGTGGCTGGTCACGGCCGCCGCTGGAGGAGCTGTCATCAGAAGGGGAGCCGCCGAAGCTTGGCGAGCTATGAACGCCGCCGGCCACACGCCCACCTTCGTCTTCATCTCGGCCATCGCCGAAGCTGAGCACCTCGTCGCCGTCATCATCTTCGGGGCAGCACCCAACGCGACAGCCATCTTCTCCGAACACCCTCATGTAGAGGGTGGCGTCGCCGTCAAACTTGAAATGCAGGGTGCACCACCGGCCCAGGCCACGCGCGCGGGCAAACGTTTGCCAGCCACGGGCCAAAGCCACATTCCCGGCAATGGGGATCTCCAGTGAGACCCAAGAGGCCTTGTTGCAGCAGCCGTCCACTTGAAGCTAGAGGCCGCCAGGAGCGACGGCCGGGAGTTCGCCCGCGAAGAAGCGGGGAAGCTGGAGCCAACTGCCGGTTGGGTCCGCCGACCACACGATGAACTCCGGCAGCACCTCAGCCGACTGGAAGTGAGGCCTGGGAAGCCGCGCGGCCACGACGCGCCTCCCCTCACCCACCAGACGACCTCGGCCGCGCTTGGGCGGAGGAGAGTCAGGCCCTTCACGACAAGCCTTTCCTTTCTCCGCAGCCGAGAACCTCTTCGGCGGTGCCATAGGACGCGGCAAGCACCTGGGGTGGGGGGAAAGAAGAAGCAAGGAGGAAGATGTGCAGCAGGGGCCTGCCCCCCCCCCCCGCATTTATAACCGGAGGAGGCCAACCACGAGCCTCCATGATCGCATGTAATCATAACTCATTTTTGCATGCAGGGACTTGTCAGGTCCGGCAGTTGCCGAGGCAGCGTGGGGGAGTGGAAACGCCCACGTCCAATCAACCGCCACGCGGCACCCAAGGTCGCAGGCTGTTGGGGCCCACGACGCTCTGCACTTGCCCCTTCGCTTCTCTGCTAAGCCAAGTCCGAGTGCGCCTTGGGTCGGGGGATACTATCGGCATTCTGGGAACGGGGGTCCCCAGACTTGCCTGCCTGCGGCCTGCGGCGTGGCTCGAGTGGTGGCCCAATACGGCCCATCTTCATCAACGCAAACTCAAGACCCTCACGAGGGGCCAAGCCTCGCGGGGCGGACGATGCAAGGCTTCCTCAGGAGCGGCCTCGCCAGGTGGGCTCGCGAGGAGGCGGAGAGATCAAGGCAAGGGTACCTCACAAGGTGCTCGTGACACAAGCTGTGACGATCAAGACCAGGCTAGTCCTTGTTTCCTCTTTGGTGCAAAGGGGGCAAGCACAGGCGCGGAGTACCGAGGCATCAGGCAAAGGTTACCATTTCAATGCAACGAGACAAGGACCAGCAGAGCGGCAGGATGGAGGTCACCGTGGAGCCCAAGACGGCGTCATCGCCAGTGCCTTTGGCAGCCGTAGACCAACTTTAGTTAGGATAACTTTTACTAGATGTTCCCCTTCAAAATGGCCATTGTTAGCGCCCTTCCCGCTCCATATTTGGGAAGAGGACCAGGTCCTCTATATATAGGGCTAGCCACCACAGTAGAGAGGAGGATCGGATAGAGTCCCCATCAGATTCAGAGGCGATCGGACTCTCCCAAGTAGTTCATCGCACCAGCCCAAGAACACCTCTCGCGAGGCTGTTCTTCCCATTGTACTATTCATCATCAGCCCCTGAGGAAATCCACCACACCACACACTGGAGTGGGGTATTACACCACAACGGTGGCCCGAACCAATATAAATCTTGTGTCTCTCATGTTGTTCATTGTTTAGCTTAGATTCTCGCGAGGTGATTGGACGTGGATCGGTAGGGGGAAGATCTTCGCGCGCACCCCAGAGTTTGAACCTTAAGGGTCTGCCAAAACCCAACATCCGACAAACTCAACAAGTACCATCGGAGACACCTGTAGAGCACCTTTATAATCACCCAATTATGTTGTGACATTTGGTAGCACACAAAGTGTTCCTCCGGTATTCGGGAGTTGCATAATCTCATAGTCATAGGAACATGTATAAGTCATGAAGAAAGCAATAGCAATATACTAAACGATCAAGTGCTAAGCTAACGGAATGGGTCAAGTCAATCACATCATTCTCCAATGATGTGACCCCGTTAATTAAATGACAACTCAAGTCTATGTCTAGGAAACATAACCATCTTTGATTCAATGAGCTAGTCAAGTAGAGGCATAATAGTGACACTCTGTTTGTCTATGTATTCACACATGTACTAAGTTTCCGGTAAATACAATTCTAGCATGAACAATAACCATTTATCATGAATTAAGGAAATAAATGATAACTTTATTATTGCCTCTAGGGCATATTTTCTTCACCGGAGGCGACTCAAGGCCCAGAAAGATGAACCGCCATATGTTTAACTTGTATTGTAAGGCAAGTTTAGTTGGAAACCGAGCCGGTCACGCTTGTGTGAGCTAGCCGGGACTCTATAAGCTGCCGGGCATCAACCTATATATAAAGGGGTGACCCAGCGGTGGGTTAACTCAAGAAACAATCAATCGAGTACTTGGTTAGGCATATTCACTCCCTGGTAATCGAAACACAAGCAATACAATCGAAAGCAGGAGTAGGCTTTTACCTAGTTGAGAGGGACTGAATCTGGGTAAACTCTCTGTGTCATTTGTCCCGTTTAACCCCTTTAAGCTAACCTAGCTGCGATGGCTCCACACCTAAGTCCTTTTGCTATGGCATCTGTCATGGTAAATCCACGACAGTTGGCGCCCACCGTGGGGCCAGAGCACAGTGGTTTCAATTTTTTGAAGGGCAGCTTCTCAGGGATCAAGGGATACGCCGTGGGCCGGATGACCAACAGTCACCGCGGCCAAATCTACATCAACGACACAGGATGGGGTCCCGAGTCCGATTCAATCGAATACGGTACTGGGTCCCCTTCAGTGGACGTCTTCATCGGCAAGATCAGCGAGTCGGAGCCTGAGGCGTACACATGCACCGACATCATCGAGACGGCTCAGCGCACGCAACCTGTCAAAGGTCAAGCCGCCCCGAAGCATGCTTTTATGGGCTTTACTCAAGGAGTGGATCTTGAGGGAGGATATATGTCCAGTGGAGAGACGGCCATCTATTCTGCCGACGAGTCCTCAACCAATGAGACCAATTCCATGTATCAATTGCAAGGTGATAGGCTTGGGGGCTGTTCCGATGGCGACAGTATTCTGGACTCCTGTGAGCCGCCGAACCGGGTTGCGATCTTCATGGCCGGCACACAACCAGTGCAAAATTCCTGAACCGCGGCAGCAATGATTTCTGATTGAGTGGCCGCTGCGGCAGCCGGGGCAGGAGGCCCTGTGCGCCCACCGGCTCAAGTTTTATCTGAACTTTTGGAGGCCGTGGCCACTTTGCTGATGGTGGAGGTAACCCCGGAGAACCAAACGCAACATAATGTGGACGTTGCGAAGCATGCGCGATGAGATAGGTCAAGCTAAGGAGGATCTTAACGCTGAAAATGCCAGGATGGCAATAGAGCGAGCCACCTTGGAGATGGAATCGCGGCGGATTCAAGCAGAAAACTTTACCTTGAGCTTGGACCAGAATGCATCAAACAATGTTTTTAACAGGAGATACCAGAGTCATCTGCCTCATGAGTTTGGTGCAAGAAATCTCTTCAATACGCCTGGGGCAGGACCAAGTAACCCGCCCGGCGTGACCCGTGGCCCTGAAGTGCTTAGGACCAGAGGGGAGGCTCAACCCCATGTTGTGGATCCGTCTCGTGTCAATTTAACCCCGCCTCAACGAATCTCAACACCTCCGGGTCACTTCTCTAACACGTTGGACATCATGATTGCCACGGCATCATGATTGGCTGCTCTCCCAGTGATAGGTGAGAGTCCTGAGGCGGTCGAGGCTCAGAAAGCCGTGGAACTTCTTCAAACGGCGGTGGCTCAACAGGCGGCTTACTCCTACAGCCGCAATCGAATTCACTCAACTCCGCGTTCGAGTCAAAGCTATAGCTGGCACATGGAGTCACCGGCAGTTTCAAGCAGTGAGCGGCATCGTAACCAGCCCCGTGGGCATGACCCGCCATGGGCTGATAACCATTCTCAGTTGTTGGTAGATCAAGCACGGGCTCGCCGTGAGGCGGAGCTAGCGGCTCAGTTGGCGGCTCAGCAGCCTAAATTACCCCCTTTGGCGTCCATAGAAGCTGGAGTGACTTCTAGGACAGTGTGTGTGCCATGTTTAGTACTATTTCTACGCAATGAGCAGTTACCCAAGGACTTCAAGGGCCCTCAAAAAGTACCAAATTACACAGTCGATCGACCCCCAAAGGCTTGGATTGAGAGCTATGAGATGGCCATGGAGATGTTGGCTGTCAATGATGTTGTGTGCACTAAGTATTTCACCATGATGCTAGATGGGCCGGCCCGTACCGGGTTGAAGGGATTGCCCCCTAACTCTGTCAGATCATGGGATGAATTGAAGGTGCGTTTTATTCAGAATTTCAAGGATACATGCAAGCAGCCCATGTCGATTCTTGATTTAGACACTTGTGTCCAGAGTGAGGGTGAGTCAACCGCACATTGGGTATGCCGGATCTCGTCCATTATCCACTCATCAGATAGCATAATGTCGGCTCAGTTGTCCTGATTTTGGAGAAAAATTGCCGTTTCCTTCCCCTCAAGCAGAAGTTGGGGCGGCTTAAGCGCCATTGCAATGACATGGGGGAGCTCATGGCGGCCCTTGTCAAATATGTTGATTCTGACAGCACTAAGGACCCTGAGTCTGATGAGGAAAGATCTAGTAAGGGTAAGAAGAATGGCAATGCAAAGGGACAATGACACAACGCGGTGGGTCAAGGCAATAATGGTAAGCGCAAGCATGCTGGCGGTGGTTCAAATTTTGTAGCTAACACGCAGAGTTATAATGGTAAGCGTAAGGGAAAGTCGTCAGCACCCCGGTTTGGTGGGCAAAAATTCAACCTTGAGGCGATGATGAATCAGCCTTGCCCAAAGCATGGTACTCAATATAAGCCGACCAATCATCTCTGGAAAGATTGCTTCATCATGAGGGAGTATAGAAATTCCAGTTTTTATTAGGGTAACCAAGGCCTGCACGGCGGGTCAGGATCCGGCTCACATGGATCCGGCTTTGGAGGTGGCGGCTCAAGCTTTGGATTCCAGGGTCAAGGTAATCAAGGCGGTTTTAACCAGCAATCTAATCAGGGTAATCAGCAGCAACAGCAACAGTCTGGTTATCAGATTCATCTGAAGTAGCTGAATAGTGGTCAATATCATATGTTTACCATGAGTTTGTGCAAGCGGGATCAGAAGATTCACAAGCGGGCGGTGAACGCGGTTGAGCCGGCGGTCCCCCAATATTTATGATGGTCAGAGCAGCCCATTGTATGGAGCCACGAAGATCACCTGCCCCGGGTTGATAATCCGAGTCAGCTGGCTTTGGTGGTGGCACCGCAGGTTGGAGAATACAAGTTTACTAAAGTGCTCATGGATGGAGTAGCAGCACCAATATCCTCTATTCTGATACTTTTTGCCATATGAATTTCACTGACAAAGATCTTAAGCAATCCTCTACAGTTTTTCATGGGGTGGTGCCTGGTAAGTCGGCATATCCAGTGGGCAAGATAACCTTGGAGGTGGTTTTTGGTAATGAGTATGACTACAGGGCTAAAAATTGACTTTTGAAGTGGTCAAGATCAAGAGCCCTTATCATGCCCTGTTTGGACGGCCGGCTTATGCTAAATTTATGGCACGGCCTTGTTATGTTTATCTGCCGCTCAATATGCCGGGTTATAAGGGAAACCATCACGATGCATGGAAACAGAAAGATAGCTTTGGAGTGCGAAGAGGGCGATGCTGCCTATGCTGAGTCAGCTTGTGCAACAGAGGAGCTGAAGTTCTATAAAGATAATATTGACCTAGTAGATATGACCCCCTTGAAGAAGCCAACCACAGAGCAGGACCCACTATTGAAGTTTAAGTCAGCAGATGATACTAAGTCGGTTGACTTCGTTCCTGGTGACTTGTCCAAGAAGTTCATCATTAGTGCCAACATGGATCCGAAATAGGAAAGCGCGCTCATCGAGTACATCCGTGAGAACCGGGACATCTTTGCATGGAAGCCTTCTGACATGCCAGGTGTACCGAGGGAACTCGCTGAGCACACTCTTAATATTGATCCAAAGTTTAAGCAGGTAAAGAAATTCCTTCATCATTTTAATGAAGAAAGGCGCAAGGCCATTGGTCAGGGAAGTGGCCCGGCTCTTGGCGGCTGCATTTATTGTTGAAGTTTATCATCCTGAGTGGTTGGCTAACCCAGTGCTGGTACTTAAGAAGAACGACACTTGGCGTATGTGTGTGGATTACACGGACCTTAACAAGGCTTGCCCGGCTGATCCTTTTTCTCTCCCTCGTATTGATCAGATCATTGATGCTATGGTGGTTTGTGAGATTTTGAGTTTTCTAGATGCTTGTTTTGGTTATCATCATATCAAGATGGCAGTTAAGGACCAGGAGAAAACATCCTTCATCACTCCCTTTGGAGCCTTCTGCTATGTGTTTATGCCTTTTGGGCTCAAGAGTGCCTGAGGGAGTCCTGGACTAGGGGGTGTCCGGATAGCCGAACTATCATCATCGGCCGGACTCCAAGACTATGAAGATACAAGATTGAAGACTTCGTCCCATGTCCGGATGGGACTTTCCTTGGCGTGGAAGGCAAGCTTGGCGATACGGATATGTAGATCTCCTACCATTGTAACCGACTCTGTGTAACCCTAGCCCTCTCCGATGTCTATATAAACCGGATGGCTTTAGTCTGTAGGACGAACAACAATCATACCATAGGCTAGCTTCTAGGGTTTAGCCTCCTTGATCTCGTGGTAGATCTACTCTTGTAACACACATCATCAATATTAATCAAGCAGGACGTAGGGTTTTACCTCCATCAAGAGGGCCTGAACCTGGGTAAAACATCGTGTCCCTCGTCTCCTGTTACCATCCACCTAGACGCACAGTTCGGGACCTCCTACCCGAGATCCGCCGGTTTTGACACCGACATTGGTGCTTTCATTGAGAGTTCTCTGTGCCGTCGCCGATAGGATCGATGGCTTCTCCGATCATCATCAACGATGCAGTCCAGGGTGAGACCTTCCTCCCCGGACAGATCTTCGTATTCGGCGGCTTTGCACTGCGGGCCAATTCGCTTGGCCATCTAGAGCAGATCGAAAGTTACGCCCCTGGCCGTCAGGTCAGATTTGGAAGTTTGAACTTCACGGCTGACATCCGTGGGGACTTGATCCTCGATGGATTCGAGCCACAGCCGAGCATGCCGCACTGTCACGATGAGCATGATTTAGCTCTGCGGCCGGACAGTACCCTGGAGGCCGCACTTGAGCCCGCTCCAATCTTCAATTCAGAGCCGGCTGCGCAGATCGAGGACGGATGGTTAGACACCGCCTCGGGGGCTGCAACCTCTACGGCGATAGAGCCGAACACTGACCTTGTCCCTCATGAAGCTCCTGACTCCGAGGCGCCGGACTCCTTGCCGGACTCCGAACCTCCCGCGCCCCCACCAATCGAATCCGGTTGGGCGCCGATCATAGAGTTTACTGCCTCGGACATCTTTCAACACTCACCTTTTGGCGACATCCTGAGTTTGCTAAGGTATCTCTCATTATCAGGAGAGCCCTAGCCGGACTGCGGCCAGGACGGTTGGGATGCGGACGATGAAGAAATTCAAAACCCACCCACCACCCACTTAGTAGCCACTGTCGATGATCTAACCGACATGCTAGACTACGACTCCGAAGACATCGACGGTATGGACGACGATGCCGGAGACGACCAAGAACCAGCGCCTACCGGGCACTAGAAAGCCACCTTATCATATGATATATACATGGTGGATATCCCAAAGGATGGGAATGGCGAAGGGGCAGGGGAGGATGACCCCTCCAAGAAACAGCCCAAGCGCCAGCGTCAGCGGCGCCGCTCTAAATCCCGCCATAGCAAGAATGAAGATTCCGGCACCGGATATAATAACACCCCAGATAGTGCCGAAGACAACCCACTCCAGCAAGATTCAGCACAGGAGGACGGGGACGCCAGCCCTCATGAGAGAGCGGCAGAAGAAGAGGTAGAGGACTACATGCCTCCCTCCGGAGACGAGGCAAGCCTCGGCGACGACGAATTCGTCGTGCCTGAGGATACCGTCGAACAAGAGCATTTTAAACGCAGGCTTATGGCCACGGCAAACAGCCTAAAGAAAAAGCAGCAACAGCTTAGAGCTGATCAAGATCTGCTAGCCGACAGATGGACTGAAGTCCTCGCGGCTGAAGAGCATGAGCTCGAACGCCCCTCCAAAAGATACCGTAAACGCAAGCTACTCCCCCGATTAGAGGAGGAGGCGTATGAACCTGCATCACCAGCAGACAATACGGCTGACCGACCACCCCGTGGTCGCGACAGAGAGGCCCCTAGGCCCTTCACTAGAACCGTACCCCGGCATCGCTCGAAGAGCACAAAGCCACAGGGGAATGCTCTGGACTTGCGAGATATATTGGAGGATAAGGCAAGACAATCAAGATCGATCTATGGATCGCGTGGGCGCCCCATGATACGTGACGACAACCGTCGTGCCGGACACAGTAAGTCCGGCCGGGCCGAACAAAATAGACAAAGCTCTTTCGAGCTCCGTCGCGATATCGCCCAGTACAGAGGCGCCGCACACCCACTATGCTTCACAGACGAAGTAATGGATCATCAAATCCCTGAAGGGTTTAAACCCGTGAACATTGAATCCTACAATGGCACAACAGACCCCGCGGTTTGGATTGAAGACTATCTCCTCCATATCCACATGGCCCGTGGTGATGATCTTCACGCCATCAAATATCTCCCACTCAAACTTAAAGGACCAGCCCAGCATTGGCTTAACAGCTTGCCAGCAGAGTCAATCGGGAGTTGGGAAGACCTGGAAGCCGCATTCCTCGATAACTTCCAAGGCACGTATGTGCGACCACCAGACGCCGATGATCTAAGCCACATAATTCAGCAGCCAGACAAATTGGCCAGACAATTCTGGACACGGTTCCTAACAAAGAAGAACCAAATCGTCGACTGTCCGGATGCAGAGGCCCTAGCAGCCTTCAAGCACAACATCCGCGACGAGTGGCTCGCCCGGCACCTAGGACAGGAAAAGCCGAAATCAATCGCAGCCCTCACATCACTCTTGACCCGCTTCTGCACGGGTGAGGACAGCTGGCTAGCACGCAGCAATAACCACAGCAAAAATTCTGGCAGTCCGGATTTCAAGGACCATAATGGCAGGTCGCGTCGCAACAAAAACAAACGCCACATTAACGGCGATAACAGTGAAGATACGGCAGTCAATGCCGGATTCAGAGGCTCTAAACCTGGCCAGCGGAAAAAGCCATTCAAAAGAACTACTCCGGGTCCGTCCAATTTGGACCGAATACTCGACCGCTCGTGCCAGATACATGGCACCTCGGAAAAGCCAGCCAACCACACCAACATGGACTATTGGGTATTCAAACAGGCAGGCAAGTTAATTGCCGAAAACAATGACAAGGGGCTGCACAGCGATGACGAGGAAGAGACCCGGCCGCCGAACAATAGAGGACAGAAGGGTTTTCCTCCACAGGTGCGGACGGTGAACATGATATACGCAACGCACATACCCAAAAGGGAGCGGAAGCGTGCACTCAGGGATGTATACGCGATGGAGCCAGTTGCCCCGAAGTTCAATCCATGGTCCTCCTGCCCGATCACTTTTGACCGGAGGGACCACCCCACCAGCATCCGCCATGGAGGATTCGCCGCATTGGTTCTAGACCCAATCGTTGATGGATTTCACCTCACCAGAGTCCTGGTGGACGGCGGCAGCAGCCTGAACCTGCTTTATCAGGACATAGTGCGCAAAATGGGCATAGACCCCTCAAGGATTAAACCTACCAAGATGACCTTTAAAGGCGTCATACCAGGTGTAGAAGCCAATTGTACAGGCTCAGTTACACTGGAAGTGGTCTTGGTATCCCCGGATAACTTCCGGAGCGAGGAATTAATCTTCGACATAGTTCCGTTCCGCAGCGGCTATCATGCTCTGCTCGGACGTACCGCGTTCGCAAAGTTCAACGCGGTGCCGCACTATGCATACCTCAAGATCAAGATGCCAGGCCCTTGAGGAGTCATCACGGTCAACGGAAACACTGAATGTTCTCTCCGCACGGAGGAACATACAGCGGCTCTCGCGGCAGAAGTACAATGCAGCCTCTTAAGGCAATTCTCGAGTTCGGCCGTTAAGCGGCCGGACATAGCTAAGCGCTCCCGGAGTAACCTACAAGAAGACCACCTGGCACGTGCCGAGCACGAGTAGCAGTGCGGCCCCAACCCCAGCCCCTGTAAAACGTCAAGACAGGTCCTTCGCGTACACCATTATGGGCATGGGGAGAGGGGCACGACCACGATAGGCCCAGACTGCGGCTCAACCACACCAGGGGCTCTCAAGTGTGTCGTTCTTTTTTTCTTTTTCCTTTTTTTCTTTTTACCCACAGGACTCCGTTCGTCAGAGGGCCTGTCCGGCAGTAGACCTGCCGAACTCACGATGCAACAGCCAGGGAAGAAGAAAGGCTACAACGAATATCCAGGTGGTCTCCATTACGAGCATTAAATCTGTTTTATGCACCATTCCGCAGCCTACCCCTGGAGGGGGACATGTTTAACAGTCCCATCCCTTGCTTATCGCACCATTTGTATCGTTCTGCACTTACAGCAGTTTTTCTTTAATAAGTAATGCAGCACCTTTTTTTGCTTGCAATTGCATTTTATTTTTATACATATGTTCATTTGTGACATTACGCATCCGTACGTTTTGGTACGGCTAAATACACCAGGGGCTTATGTTTCCCGCATCATGGTGTGATAAGTCCGAATACTTTCACAAGGGCGGCACCCCGAACTTATAGCATTATATGCATCAGCTCCGAATCATGTCTTGGGTCAATAGTTGGGTTTGCCCGGCTTCCATGTTTTGGTACCTTATGTTCCGTTGTATCGGCTAAGGTATCACTGGGAGAACCACTGCGGTTGCGCCCCAGTTGAGCTAGGTTAACGCCTCACTGGAGAAAGCTAAAACTGACCGTCATGATGAGGCGAGAGCTGGTCGCTGTTCGAGAGGTTTTTTGCGAGTCCCTAAAGACATATGCCACTTAGAGCGAGGAGCCGGTTTTTGTCCGGCCAAGGCGTGGATAGCGCCCCAAATTCGGCCTTCCGAAGATTAGGGGCTTCGCCGAAATTTAAAATTATAGAATTCTATGGCTAAGTGAGAGTGTTCAAGCATTATAAGTCCGGTTGCCTTGTTTGTTGTGTTGAGCGCCTCCCTAGATGGACCCAAATACGGGAACAAGAGTGCTCAAGTTTATCCCGAACACCCCAGCACTCGTGGCATGGGGGCTGAAGCCGACGACTTGACATCTCTCAGATTTGATAAACAGCCGCACAGAAGGTAATATTTTAAATCAAAACACGTTGCTTAGCGCAAATGAACTAAGTTTTCAGCGCACAGGATAACAAAATGCGAGTCTACTCAAATATTACTGTCACATCCCCTAGTTCTGGCCTGTCCTATGCTTGCTTCCATCTGAGCATCATGTTTAAATTTTTGAAAAACCTGAACTGAGGAAGTCAGAAGCCTCAAAACCCTAAATAAAAGAAGGGCAAAAACCCTAAAATCTCATTCATTGTTCCAAAATGTTCTTCTTAGATGTTTAATATTTTTGGCAAGGGTTTTGATCTAAACCAAAAATAATGAACATTTTAAAAGGATTTATTTTGGGATTTTGATTTTAAATCAATACTATTTTGAATTTGAACTTATATCCAAATATTACTGAATATACGTTCAAATAACTGAAACATTTTTATGTGCTTTGGTATAATTCCATTGTGCTAAATAAAATGTTCAGGGGAATTTTGTCACTGTTTTTGAATTTGTTTTATTTCAAAACAGTGGCAAAATAAATTAAATAAAACAAAACAGAAGAAAAAAATTAAAAAAAAGAGAAGCCCAGCCACTTACCTGACTTACCTGCCTGGCCCAGCTTCTCCCGCGGCCCAGCCCAGCCCATCTACCTCGCCGCTCGTCGTCTTCCTCTGCCAGTAGGCAGAGGCGAGGCGTGGCGCGCGCCCGAGAGCCCCGGCCACCTCCTGCTTCGCGCTGGAGGCCGCCCTTCGTCCTAATTCGCGCCACGACGACGCCCCGTGTCCCCTCTCTCTTTTCCCTCACTCGCTGCATCCCCTCTCCCTCCTCTGTCTCTCTCCCTCGCTCATCCCCGGACGCACCGAGACCGCCGACGAGCACCACCGGAGCCACCAGCATCCCCACGCCCAGCCAGTTAGGCCACGAGCTCCGCCTTGGATCCGGGAAGCTCTACCACGACGCACGCGACGCCGGGTGCCCTGAAGCCACGCCATCACCGCCATCTTCATCGCCACGGCCGGCGATCGCCGCCGTTCGATTCGCAGCACCGAAGACGCCCCCGAGCTCGCTGACCACCTCATCGGTCTCCCTGTGAGCTCCTGCTGCCTCCTCTTTGCTCGCCCCCTCTGTTCCCGTCCCCTAGCTCCATCTTCCGACCACGGCCGAGCTTGCCGCTGCCGTGCCATGTCGTTGCCGTGGCCAGGGCCATCCCAGCGTGCGCCTGAGCGCGTCACCATGTTCGCCGCCCTCCCAGGAGCCCGCAGCGCCCTTCGGTCTCTCCTCTAGTGCTCTATAGCGCCACCCCAGGATTGCCCGAGCTGCTGCCGCCGCCAAACCTCGTCGCCGACCACTTTTCCAGCCACCCCAGCACCTGTCACCGCCACCACTAGATGCGCGCCACTGCGCGCGTTCGAATGCAACAAACCACGGCCGAAACGATGCCATGTGGCTCGTTTCCGAGCCCTCCGCCGCGTCTGGACTCGCCGGCGGCTAAACGCCGGCGACCGCTGACCCGATGACCGGCGTGGGTTGACCCACTGCCCGGTTTGACCCCCCCTCTCTCTCACTGACCTGCGGGCCCCGCCCGGCTAATTAGGTTAGGTTAGTTTAACTAAGCTAGGTTAGTTTAGTTAGACGCTGACACTCGGGACCCACCGGTCAGGGGTTGACCGGACTGTGCCACGTTGACCTGCTGACGTCATCATGACATCAGGCTGACGCAATAAGTATTTTCTGGATTTGAAAATATTCAGGAAATTCCAGAAAATTGTATAAACTTCAATAAATCATAGAAATTCAACCGTAACTCCAAATTAAATAATTTATATATGAAAAATTATCAGAAAAATCCAATCTATCCATCTGTACCATTTTCATGCATGTTAGAACAACTTATCACTACTGTTTAGGACAAATGAAGTGAATGACATTTAAATAACCACATATGGAGTTTGAATTTGAATCTTGGATTCAAACCAACTTCATTTAATCTGGTTTTAGGTGCATTAGCCCAAAACACATTCATATTGCCATGTCATAGCATGCATCATATTGTGCATTGCATTGATCGTGTCTTTTCTGTATTTGCCGGTATTTGTCCCCTCTCGATAGACGTGTACCGACGATGTGATCGATGACACCAATGAAGAGCTATATTATCTTCAGAAGTGCCAGGCAAGCAAAACCCCCTTGTTCATTCCGATAAAATCCCACTCTCTCGCTCCTGCTCTCTTTTACTGCATTAGGACAACAACGACATATTTGTTACTTGCTGCGGTAGCTGAACCCCTTTATCCTTTGCATGACCTGTCATTGCCACAGTAAATAGATGAAACCCACTAGCATGAGTAGGAGTTGTTTGAGCCCTGATGTGCCTACTCATTCATGCTTGTTTGTCATGCCTGCTACTGCTTAGAGTTGAGTCAGGTCTGATTCATCGGGGATGAATCAGAGGCGTGTGAACATGTCCTACTGTGTGTGAGCTAAGTGTGTGAACACGATTTGGTAAAGGTAGCGGTGAGAGGCCATGTAGGAGTACATGGTGGGTTGTCTCATTGCAGCCGTCCTCAGGAACTGAGTTCTGTGTTTGTGATCCATGACCAGTTACTACCACACATTGGGTTCCGGTAACTCGACCCCTCTCGACTTATTAATCAACATGATCTCTGTCCAGGAGTTGCAACTAGTTTCTGGTGTTTGTAGGTAGTGTTAGTAGTCTACCAAGTGGCACCCGGTACAGGTGGGCTTGGGACAGACTAGGCACAGTGGCCCGGTGTACCAAGTGGCACCCGGTTGGTGGGCTTGGGAACCCTGCACACATCGTTTGGGGCCGTAAGCGACACCCCGGCCGGATCTCCTTGCGGATGGAACCTGAATAGGCGATAAACCTGGACTAGAGACTTGTTCGGTTAGTCAGGTCGTGGCCGACTCCCTCGCCCGGCTTCCGCTTGAAGGTTGCCGAGGTACATGACGTGTACAGGGCGGTAAGTGGCGAGAGCGTGTGTGAAGAAGTACACCCCTGCAGGGTTAACATCATCTATTCGAATAGCCGGATTCCTCGGATATGGAAACTTGGACCCCATTGCATAGTTCATAGACAAGTGAAAGTGGATACCCTAAAATACGCAAGATAAGCGTGAGTGCTATGGATGGCGTTCTCGTAGGGAGACGGGAGCGGATCCATAGTGGTGTATTGATATGGTGAATATGTGGACTCGTGTGCGCCACCTCAAAAGAGTTACTTGCAGTCGTAGTTCAGGATAGCCACCGAGTCAAAGCTGGCTTGCTGCAGTCAAACTCCACCATCCCCTTTGTTGATAATGATGCATGTGTAGATAGATCTGATGTAAGTCTTGCTGGGTACATTTGTACTCACGTTTGCCTATTTTATGTTTTTGCAGAGAGACTTCAGTCTCACTAGTAGTTCCGCTTGGACTTCGACGTTTAGCTTGATACCTCAGCTACGATCTTGTGCCCTCGGCAGGATCTGATAGATAGTCAGGCTTCTCAGCCTTTTTCATTTATAGATGTCTGTACTCAGACATGATAGCTTCCGCTTGTGCTTTGACTTGTATGCTCTGAGTGTTGGGTCATGAGACCCATGTTTGTAATATCTCGCTCCTCGGAGCCTATTGAATAAACTACTTGAGTCGTAGAGTCATGTTGTGATGCCATGTTGTATTTGCACATATCGAGCATATTGTGTGTATGTTATTGAAATGCTTGGTATGTGTGGGATCTGACTATCTAGTTGTTTATCCTTAGTAGCCTCTCTTACCGGGAAATGTCTCCTAGTGTTTCCACTGAGCCATGGTAGCTTGCTACTGCTCCGGAACACTTAGGCTGGCCGGCATGTGTCCTTCTTCGTTCCTGTGTCTGTCCCTTCGGGGAAATGTCACGCGATGAATACCGGAGTCCTGTTAGCCCGCTACAGCCCGGTTCACCGGAGTCCTGCTAGCCCAGTGCTACAGCCTGGATTCACTCGCTGATGACCGACACGTTCGATGCTGGGTCATGGATGCCTGTCCCTGTAAGTCTGTGCCACTTTGGGTTTACGACTAGCCATGTCAGCCCGGGCTCCTTATCATATGGATGCTAGCGACACTGTCATATACGTGTGCCAAAAGGCGCAAACGGTCCCGGGCTAAAGGTAAGGCGACACCCGTGGGAATACCGTGCGTGAGGCCGCAAAGTGATATGAGGTGTTACATGCTAGATCGATGTGGCATTGAGTCGGGGTCCTGACAGCGTTGGTATCAGAGCTTGACTGCCTGTAGGATTACCAAGCCAAACTGGTCGAAGTTGAGTCTAGAAATTCTTTAGTTATATAAGGGAATTGATTGTGGGATGGAACGTAAGGCTCTTTTTACTCCTTATACCTCATGCCTTCCTGATCTGAGTCATCTTATCTTTCCTACGGGGATTAAGAACTAGGCTATCTCTTCTTTCTATCAGGATCATGTGTTACTAATCCGTAGACTTATAAGATTGTTGGATTTAAGTCTCAGTTCAGTTCCTACTACTTCCGTATGATAATTGTTGATCTCGGAACCTTGATATTGTGCTTCTAAGTGGTTATGCCACCATTTTTGTGAATGTCTCAAATCTTTTCTGAGCATTTACAGCCGTTATGCTATCCGAGTCATTCCAGGTTTCTAAATAGTCTGATGCATTTGCAAAATCCTTTCCCTCTGGTTTCGATGCTCCTTTATGCCAGCTCAATCACACTAATTGTTGAGTTGAGGTATTCTACTGCCTCGACCTTTATGTTGGTATTATTATTATGACCCTAAGTGCTTAGGGGATCATCTAGTGGTCTAGCCATGATCTGTGTTCCCAGTGTGAGATTCTGGCCTTTATTCTCGAAAGCATCCCGTGATGCTACTTAGTAGTAGGTATTCTATTCCTGGGTTCTTGAACCCGAGATTCACCCTACTTACTTCATGTTGATAGTATTTGCTAGTGCCTTTAGGATATTAGTAACCTTTGCGATAGTCCTTGAAGTCCGTGGTATCTTCTTCTTCCAAATACCATGAACTACTTATGGCAGAAGTTCCTCGTTGAACTGAAATATCACCACAGGATTATTTTGATGAGTTCTCCATTAGATATTGTGGCTCTGCCAGTTCTACCTTTCTGCATGGGTTATCCGGAAGAATTATGTTGAACTTCGTTCGACATGCTAATCCATGCATCCACAACTCAGAAAATCATATGTTCTTTTGAGTTGTCCCATCTTAGTTGTTTCCGACCCTCGCCTATCAATTGATAGTCAAGAGTATGCGTGCGTTCGTTTATCGATGCCTATTACTCTTGTGGTCCGTCAAGCCATTCTATCGTAGAATGATAGGAGAAACAAACTCCAGTACCTCATCCATATCTAGGATTGGGTCAAAGCAGTTGTATTCCGCAGATCAAATGCCAATCCAGCTTTTGGTTCTGTTCTACCTTGGAGTATTACCCCCTTTATGTCAGAATTGTCATGAGAACTGCACCAACTCTCATGAATTTTGACGTAGTGATACTTCTCACCATCATTAGTCATTCCTCGGCCCTCGTGTTGATGCAACCGGAATACCGACAAATGAATTGTGATGTGTGAAATCAATACTCCCAGCAACCTCGTTGCTTGGTAGTTAAAGGACAATAATTTCATTCTTAGTGTGTTGGTTATTGGAATCATCCTTCTAAGACTGATCGTGCTACCTAGTCCTTATTTCGGTGCACCCTTCGATTGATGAGTTAGGATCTTGTCAAGTCCTCACTCATTTGATCATATCGTCTTGCCCCAAAAGCAAGATTGTTCTCGAGCTTAGTAACATATCGGTGGTTCGTGATTTTCCGAAGATCTTCTCGGAAGTACTACCAGGTTGTCACCTGACCGCTATGTTGAGCTCGTGATCAAGTTGGTTTATTGTAAACCACCCTTTCTCCAAGAATCCGTGTTGGATACCCCTGAGCTAGTTGGTTAAGCTAAACGACAACTTGGAGAGTTGGAGGATAAAAGCTTGCCTGACTTAGTTCGTTCCAAAGGGATAATCTTGTGTAGTGTGTGTTGAAGAAAGATGATATCTTCATCGATTGGTCCCTGTGATCAGTTGCTGGACCTATTGTCTTATCAATCCTTTGATTTGAGTGTGGGCTATCGTCAAATCAAATCAGTACCAACGATGTTCGTAATGTCGTCCTACTCGTGGTTGATCCCTCGAGCATACACCATTACATCTTTGGTCTGACCAATGCTATCACCGTGTTCACATGATGGTGGAAGTCCAGTGATATGGAAATTCCGATGAGTTGCTGTTGAGCCCATTAGTAGCATTTTGTCTCCCCCATGAATCATGTTGAACATCAACCTAGTGTTGGAAACTTGTGTAAGCATTTCTTCGTGTTTCGTTCATGAAGCAGATGTTTGGATGAAAGTAGTGACTTCCCCTAATTCATGTGCATATGATGCAAGTTGCCGCCATGAATTCGAGGAAGATTGTTTTGTTTCCTTGGAATCATCCCAAATCAATCATGCACACGTGCGAAGTATTCTGTGGTCTGGAGACTTGCAACCTTCATCCCATATGTGTCCCGAGCACACCAAGCCACTGATTGATTTGTTCAAGGAGAAGAAGTTCCTTCATAAGAGCTAATCATATGACTTATGCAAGGACTTCGTTATCCACGGTGATGGTTCCCAACCAGAACTCGGTAGCGTTTATTGTAAGACTACCACGTGGTCATGCTTGTCTGGGACAACGTGTTCACATGTTTGTAGCAGAACCAGCTCATGTTTTGGAGCTTACTATCGTAGATCATCTCCCGAGAATCTCGCAACGTCATCTCGTCGATTTGTGTTGCAAACTTTCGTTTTTCTTCCTAGACTCGATGAGTCTGGAATATTCTGACACCAACCAGATCTGAATCTCAGGCAGATATGATGGTTGGAACATTCTCCAAGAACTATAATATTGGTCCCTCGATAACCGATAAAATGGATGTCGTGGCCAACACACCCAGCCGGAAGACCTGTTATTATAATATCTTGATTGAGGAAGTTGGCCACCTCCCCATAGGGATTTCGTAGGATTTACTCCCTAGTTGCCCCTATGGATTTTGAGATCCCGAAGTCCGACCTTTTACTTGATGTCCTAGATACCAGACCATTTCTATGAATGGGTTACACTAGCACATCAAGGAGAACATTAGAAGCGGAGTGCTAAATGTCTCTCGGTCGATCATCCAGATTTTGTTTCCTTGGCCTCGCTAAGATGAAATCTGAGAAGGTGTTATCTTCCTTTGCATCTGCATCATCCATCATCATTCATCATGGTAGCAAGTTGTGTTGCCAGGACCCTTGACACGGATGTTGGTAAAACCCTGATGAATATGGAAATGCTCAAGTTCTTGAGAGCACGCACAAGCGCTACGTGTTATCATCGGCTCTAACTAGGATTCCTCCCGGTTTCCTCGGAAATGCTATGACCTTTTCAAACAGTGAATTCACTCTCTTTTGTTGGGTTCTTCCCCAGTTACCAGAATCATTCCCAGCATTTGCATTTTGTTCCCAGCTTGCACCGCCAATGTGCCATTCTACCATGGATCTCTTCCATTTCAGGTGATAAGCAAATCATCCATTACGTTGTCTTCAACAAGGTAATCCACATCATCCAAGTCCGAGTATGCCATTCTACCGACCCCCGCCAATCGATTGCTGTGATTTGCCTTCGGCTGATATAGAGAGTCTCAACGATCTCTATATCAAAGGTAATTCTTTTTGCCACTTAAGATAATACTCTACGAATCACCCTCCTCCAGGATGTTTCGTCGTGGTATCATGGCAATTCAACTCCTCGCTACGTTAACAATCGATTACCACCTTCTTAAGCGTGAAATTATTGTCTACCTAGTGAACCTTCGTCATCCGTTTCTTTCCACCCCTCTTGATGTGTATCTCGTGTCTCAACCCGAGAGTTGGTCCTATGTCTCATTCCGTGAGTTGTTCGATCTTCGAGGAGATCGACCCTTCTAGAGTCTTCTTCCCTCCATGTCATGTTGACAGGATTTCTTAGAGCAAGACTTCAAGATAAAGATGGTGATTGAATCAATGTTCATTTGGCGTGCAACCTGGATCGTGAAGATTATACTAGTCTGCGTTACCCCTTCACCTTACCCTACGCTCGAATCTCGAGACGAGATTCTTGTTTAGTGGGGGTGAGTTGTCACATCCCTAGTTCTGGCCTGTCCTATGCTTGCTTCCATCTGAGCATCATGTTTAAATTTTTGAAAAACCTGAACTGAGGAAGTCAGAAGCCTCAAAACCCTAAATAAAAGAAGGGCAAAAACCCTAAAATCTCATTCATTGTTCCAAAATGTTCTTCTTAGATGTTTAATATTTTTGGCAAGGGTTTTGATCTAAACCAAAAATAATGAACATTTTAAAAGGATTTATTTTGGGATTTTGATTTTAAATCAATACTATTTTGAATTTGAACTTATATCCAAATATTACTGAATATATGTTCAAATAACTGAAACATTTTTATGTGCTTTGGTATAATTCCATTGTGCTAAATAAAATGTTCAGGGGAATTTTGTCACTGTTTTTGAATTTGTTTTATTTCAAAACAGTGGCAAAATAAATTAAATAAAACAAAACAGAAGAAAAAAATTAAAAAAAAAAGAGAAGCCCAGCCACTTACCTGACTTACCTGCCTGGCCCAGCTTCTCCCGCGGCCCAGCCCAGCCCATCTACCTCGCCGCTCGTCGTCTTCCTCTGCCAGTAGGCAGAGGCGAGGCGTGGCGCGCGCCCGAGAGCCCCGGCCACCTCCTGCTTCGCGCTGGAGGCCGCCCTTCATCCTAATTCGCGCCACGACGACGCCCCGTGTCCCCTCTCTCTTTTCCCTCACTCGCTGCATCCCCTCTCCCTCCTCTGTCTCTCTCCCTCGCTCATCCCCGGACGCACCGAGACCGCCGACGAGCACCACCGGAGCCACCAGCATCCCCACGCCCAGCCAGTTAGGCCACGAGCTCCGCCTTGGATCCGGGAAGCTCTACCACGACGCACGCGACGCCGGGTGCCCTGAAGCCACGCCATCACCGCCATCTTCATCGCCACGGCCGGCGATCGCCGCCGTTCGATTCGCAGCACCAAAGACGCCCCCGAGCTCGCTGACCACCTCATCGGTCTCCCTGTGAGCTCCTGCTGCCTCCTCTTTGCTCGCCCCCTCTGTTCCCGTCCCCTAGCTCCATCTTCCGACCACGGCCGAGCTTGCCGCCGCCGTGCCATGTCGTTGCCGTGGCCAGGGCCATCCCAGCGTGCGCCTGAGCGCGTCACCATGTTCGCCGCCCTCCCAGGAGCCCGCAGCGCCCTTTGGTCTCTCCTCTAGTGCTCTATAGCGCCACCCCAGGATTGCCCGAGCTGCTGCCGCCGCCAAACCTCGTCGCCGACCACTTTTCCGGCCACCCCAGCACCTGTCACCGCCACCACTAGATGCGCGCCACTGCGCGCGTTCGAATGCAACAAACCACGGCCGAAATGATGCCATGTGGCTCGTTTCCGAGCCCTCCGCCGCGTCTGGACTCGCCGGCGGCTAAACGCCGGCGACCGCTGACCCGATGACCGGCGTGGGTTGACCCCACTGCCCGGTTTGACCCCCCTCTCTCTCACTGACCTGCGGGCCCCGCCCGGCTAATTAGGTTAGGTTAGTTTAACTAAGCTAGGTTAGTTTAGTTAGACGCTGACACTCGGGACCCACCGGTCAGGGGTTGACCGGACTGTGCCACGTTGACCTGCTGACGTCATCATGACATCAGGCTGACGCAATAAGTATTTTCTGGATTTGAAAATATTCAGGAAATTCCAGAAAATTGTATAAACTTCAATAAATCATAGAAATTCAACCGTAACTCCAAATTAAATAATTTATATATGAAAAATTATCAGAAAAATCCAATCTATCCATCTGTACCATTTTCATGCATGTTAGAACAACTTATCACTACTGTTTAGGACAAATGAAGTGAATGACATTTAAATAACCACATATGGAGTTTGAATTTGAATCTTGGATTCAAACCAACTTCATTTAATCTGGTTTTAGGTGCATTAGCCCAAAACACATTCATATTGCCATGTCATAGCATGCATCATATTGTGCATTGCATTGATCGTGTCTTTTCTGTATTTGCCGGTATTTGTCCCCTCTCGATAGACGTGTACCGACGATGTGATCGATGACACCAATGAAGAGCTATATTATCTTCAGAAGTGCCAGGCAAGCAAAACCCCCTTGTTCATTCCGATAAAATACCACTCTCTCGCTCCTGCTCTCTTTTACTGCATTAGGACAACAACGACATATTTGTTACTTGCTGCGGTAGCTGAACCCCTTTATCCTTTGCATGACCTGTCATTGCCACAGTAAATAGATGAAACCCACTAGCATGAGTAGGAGTTGTTTGAGCCCTGTTGTGCCTACTCATTCATGCTTGTTTGTCATGCCTGCTACTGCTTAGAGTTGAGTCAGGTCTGATTCATCGGGGATGAATCAGAGGCGTGTGAACATGTCCTACTGTGTGTGAGCTAAGTGTGTGAACACGATTTGGTAAAGGTAGCGGTGAGAGGCCATGTAGGAGTACATGGTGGGTTGTCTCATTGCAGCCGTCCTCAGGAACTGAGTTCTGTGTTTGTGATCCATGACCAGTTACTACCACACATTGGGTTCCGGTAACTCGACCCCTCTCGACTTATTAATCAACATGATCTCTGTCCAGGAGTTGCAACTAGTTTCTGGTGTTTGTAGGTAGTGTTAGTAGTCTACCAAGTGGCACCCGGTACAGGTGGGCTTGGGACAGACTAGGCACAGTGGCCCGGTGTACCAAGTGGCACCCGGTTGGTGGGCTTGGGAACCCTGCACACATCGTTTGGGGCCGTAAGCGACACCCCGGCCGGATCTCCTTGCGGATGGAACCTGAATAGGCGATAAACCTGGACTAGAGACTTGTTCGGTTAGTCAGGTCGTGGCCGACTCCCTCGCCCGGCTTCCGCTTGAAGGTTGCCGAGGTACATGACGTGTACAGGGCGGTAAGTGGCGAGAGCGTGTGTGAAGAAGTACACCCCTGCAGGGTTAACATCATCTATTCGAATAGCCGGATTCCTCGGATATGGAAACTTGGACCCCATTGCATAGTTCATAGACAAGTGAAAGTGGATACCCTAAAATACGCAAGATAAGCGTGAGTGCTATGGATGGCGTTCTCGTAGGGAGACGGGAGCGGATCCATAGTGGTGTATTGATATGGTGAATATGTGGACTCGTGTGCGCCACCTCAAAAGAGTTACTTGCAGTCGTAGTTCAGGATAGCCACCGAGTCAAAGCTGGCTTGCTGCAGTCAAACTCCACCATCCCCTTTGTTGATAATGATGCATGTGTAGATAGATCTGATGTAAGTCTTGCTGGGTACATTTGTACTCACGTTTGCCTATTTTATGTTTTTGCAGAGAGACTTCAGTCTCACTAGTAGTTCCGCTTGGACTTCGACGTTTAGCTTGATACCTCAGCTACGATCTTGTGCCCTCGGCAGGATCTGATAGATAGTCAGGCTTTTCAGCCTTTTTCATTTATAGACGTCTGTACTCAGACATGATAGCTTCCGCTTGTGCTTTGATTTGTATGCTCTGAGTGTTGGGTTATGAGACCCATGTTTGTAATATCTCGCTCCTCGGAGCCTATTGAATAAACTACTTGAGTCGTAGAGTCATTTTGTGATGCCATGTTGTATTTGCACATATCGAGCATATTGTGTGTATGTTATTGTAATGCTTGGTATGTGTGGGATCTGACTATCTAGTTGTTTATCCTTAGTAGCCTCTCTTACCGGGAAATGTCTCCTAGTGTTTCCACTGAGCCATGGTAGCTTGCTACTGCTCCGGAACACTTAGGCTGGCCGGCATGTGTCCTTCTTCGTTCCTGTGTCTGTCCCTTCGGGGAAATGTCACGCGATGAATACCGGAGTCCTGTTAGCCCGCTACAGCCCGGTTCACCGGAGTCCTGCTAGCCCAGTGCTACAGCCTGGATTCACTCGTTGATGACCGACACGTTCGATGCTGGGTCATGGATGCCTGTCCCTGTAAGTCTGTGCCACTTTGGGTTTACGACTAGCCATGTCAGCCCGGGCTCCTTATCATATGGATGCTAGCGACACTGTCATATACGTGTGCCAAAAGGCGCAAACGGTCCCGGGCTAAGGTAAGGCGACACCCGTGGGAATACCGTGCGTGAGGCCGCAAAGTGATATGAGGTGTTACATGCTAGATCGATGTGGCATTGAGTCGGGGTCCTGACAATTACATCTTTGGAGCACTCACCCGCAATAGTGCGGGCGCCCTTCAGCACACTCTTATAATACATCTCGGGCGTGCGATGCTCCTTGCCCTCCGGTGGTGGGTCCGTCACGAGCTTCCGGGCATCCATCTTGCCCCAGTGCACCTTTGCGCGGGCAAGGGCCCGACAGGCACCTTCAATACAGGCGGAGTGCTTGATGACTTAGACCCACGGGCACGCATCCACCAGCCGCCGCACCAGGCCGAAGTAGCTCCCAGGCATGGCCTCCTTAGGCCACAGCCGAACTATGAGGCCCTTCATGGCTTGTTCGGCCGCCTTGTGGAGCTCGACCAGCTGCTTTAGCTGGTCACTAAGGGGCACCGGATGTCCGGCCTCAGCATACTGAGACCAGAAGACCTTCTCCGTCGAGCTCCCCTCCTCGGCCCGGTAGAACGCGGCAGCATCGGACATGCTACAAGGAAGATCTGCGAACACTCCTGGAGAGCTTCGAATTCGGGTAAGCAACAGGTAATTAACACTCACATGCTTACTGTGCATGAAAAATGCCTTACCCGCTGCTATTTTCTTCAATGCCTAGATTTCCTGGAGGGCCTTGTAGGCTTCGGCCTTAGCGGGGCACTCTCAAGAGCCTTTGCAAGCTCAGACTCTCGAGTCTTCGAGTCACGCTCCAGGCTCTCATGTTTTTTCACGAGATCCTAGAGCTCTTGCTGTACCTCCGCCACCTGCGCCTCCTGCTTCTCTCGCTCGGTGTGCTCCATGGCCGCATTGCGTTCGGCCACGGCCACCGCCTCTTTCAGGGTCGCCACCTCGTTAGTGTCCCCTGCAATACCCACGTTATCCTTGTCTTTCATTTTGCAACCAAAATCCTTTTCTGTAAGGTACAATTTTAATAAGGTGTAACTCACCTTCCTTGTCCTCGAGCTGCTCCTTGGCACGGCCGACCTCATTCTCGGACCTCTCGAGGCCTTCCTTCAAAGTATTGACCTCTGCAGTCAGTGCTGCAGAGGTCAGCAGCGCAGCCTGCAATCCCATATCGACATATTTTTTATGACTCCTGCGTATATCTTCTTAGATCATCAGTCCGGCTTTTCTTTCCGAACACCGAACCGAGCATCAGGGGCTACTATCTATGCGGTACTATTTTACATATATCAAAATTCTTACCTCAAAGCCTGTTAGAAGGCTGCTGCAGGCTTCGGTCAGCCCGCTCTTGGCGAGCTGCACCTTCTGAATCACCGCACTCATAACAGTGCGGTGTTCCTCTTTGATGGAGGCGCCATTGAGCGCCTCCAGCAAGCTATCCGGCGCATCCGGTTGGACGGAGGCTGCCGGTGTCACGGTCTTGCCCTTCTTACGAAGGGGCCGCCCGTCGGACTCCGGAGCCACTATGGGATCCGGAGCCGAGTCCGATGCAAAGTCCGGGAGGTTGTCCTGCGACACCTCCGGGGCCTCCTCCTCCTGGTGGGTCCCTTCCCGGGATCCCACCTCGGCATCGTCCATGTCACGGGGGGTGGAGGTGGTCGGAAGAGAATCCATATCCGACGCACCTAAGGACCCGCTCGACGAAGCGGGAAGATCGTCCTTGGGCGGTGTCGGTGTCAAAACCGGCGGATCTCGGGTAGGGGGTCCCGAACTGTGCGTCTAGGCGGATGGTAACAGGAGACAAGGGACACAATGTTTTACCCAGGTTCGGGCCCTCTTGATGGAGGTAAAACCCTATGTCCTGCTTGATTCATATTGATATTGTGGATGTTTACAAGAGTGGATCTACCACGAGATCAAGGAGGCTAAACCCTAGAAGCTAGCCTATGGTATGATTGTAATGGTTGTTGTTGTCCTACGGACTAGAGCCATCCGGTTTATATAGACACCGGAGAGGGCTAGGGTTACATAGATTCGGTTACAATGGTAGGAGATCTACATATCCGTATCGCCAAGCTTGCCTTCCACACCAACTAAAGTCCCATCCGGACATGGAACGAAGTCTTCAATCCTGTATCTTCATAGTCTTGGAGTCTGGTCGATGATGATAGTCCGGCCGATGATAGTTCGGCTGATGATGGTAGTCCGGCTATCCGGACACCCCCTAATCAAGGACTCCCTCAGTAGCCCATGAACCAGGCTTCAATGATGATAAGTCCGGCGCATATATTGCTTGGCATTGCAAGGCGGGTTCCTCCTCCGAATGATAGAAGATTGTGAACACCAGGATAGTGTCTGACTCTGCAAAATAAATTCCACATTCCTCCGTAGAGAGAATAATATGTACACAAGTTCAATCTGCTGACGTTTTTTGCGGCATGACGTCACACCACTACCAAGCCATTACTTGAATCGTTTTTTACTCTACCACCTCAGCGTATTTAGCGAAGCGGTTTCCTTGGCACGTCTTGTCGAAGCAGAGATCGTGTTCCCCCTTAATCCGGGATTCTCATCAATACGAACGTGGGTAACCCAACTGCGCTATTGATGGTGACGCTTGGGGGATAAGCGAGTTTTACCAGGCCGGTGGGGGACGCGTAGACTTCGCCCGCCCATATAAGGGATAAGGATTCACCTTTTCGCCTACGCCTTCTTCCTCCTTTGCTTATCCATCTCCGCGCACTCGAGCTCCAGCGCCCAAGCCCGCACATCTTGTCTCAACCTTCCCCAGTTATGTCCGGAGCGGGAGGCAAGTGGATGACCTCCTCCGTTACGGAGGAGCACATCGAAAGACTGCGCAGTGCCGGCTACCTGTCCGGCGACATCGCGCACCAGCTGCCCGACGAGGGGCAGCTCATCCCCACCCCCAGGCCCCATGAGAGGGTCGTTTTTCTTCCCCACTTCCTCCGCGGACTGGGTTTTCCACTTCACCCCTTTGTCCGGGGGCTCATGTTCTACTACGGCCTGGATTTCCATGATCTAGCGCCGAACTTCATCCTCAACATCTCGGCGTTTATCGTTGTGTGCGAGGCCTTCCTCTGCATCCAGCCCCACTTCGGCTTGTGGCTCAAGACCTTCAATGTCAAGCCGAAGGTAGTGAAGGGCACTCAAGCGGAGTGCGGAGGCGCCATGTTGGGCAAGATGCCCAATGTCCTTTGGTTCGAAGGGGCCTTCGTGGAATCCGTCAAGGGGTGGCAATCGGGGTGGTTCTATATCACCGAGCCGCGCGACCCTAAGTGGGCGGCGGCCCCCGAGTTCAGATCTGGTATCCCCACGCAGCTCACCTCTTGGAAAGAGAAGGGCTTGCTGTGGGGTAGTTCGGAGGAGGTGACGGGACTCCAAGCCTGTATCCAGAAGCTGGTGAAGAAGCTCAGGCTGGTTAACGTGGTCCAAGTCATGCTCGTCCGCCGGATTCTCCCATGCCAAGAGCGGGCATTCAATCTGTGGGAGTTCAATCCGGAACAGCACCAGGCGCTGAGCGGGCTCTTCGACACGACGTACGAAGGCGCCTGGAGGGTGCTGTTTAAGGGCGCCGAAGCCCCCGCATCCGCGACTGAAGATCGCGGATTTCGCTCGCAGCGCCAAGCCGACGAGGTAAGTGATTCTACCCCTTTACGGGACACTTGCTTTTCATAGTTTGACTCTATGCGGGTTTTAATTTCCCCTTTTCCTTTGACAGGACTGGATGAGGAAGGCGGAGCAGATTATCTGCCCGGCTCCTATGCCAGAAAACCCAGTAGACGCCCATCTAGCGAGGCTGCTGGTTCCGGCACCGCACGTGGTGCCGGAGAAGAAGGCCAAGAAGGAGGCCACGGGTGCTCGAAAGAGTTCCCGTTTTCAGGTGTCCGACGACTCCGGGGCGGACTCCTCCCCCGAAAACGAGGAGGAGAAAGAGGACTCTCTCCCAGAGGAGGGAGAGAGGAAGAGGAAGGCTTCCCCAACAGGGGAGGCCGAAGGGTCCAAGAGGGGAAGGACTATTCCCCCGGACAGCTCCGCCAACATCAACGTTGGCGAGGAAGAATGGCCTTCAAGGGCCAGGCCTCCGGTGAGATCGTAAGTATCCGGATTCCTGAATGATTTATAATTTCTTTTTCTGCGTCACATAGTGTCATTCTGATGCCGCATGCTGCCTGTAGTCCGGCCAATGATGATCTCCCCGCTTCATCGAGCGGGTCGTTGGCTCCGTCGGATGTAGACTCCATCCCGACCGCCTTCACCCCTCGCGATACCGAGGACGCCGAAGTGGGATCCCAAGAAGGGACCCATCAGGGGGAGGCTCCGGAGGCGGCACAAGGCAGCCTCCCAGACTTTGCGCCGGACTCCATATCAGAACCCGTAGTGGTTCCGGAGTCCGGCCGGCGGCCCCTTCACATGAAGGGCAAGACCGTGACGCCGGCGGCTTCCGTCCAACCGGAGGCGCCGGACAATTTGTTGGAGGCGCTCCAGAGTGCTTCCATCGAGGAAGAACACCGCACTATTATGAGTGCGATGGTTCAAAAGGTACAACTTGCCAAGAGCGGGCTGACCGAAGCCTGCAGTAGCCTTCTATCAGGCTTTGAGGTAAGAGGTTAAAAATATGCAATGTAATACCGCATAGACAGTAGCCCCTGATGCTCGGTTCGGTGTTCGGAAAGAAAAGCCGGACTGAGGATCTGAACAAAAAGATATACGCAGGGTTGCTAAAAAATTACGTCAATATGGGTTGCAGGCTGCGCTGCTGACCTCTGCCGCACTAACTGTGGAGGTTGGTGCTTCGAAGCAGGAGCTCGAGCGGTCCGAGCAAGAGCTCGGCCACGCCAAGAAGCAGCTCCAGGACGAAGAAGGTGAGTAACACCTCTTTGAACTTGTACCTTACAGAAAAGGATTTAGGTTGCAACAAAAAATAACAAGGATAACATGGGTACTGTAGGGGCCACAAACAAGGTGGCGACCCTGAAGGAGGCCGTGTCCGCGGCCGAACTCAATGCGTCCGCGGAACGGGCAGAGCAAGAAAAGCAGGAGGCGCATGTGGCGGTGGTTCAACACGAGCTCCAGGCTCTCATGGTGAAGCATGAGAGTTTGGAGCGTGACTCAAAGACTCGAGAGTTCGAGCTTGCCTCGGCTCTCGAAAGTGCCAAAACTGCCAAGGCCGATGCCCATAAGTCCCTTCAGGAGATTGATTTGGTGAGGAATATAGCGGCGGGTAAGGCATTTTTCATGCAAAGCAAGCATGTGTATGTAAATTACGTGTTACTTACCCGAATTCGGAGCTCTCCAGGGGCATTTGCAGATCTGCGTCGCAGTGTGTCTGATGCCGACGCATTCTATCGAGCCGAGGAGGGGAGCTCAACGGAGAAGGTCTTCTGGTCTCAGTATGCTGAGGCCGGCCATCCGGTGCCCCCTAGCGACCAGCTGAAGCAGCTGGTCGAGCTCCACAAGGCGGCCGAGCAGGCCATGAAGGGCCACATAGTCCGGCTATGGCCTGGAGAGGCCATGCCTGGGAGCTACTTCGGCCTCGTGCGACGGTTGGTGGATGCGTGCCCCTGGGTGGAGGTTATCAAGCGCTCCGCCTGTATTGAAGGTCCTCGTCGGGCCCTTGCCCGCACAAAGGTGCATTGGGGCAAGCTGGATGCGGAGAAGCTAATCACTGATGCGCCACCAGCGGGCAAGGAATATCGTACGCCCGAAATGTACTATAAGACTGTCCTGAAGGGTGCCCGCAAGATTGCGGATGAGTACCGCAGGGATGTAATTATTGAGTAAATTCGCAATGTGTTATCCTGTGCGCTGAAAACTTTGTTCATATGCGCTAAGCAATGCTTTTTAATTTAAAATATTACCTTCTGTGCGGCCGTTTGTTAAATCTGAGAGATGGCAAGTCGTCGGCTTCAGCCCCCATGCCACGAGTGCTGGGGTGTTCGGGATAAACTTGAGCACTCTTGTTCCCATTTTTGGGTCCATCTAGGGAGGCGCTCAACATAACGAACAAGGCAACCGGACTTATAGTGCTTGAACACTCTCACTTAGCCATAGAATTCTATAATTTTAAATTTCGGCGAAGCCCCTAGTATTCGGAAGACCGAATTCGGGGCGCTATCCACGCCTTCGTCGGACATTATCCGGAACTTCGCTCGAAGCGGCGTAGGTCTTTAAGGACCCGAAAGGACCTCTCGAACAGCGACCAGTCTCTCGCCTTATCATGACAGTCAGTTTTAGCTTTCTCCACTGAGGCGTTAACCCAGCTCAACCGGGGCGCAATCGCAGTGGTTCTCCCAGTGCTACCTTAGCTGATAGAACGGAACGTAAGGTGCCAAACATGGGAGCCGGGCAAACCCAACTATTGACCCAAGACATGATTCGGAGCCGATTCATATAATGCTATAAGTTCGGGGTGCCGCACTTGTGAAAGTGTTCGGACTTTATCACACCATAATGCGGGAACATAAGCCCCTAGTGTATTTGGCCGTACCAAAATGTACGGATGCAACATGTCGTAAATGAACATATATATATAAGGTAATGCAATTATGGGCAAAAAGTGCTGCATTTTATTCGAGAAGATCTGCTATGAGTGCGGAATGATACAAATAGTGCGGAAAGCAAGGGATTGGACGAATTAAAGGCGTCTCCCTCCAGGGGTAGGCCGCGGAATGGTGTATTTAACAAATTTAATGCTCGTAATGGAGACTACCTGAGTGTTCATCGCAGCCTTTGTCCCTCCCTGGCTGTTGCATCATGAGTTCGGCAGGTTCGCCGCTGGACAGAGATCTGTATAAAAAAGAAAGAAATAAAAGATAAAAAGAGCGACACACTTGGGAGCCCCTGGTGTGGTCGAACCGCACTCTGGGTCTGTTATGGTTGTGCCTCTCCCCCTATGCCCATGGTATCTCCAGGGCGTAATTATGTACGCGGAGAGTTTGTCTTACAATTGTGCGAGGGCTGGGGTTGAGGCCGCATTGCTACGCGTGCTCGGATCGTGCCAGGTGGTCTTGGTTGATGTTGCTCCGGGCGCGTTTGGCCGTGTCCGGTCGTTTAACGGCCGGACTCGAAAATTGCCTTAAAAGGCTGCTCTGTACTTCTGCCGCGAGAGCCGCTGTATGTTCCTCTGTTCGGAGGGAGCGTTCCGTGTTTCCATTGACCGTGATGACTCCACGAGGGCCTGGCATCTTGAGCTTAAGGTATGCATAATGCGGCACCGCGTTGAATTTTGCAAACGCGGTTCGTCCAAGCAGAGCGTGATAGCCACTACGGAACGGGACTATGTCGAAGATTAACTCCTCGCTTCGGAAATTATCCGGGGATCCGAAGACCACTTCCAGTGTGACTGAGCCTGTACAACTGGCCTCGACACCTGGTATGACACCTTTGAAGGTTGTCTTTGTAGGTGTAATCCTTGAAGGGTCTATGCCCATCTTGCACACTGTATCCTGATAAAGCAGGTTCAGGCTACTGCCGCCGTCCATCAGGACTCTCGTGAGGTGAAATCCATCGATGATTGGGTCTAAAACCAATGCGGCGAATCCGCCATGGCGGATACTGGTCGGATGGTCTCTTCGATCGAAAGTGATCGGGCAAGAGGAGCATGGGTTGAATTTTGGGGCGACTGGCTCCATCGCGTATACGTCCCTTAGTGCATGCTTCCGCTCCCTCTTGGGGATATGCGTTGCGTATATCATGTTTACCGTCCGAACTTGAGGGGGGAATCCCTTTTGTCCTCTGTTGTTCGGAGGCCGGGTTTCTTCCTCGTCATCACTGTGTAGCCCCTTGTCATTATTTTCGGCGATTAATTTGCCTGCCTGCTTGAATACCCAACAATCTCTGTTGGTGTGGTTAGCTGGCTTTTCGGGGGTTCCATGTATTTGACAGGAGCGGTCGAGTATTCGGTCCAAATTGGACGGGCCCGGAGTGGTTGTTTTGAATGGCTTCTTCCATTGACCAGGCTTGGAGCCTCGGAATCCGGCATTGACTGCCATATCCTCATTGCTGTTGCCGTTAATGCGGCGTTTGTTTTTGTTTCGACGCAACCTGCCATTGCGGTCCTTGGTATCCGGACTGCCAGCGTTTTTGCTGAGGTTGTTGCTGCGAGCTAGCCAGCTATCCTCTCCCGCACAGAAGCGGGTCATGAGTGATGTGAGGGCTGCCATGGATTTCGGCTTTTCCTGTCCTAGGTGCCGGGCCAGCCACTCGTCGCGGATGTTATGTTTGAAAGCCGCGAGGGCCTCTGCATCCGGACAGTCGACGATTTGATTTTTCTTTGTTAAGAACCGTGTCCAGAATTACCTGGCCGATTCGTCTGGCTGCTGGATTATGTGGCTTAGGTCGTCTGCATCCGGTGGTCACACATACGTGCCCTGGAAGTTGTCGAGGAATGCGGCTTCTAGGTCCTCCCAGCATCCAATTGACTCTGCGGCCAGGCTGTTAAGCCAATGCCGAGCTGGTCCTTTAAGCTTGAGCGGGAGATATTTGATGGCATGAAGATCGTCGCCGCGGGCCATATGTATATGGAGGAGATAATCCTCAATCCAAACCGCGGGGTCTGTTGTGCCATCGTAGGATTCGATATTAACGGGTTTAAACCCTTCAGGGATTTGATGATCCATTACTTCATCAGTGAAGCATAGTGGGTGTTCGGCGCCTTTGTATTGAGCAATATCGCGACGTTGCTCGAGAGAGCATTGTCTGTTGTGTTCGGCCCGGCCGGAGTAGTTGTATCCGGCGCGACGGTGTTCATCGTGGGTCTTGGGGCGCCCACATGATCCATAGATAGATCTGGATTGTCTTGCCTTGTCCTCCAATATATCCCGCAAGTCCGGCGCGTTCCCCCGTGGCTTCATGCTTTTTGAGTGATGCCGGGGTACGGTTTTGGTGGAGGGCTTGCACGCCTCTCTGTCGCGGCCACGAGGTGGTCGGTCTGCCATATTGTGCGCTGGTGATGCAGGTTTGTACGCTTCCTCCTCTAGTCGGGGGAGAAACTTGTGTTTTGGGTAATGTTTGGAGGGGCGTTCGAGTTCATACTCTTCGGCCGCGAGGACCTCGGTCCATCTGTCGGCCAGTAGGTCTTGATCAGCTTGAAGCTGTTGCTGCTTTTTCTTTAGGCTGTTCGCCGTGGCCATTAGCCTGCGTCTGAAACGCTCTTGTTCGACGGGATCCTCAGGCACGACGAATTCGTCAACGTCGAGGCTTGCCTCGTCTCCGGAGGGAGGTAAGTAATTATCATCCTCGACCTCTTCGTCTGCCGCCCTCTCGTGAGGGCTTGCTTCTGCCTCCTCCTGCGCTGGATCGTGCTGGAGGGGGTTGTCTTCGGCACTTTCTGGGGTGTTATTATCTCCTGTGCCGGAATCTCTATTCTTGCTGTGGCGGGATTTAGAGCGGCGCCACTGATGCCGGCGCTTGGGCTGTTTCTTTAGGAATCGGCCTCCGTTGCTTCTTCGCCGTCCCCATCTTTTGGGGTGTCCACCATATATATGTCGTATGACGAGGTGGTCTTCCAGTGTCCTGTAGGCACTGGTTCTTGATAGTCTCCGGCATCGTCGTCCATACCGTCGATGTCTTCGGAGTCGTAGTCGAGTACGTCGGTTAGATCATCGACGGTGGCTACGAAGTGGGTGGTGGGTGGGCTCTGAATTTCTTCGTCGTCCGCATCCCAACCATCCTGGCCGTAGTTCGGCCAGGGCTCTCCGGATAGCGAGAGATGCTTCAGCGAATTTAAGATATCACCGAAGGGTGAGTGCTGAAAGATGTCCGCAGCGGTGAATTCCATGATTGGCGCCCAGTCGGATTCGACTGGCAGGGGCGCAGGAGGTTCAGAGTCCGGCAGAGAGTCCGGCACCTCGGAGTCATGAGCTTTATGCGGGACAAGGTAAGTGTTCGGCTCCATCGCCATAGAAGTTGCAGCTCCCGAGGCGGTGTCCAGCCATCCGTCATCGATCTGAGTGATCGGCTCCGGACTATGGGTTGGGGCGGATTTGTGTGCGGCCTCCAAGGTGCTGTCTGGCGGCAGAGTTAGGTCGTGCCCATCGTGACAGCGCGGAACGCTCGGCTGTGGCTCAGATCCATCGAAGATCAAGTCCCCGCGGATATCGGCCGTGAAGTTTAGGCTTCCAAACCTGACCTGACGGCCAGGGGCGTAGCTTTCGATCTGCTCCAGATGGCCAAGTGAGTTGGCCCGCAGTGTGAAGCCGCCGAATATGAAGGTCTGTCTGGGGAGAAAAGTCTCACCCAAGACTGCGTCGTTGTCGATTGAAGAGGCCATCAAGCCTATCGGTGACGACAGAGAGGAACTCTCAATGAAAGCACCAATGTCGGTGTCAAAACCGGCGGATCTTGGGTAGGGGGTCCCGAACTGTGCGTCTAGGCGGATGGTAACAGGAGATAAGGGACACGATGTTTTACCCAGGTTCGGGCCCTCTTGATGGAGGTAAAACCCTACGTCCTGCTTGATTGATATTGATATTGTGGATGTTTACAAGAGTGGATCTACCACGAGATCAAGGAGGCTAAACCCTAGAAACCAGCCTATGGTATGATTGTAATGGTTGTTGTTGTCCTACGGACTATAGCCATCCGGTTTATATAGACACCGGAGAGGGCTAGGGTTACATAGAGTCGGTTACAATGGTAGGAGATCTACATATCCGTATCGCCAAGCTTGCCTTCCACGCCAAGGAAAGTCCCATCCGGACACGGGACGAAGTCTTCAATCTTGTATCTTCATAGTCTTGGAGTCCGGTCGATGATGATAGTCCGGCCGATGATAGTTCGGCTGATGATGGTAGTCCGGCTATCCGGACACCCCCTAATCCAGGACTCCCTCAGGCGGACTGCAGGGTTGTATGCGGCATTAGAAAGACATTGTGTGGCAAAAAAGATAAACCATGAAGTTATTTGGGAGTCCGGATACTCACGATCTCGCCAGGGGCTTGGCCCTTGGAGGCCAGTCCTCGTCGTCATCACTGGCGTTGGCAGAGCAGTCCGGGGGAAGAGTTTTTCCCTTCTTGGACCCTTCATCTTCCCTCGTTGGGGAGGCCTTCCTTTTCTTCTCTCCCCCCGCTGGGGAAGAGGCTTTCTTCTTCTCCTCCTCACCTTGGTGAGAGGAGTCGGCCTCAGAGTCTTCATCCGATAGCACCTGAAAGCGGGAACTCTTCCGAGTCCCTGTGGCCTTCTTCTTGGCCTTCTTCTCCGGCACCACATGGGGTGCCGGAGCCAGCAGCCCCGTCAACGGGCGTCCGCTGGGTCCTCTAGCAATGGGGCCGGACAGATAGCCTATTCGGCCTTCTTCAACCAGTCCTGTCAAAGGAAAGGGAGTTTAGATCCCGCATAGAGTCAAACTATGGAAAACAAGTGTCCCTTAAAGGACAAAATCACTTACCTCATCAGCTGGACGCTCCGAGCTGAATCCGCGATCTTCGGTAGTGGATGCGGGAGCCTCGGCGCCCTTGAACAGCACCTTCCAGACATCTTCGTACGTAGTGTCGAAGAGCCCATTCAAAGTCTGGTGCTGCGCCAGATCGAACTCCCACATGTTGAAACCCCGTCGTTGGCACGGGAGAATCTGGCGGATGAGCATGACCTAGACTACATTGACAAGCTTGAGCTTCTTGTCCACTAGCTTTTGGATACAAGCTTGGAGTCCGGTCAGCTCCTCCGAATCACCCCATGTCCGGCCGCTCTCTTTCCAGGAGTGAGCCGTGTGGGGATGCCGGATCTGAATTCGGGGACCGCTGCCCATTCGGGGTCACGCGGCTCGGTGATGTAGAACCACCCCGATTACCACCCCTTGATGGTTTCCACGAAAGTGCCCTCGAGCCAAGTAACGTGGGACATCCTGCCCACCATGGCGCCTCCGCACTCCGCTTGGCTGCCCTTCACAACCTTCGGCTTGACACTGAAGGTCTTGAGCCACAAGCTGAAGTGGGGCTGGATGCAGAGGAAGGCCTCACACACGACGATAAACGCCGAGATGTTGAGGATGAAATTCGGGGGCAAATCATGGAAATCCAGGCCGTAGTAGAACATGAGCCCCCGGACAAAGGGATGGAGTGGGAAGCCCAGTCCGCGGAGGAAATGGGGAAGGAATACTACCCTCTCATGGGGCTTGGGGGTGGGGATGAGCTCTCCCTCGTTGGGGAGCCGGTGCGCGATGTCGCTGGACAAGTATCCGGCGTTGCGTAGCTTCTGGATCTGCCCCTCCGTGATGGAGGAGGCCATCCACTTGCCTCCTGCTCTGGACATTGTTGGAGAAGGTTGAGGTGAGATGTGCGGGCTTGGACGCTGGAGCTCGGGTTCGCAAAGATGGGTAAGCCAAGGAGGAAGAAGGCGCAGGTAATAGGGTTGGATCTTTATCCCCTTATATGGGCGGACGAAAACATGCGTCCCCACCGGCCTGATAAAACTCGCTTATCCCCCAAGCGCCGCAATCAATGGCGCGGTTGGGCTACCCACGTCCGTATTGATGGGAATCCCGGAATAAGGGGAACACGATCTCTGCTTCGACAAGACGTGACAAGGAAACCGCTTCGCTAAACGCACTGAGGTGGTACAATAAAAATGATTTAAGTAAAGGCTTGGTAGTGGTGTGACGTCACACTATCAAATACGTCAGCAATTGAACTTGTGTAAATATTATTCTCTCTACGGTGGTATGTGGAAATTATTTTTGCAGAGCCGGACACTATCCTGGTGTTCACAATCTTCTATAAATTATTCGGAGGAGGAACCCGCCTTCCAATGCCGAAGACAATATGCGCGCCGGACTCGTCGTCATTGAAGCCTGGTTAAGGGGCTACTGAGGGAGTCCTGGACTAGGGGGTGTCCGGATAGCCGAACTATCATCATCGACCGGACTCCAAGACTATGAAGATACAAGATTGAAGACTTCATCCCGTGTCCGGATGGGACTTTCCTTGGCGTGGAAGGCAAGCTTGGAGATACGGATATGTAGATCTCCTACCATTGTAACCGACTCTGTGTAACCCTAGCCCTCTCCGGTGTCTATATAAACCGGATGGCTTTAGTCCGTAGGACGAACAACAATCATACCATAGGCTAGCTTCTAGGGTTTAGCCTCCTTGATCTCGTGGTAGATCTACTCTTTTAACACACATCATCAATATTAATCAAGCAGGACGTAGGGTTTTACCTCCATCAAGAGGGCCCGAACCTGGGTAAAACATCGTGTCCCTCGTCTCCTGTTACCATCCGCCTAGACGCACAGTTCAGGACCCCCTGCCCGAGATCCGCCGGTTTTGACACCGACAGTGCCCAAGCGACTTATCAGCGTTGTGTTCAGAATTGTCTCCATAGCTAGATTGGGCGCAATGTTCATGCTTATATGGATGATATCGTTGTGAAATCCAGAAAGAAGGAGACGTTGATAGATGATCTGAAGGAGACCTTTGACAATCTTCGAGTCTACAAGATGATGCTTAACCTGGACAAATGTGTTTTTGGTGTACCCGCGGGCAAACTCCTAGGTTTTCTGGTCTCTGAGAGGGGTATTGAAGCTAACCCGGAGAAGATCAAGGCTATCACTTCCCTTGCTAAGCCGGTGTGTATTAATGATGTTCAACGTTTGGCAGGTCGTATTGCGGCCTTAAGCCAATTTATAAGCCGCGTGGGTGAAAAGGCTTTTCCTCTTTACCAGATGATGAAGAAGACATATCCCTTTGTCCGGAGTGATGCTGGCAATGAGGCGTTTGAGGCGCTTAAGAAACAGCTGGCTGAGCCGCCGGTTCTTGCAACTCCTATTGATAAGGAGCCCTTGCTTTTACATGTGGCTGCTAATAGCAGAGTTATCAGTGTGGCAATTGTGGTGGAAAGGAAGGAGTCAGGCAAGGAATATCCGGTTCAAAGGCCGGTTTATTATGTCAGTGAGGTGTTAACTGAATCTAAATAGAGATAGACACATTGGTAGAAGCAAGTCTATGGAGTATTCATGGATAGTCGCAAGTTAAAGCATTACTTCTTTGGTCATCCCATCACTATAGTCAGTTCTGCTCCTCTGGGGTATATTATTCAAAAATGAGAAGCTACAGGTCGGGTGGCTAAATGGGCAATTGAACTTGGACCCCATGGTTTGAAGTATGTGCCTCGAACAACCATTAAATCTCAGGCCCTTGTTGATTTCATCAATCACTGGACAGAGTTGCAGATGCCTAAGCATAAGCCGGATATCATGTCTTGGACTATTCATTTTGATGGATCCAGGCAATTGGAAGGCTCGGGGGATGGATTTGTTCTGACTTCCCCACGAGGTGATAAGTTCTGTTATGTTTTGAGGTTGATGTTTCCTTGCACTAACAATGCAGCTAAATATGAGGCTTTACTCCATGGTCTTTGGATGGAAAATATAAGGAGACAAACCTAAGCTGGGTCAGGTGTTTTGGTGATTCAGATCTGGTGGCTCAGCATGTCTTAGGAACTTGGGATTCCAAAGACCCGCTCATGGCGGCTTATCGTCGGGCGGTTGATGATATTGTTGATCATTTCAAAGGCTATCAGGTGGAACATATTGATCGTAGGAAAAATGAAGCGGTTGATGCTTTAAGCCGGCTGGGGTCCTAGTGTAAACCGGTACCACCTAATGTTTTTCTTGATGTTCTGAATAATCCTTCAGTTAAATTGCCTACAGAAGAGGATCTTGCTATCCCTGACCCGGAGGCACAGCCGGTGGCGGCTCTCCATGTTATTCCTAATTGGACGGTTCCATATTTGGCTTATATGACCTGGGGTGAGTTACCTGTTGATGAAACTTTGGCCAGGAAAATAACCCGGAGGTTTTAGTCAATGACCATTGTCAATGGTGAATTACACTGATGCAGTGTTATAGGGGTGTTTCAACGGTGCATATCTCCTGAGGAGGGTCGTGAAATTCTAAGGGAGATTGCGGCCATCCTACCGGATCTAAATCTCTCGTTGCTAAGGCTTTTCTTCATGGGTTTTATTGGCTGACGGCTCATGTAGATGCAGAAGATCTGGTTAGCAAGTGTGATAGTTATCCGAAATTTTCAAAATGGACTCATGTGCCGGCTCAAGAATTGAGGATGATTCCAATTACTTGGTCGTTCGCAGTCTAGGGGCTGGATATGGTTGGACCTTTGAAAATATCCAACGACAAAAAGACCCACCTTTTGGTGGCGGTTGACAAGTTCACAAAGTGGGTTGAGGCAGAGCCGGTCAGCAAATTTGATGCGGCAAAGGCGGTTCAATTCATTAAAAAGGTGATTTTCTGTTTTGTTATCCTCATAGCATCATAACTGATAATGGCACTAACCTGTCTAAGCGTGCTATGAAAGAATTTTGTTAACAAGAGCATATTCGCCTTGATGTCTCGTCAGTGGCTCACCCCCAGTCTAATGGTCAAGCTAAAAGGGCCAATCAAGAAATCCTGAGAGGTATAAAGCCCCGACTTATGGTCCCTTTGCATAGGACACCGGCTTGTTGGGTTGAGGAGTTACCCTCAGTGCTTTGGAGTATCAATACCACCCCCATTAGATCCACGGGTTATATGCATTTCTTCATGGTTTATGGAGCAGAGGCAGTTCTCCCCAGTGACATCCGTCATGACTCGCTCCGTGTGGCGGCTTATGTTGAAGCTGATAATGAAAAGGCACATCAAGATGCTCTTGACTTGTTGGATGAAGAGTGTGACGTTGCAGCGGCTTGTTCGGCAATATATCAAAGATCTACGCCGTTATCATAGCCACCGGGTTAAGACCCGGACCTTTCAAGAAGGTGTCTTGGTGCTCCGGCTCATCCAGGATCAGATGGATATGCACAAATTATCTCCACCTTGGAAAGGACCTTTTGTGGTCAGCAAAAACTTGAACAACAGATCATACTACCTCATTGATGTTCGAGACCACAAGGACTCACGCACATCGGAGGAGGAGACCCGCCGGCCTTGGAACATTGCTCATCTTTGGCCTTATTACACCTGAGCCATTGGCTCTTGTGTTGTACATACTTTCATCCATGTATATATTATGATCAAGTATAATAAAGCTGGCATCCCTGATAATTCAGGGCCTCTGTTGTTTCATTTCTGAGTATCTGAGTCTTTATTGTCAATTCAAAAGATCGCTTGGGGGCTTCCTGCTCATTGAGCATAGTTGTGACTACCCTCTTGATCCGGCTTGTACGCCTTGTTAAAAAATCGCTTGGGGGCTTCCTGATCATTGAGTATAGCTATGATTACCCTATTGATCCGGCTTATATGCCTAGTTGAAAATTCTTGGGGGTTTATTTCCCAAGTTAAAGGTTACCAAAGAGAACTTGTGGCAATGCACAGTTCAAACATAGGTATCCTGCTTTGAAAGGCTTAATATATGTCTTTTGGAGGGCTCCCTGTTCAATGAACATAGCTTTTGTTAATCCTTTTGGTTGGCTGGTATGCCAGGTGTAAATCACCAAAATTCCGGTTTATCCTGCCTTGTTTGTCTGCCACTCTGCCCAGGTAATCCTAGAATGACCCGTCGTACTCTTGATAGTCAATCTTATAAAGACCCTAAACTTGTCTAAAGTTACAATGGCGGATGGCCATGTGAGGTCTGGCTTAAAAGTTTGAATGAAGGATTAACCTAGTGGCTATGCGGCCCATGAACAGCACTTGATATTGAGGCTTGGCAGCCTATGAAAGCCTTCTTTTTTCTGAGTTATTGTTTTCTGAACATTGTTTCAAGTTGATATCTTTGTACCATTGGCATATGGTTTAACATGGTTTAGGCCATGTAACCTTAATCATTATGGCTCATGTTATGAATATACCTGAGGTTTTGATAACCCGTTCTGGCTTTGGACGATAAGTCGCTAGCATATTTGAATTATGCACTTGGAGTTGCATGCTCTAAGCTATGGAAGTGTGATCCTTATTGGATAAGGCAACGTAAGCTGACAGTATGAACTAATTTCACATGTATGTTTTACTTGTTGAATATGAATATGCGAGGTTTTGACAACCCGCCCTGATTATAAGACTTTAACAAGTCATCATAACATATTGTGTTGAGCAATATAACCCGCCCTGGGGTAAACCGCTAGGGCACATGTTGTTTATTTGTGCACATGCAGGCAGCACAACATTATTGGATATGACCCATCTGATAAATCAATATGATGAAGCATAAACTATGGGTCTTCATACATCAGAACGACAGTTTAACATGTTCAAAGCATCAAAATATGCACGATGGCATGGCAGATCCTCGTTTTTAACTAGCCTATTACAAGGCTAACATGCAGCCCATATGATTAAGTGTTTTAAGGTGAAAAAGTATCATCCTGCAAATTGGTAAGCCGCCACATAGGATCAGCTATCCTGGTCTGGGCATGTTGAGGACTCTGGGTCATCTTGCACCGGTTCATCTTCCTCTTCTTCACCCATTGGCTGGAAGTCAGAGGTAGCCCAGTTGATCCCAGTCAAAGCTCTGAATACAACTTCATCATCTATCAAGCTTGACGGGTCAATATCAGGGGCGAAGGTATGCTTACATGTTTTGGGAATAAGGTTCGTGGCCTCATGAATCAACGCTGGCACTCTTGAATTCTCCTTCATATAAGCTGTCTGATACTTTGACAAGTCAGTTTCTTCTGCGAGCTGGCTAGCTAAAGGGCACGTTCATTTGACACAATTGGTGAAATCTGCTGCTTCAAAGGGAGACCCGTCTTCTTTGAGCCTTGGGCAACCACTGGCCAACTCTTCTGGGTCAAGCTCTGCTTGCCATGCTTTGGCCCGGCTTAGTGTGGTGATGGCACTGGCTCGAGCAGCTGATAGCTTTAGCTCTTCAACCCTTTGTGGCAGCAGGGATAATTTTTCCAACACTTCCTTGATAAGGGAAGGTGGTTACTTCTTGTGAGAGGCAGCAAAGATGGCCATTTATGCGTCGGTGTACAATTGTTCCACCAAGGTATATGCAGCTTTAAGCTTGACACGCATGTCTTGACCCAGTTTGGAGCTGCGGGAGCCTGCATTGATTAAGGTATTGATGAACCGGCTTATGATTGTTAAACATTGGTGTTAAAAGTTTCAAGTACAATGATACTTACCAAAGATGGCGGATGTCATGCTATTGATTTGATGCTTTAAACCAGATAAATCATCAATCACCGGTTTAAGAGCAGCTTCAGCATCTTCGGCTCTCTTTAACAGAGTCGCCTTTTCGGTATCCCAGCCGGCTCTCTTAGCACTGAAAACCTTCTTCAGCTTTTTAGCATTTTCCAAAATGGTTTTCTGTTCTGACTTGGCTTTGGAAGTTTCAGATTGATGGGACTTGATATTCTGCTGTAGATTAGTGACTTGAGATTCTTTCATATACAGCTCAGCCTGCAATAAATAGAGACAGACATTATTTTGGGCTTATCTTTGAAGTCCCAAGCATAATACAAGTATTTTACTTGGCACATGGGGGCTAATGCACATTGCTCTTTTAAGGCAAAAGTTTCAATGACCCAGTTTAGCTATGAAGACTAAGCCGGCCCTTGGGGGATACATGTTTGGATTTATTCCTACATATGATGATAAGTCCTAGCTTAGCTATGCAGCTTAAGCTGGCCCTTGGGGGCTATATATGAGAATTTTAATAGTTCAGTTTTGAAGTCCCGGCTTAAAACTTTCCAATTTTAAGCCGGCCCTTGGGGGCTACATGTTATGATTTAGCAGTTACAAATGGCAGTGGATAGCTACGAGATCAAAAAGATTATCTAAGTCTACAGTATATTCCATTCTTCTATATTCAGTAGACTTGGCGGCTGATTGATATAAACTTATATCAGAAAGGTCTTGTTAATGCTTACCTCAAAGCGCTCCTTCATAAGATTGACCAAGCCGGCTTCAAAGTCATGGCTGGTATGAAGGCGGTTCAGATAACCCGTGTGAAGCTCTTGAGCATTGAATTGAGCATAGCTCTCCAAGTCCAATTTCCACTTGCCCTTGTCAGCATCTGAAAATTCTTCCTTCGTAGTATGTTTGGCCAGCACCATGGGATTCCTCGGTTCATTGTACATGGTGTCGGTGACCACAATATCATCTTCAGCCTCTTCAGTAGGCTTGGCAGGGCTTGGCGGCTTAGCACCTGATGCATCAGGGGTCATGGGGTCCATAGAGGCCTCTGGGATTTCTGGTGGCGGCTAATCAGTAGTGTTTTCAACATTCTGCATTGAGGCTTCAGACTCAAGCAGTTGATGTTCCGGCTCGTGCGCTTTGGGTCCTCAACCCGCTTGTTTACTTTGGCCTTTTTGCTTGGCTTGGCCATTCCGCTAACAAAGGAAAAATGAAAGAGTTATAATATATATATATATATATGTATACATCCCAGCTATTCTGCAACCTATTCCTAAATAAGCTATTCAGGAACCGTTCCTAACTGCTTGAAAACAGATAAGCTAACTGTGCGTCATATACTAGTTAACTGTCGAGCGGACTTTTTCTGGCACCTTTTTTCGCACTGTTTTTTGATTGTAATTTTTGAACCGTTTATCGGAATGATGCAAATGATATATTGTTGGATAGCTATTAAATATGCGGAACTTCCTTATGTTTATCATTTTCCCAAAATCCTTATAGTTTTTAAACAAAATTGAAAAAATAAAAATTCTTCAAACGTGTTTTGGGTGTTTTTGTGAAAGAAATTTTCAACCCGTTTGTCGGAATGATGCGTATGATACACCTTTGGAAAGCTATGAATTAGCCTGAACTTCGGTATTTAGAACTCGTTTTTAGATTCGCCATGGTTTAAGAGCAGTTTTCAAAAAACTAACAACAGTTTCATCATTTTTTTCCAAACAGCTACACTACACGCTAACTGCCCGGCCAGAATAGCTAACTGACGTATGATGACCAAGCTAACTGGCGTGCCTTAAGACACTTTTTTTGTTTTTTTACTAGATCAAGCTAACTGCCGGTACTGAAATAGCTAACTGTCGAGGATTGTGGCAGTTAACACCGAGTTAACTGCCCGCTAAAGAAACTATTTTTTATACATATATATATTCCTGGGTCGAGCTAACTATGAGGCCTGAAATTGTTAATTGTTGATACTACGGCAGTTAAGACCAAGTTAACTACCGAGACTTTTTTTGTCAGGGTCAAACTAGCTGTCACGAATATCGAGGTTAACTTCCAAGCTTGCCGAGTTTAACTATTGAGTTTTAACTGCCACAATTTGGACACTTAACTGCCACGGGTAATATAAAGTTAACTAGTGTGATTTTTGCCAGGTTAACTCCTATTTTTTTATAGGTAACCTTTTCTTGGTTTTAACTGTTGCAAAATAATAAAGTTAACTTCTGAACATGTTTCTTTGTCAACTTTCAAATTCTTAACTGCAGATGTGGCAAGGGGTTACTGCCGCCTATTGGAATTCTCCTAGCTGCTACTCTACGTGCAAATTCCTAGGGAGAATGAAATATATTTTTTCTGAGTCCATTGCTTGTCGCATCCTCAAAGAAAATCAAACATGTATACAGATATAGAGATGACCTTTTCTCGTTTCTACATGTCTCTCGTCCTCAACAACAGTTAACTGAATAATTCACTTAAGCTCTCTGCACTTTGTCTAGTTAAATGTAAATGACTCACTCATGTACTTGAGAACATTGGGGAGGTGAACACCATAGAAATAGTTGTCCCAGTGGATGGACTTGGGATCGACATCAAAGTAATATTCTTCTGTATTGTTGTCATCTTGCTCTTTCTTCATCTTCATGGACGGGGGATGTGAACACCACGCTTCACACAGTTGAGAAAAGTAGCTACAGTACACGCTAACTGCTCGCACGGAATAGCTAACTGACATATGCTTATCGTCAGGTCAAGTTAACTTTTGGGAGTGAAATAGCTAACTGCCAGGAATTGTGGTAGTTAGCACGAAGTCAACTATGGGACTGAAAATGTTTTATTCTTTTTTGGATTGGGTCAGACTAACTGCGGGTATGAAATACCTAACTGCATACAGTGAGCAAGCTAACTGCAATTGCTGGTAATACTTTTTTTGCTTCTTTTGTTTTTAATTCTTTTTTTTCTATTTTTTTTCCTAGTCAAGTTAACCGCCAGGATTAGAATAGCTAATTTTTGAAACTGCGATAGTTAATTGCCAGGATTAAAAATACTGATGAAGATATGCGAAATGCAAGCGATAGTTAACTGCCAGGACAGTGACACAGCAGTAGCAGTTAGCATCATCACTCAGCATCACACGCTTGTAGCGTCTCTCACACACAAACACAACAGTTAACAAAACCAGCAGCAAGCAATTAGCAATAGTAATTCATAGCAGTTAACAATAGTACTAGCAACAACTAATAACAACTAGAGCATCAGTTAGCGGTAGAGTTTGGTGCGCGTTGGTGGTGGAGTGTGGTCGCACGGGGTGGTGGCTCGCTCAATAGGGGCCTCAAGCCTCGATGGGCCTCGCTGGGTGCAGGGAAGGTGGTTGGCGCGTAGCCGAGCTCCATCTGGTGGTCGTGCCCCGACGGGCCTCTAGCTGCGCACCTCGAGCTCGCGCGCCTCTTTTCCCTTCCATGGAGAGGCAGCTTCATCGACTAGCAGCCGCCGAGAGGGGCTACAGAGGTGTTGGGACGGCGAGGGCGCTTGGCTAGTAGGGGAAGCAACGGAGGCTAGGATCTTGACCGATGGGGGAGGCAAATGGGCGGCACTTGCAAGATCCTGGCGGGAGAGGTGAGGTTGTGGACAGACCTCGCTAGATCTAAGGCCGAGCGGAGAGGTTGGGGTAGCACCAGAGGTAGGGGGAGGTGGGCGCGACAGCTGGTGTCGGGTTAGGTGTGAGCCTCACAGTGTGCAGGGGAGAAGGTGCGGGAGGTTGGGGAGGCCAGGTCGAGATTGTGGCGCGCTGGCGGATTAGGTGGTGGTGGCGCGCTGGGCAGTGTAGGTGATTGTGGTGGTCGTGGCGACGTGCCGGCTATGGTAGAAACAGGTTAGGTGGGGGTTTCTGCAGCCGGCAGCAAACCATAGCTCGCTCACTACCTCGCTCGCTCCCGAAAGAAACAGGTTAGGAGGGGGTGGTTCCTAAATAAGTTTATTTAGGAACTCTAGAGGGGAGTTTCTAAATAGTCCCACCCTATATATATATATATATATATATATATATATATGTTTACAAAGTTAAGACAATAAAGGCAAGAATTGTTACCCAGGGGCAATCTTGAAAGCCGGGAAATGAGTCCCCGTTGAGTCACCAGAAGACGATTTGAAGTGCCCTGATAGTTTGAATCAGAAGGGTTAAGGGGTTGTCGAATGAGACCCGCCTTTGGAAAAGCTAAGTCAGAAAGCGGTGAAACCTCTTCTCGGCGCTTGCGAGGAGCCAACGTGTTGGGTAAGCCGGAGGAAAGAACCCCACCGCCACTGTTCCGGGTCGTGCGGCGAACCTCATGCTGCTGCTTCTTCAAAATAAAGTTGGGATAAAAGTAAGCCAAATGGTGAGAAAACCTTACTTTCCAGCTTGCTTGTCGAGTTTTCTGTCTCGGTAGAGATTCTGAGCCGGAAGAAAGGATAATCACCTCTTCATCATCTGCGCGGCTGGCTTTGCTTCATCGTGATGGTAATCAGTGTCAATGAGATGATTAAAAAATGAGCCAAGGGAGTCAAGTTCTACCTCCGACTCAGAGTCGTCTAAAGAAAGCTGATCTGCAAGAGTGGTTTTCTTCTTGGTAGGTTTTTTGACAGCCTTGTTCTTTGCCCTGGCCTTTCTGGTCGGCTTATCCTGGAGTTTCTTCTTCCAAAACGAGGAGTCAGCCTGCAGAAATTTAAAGCAAGAATGAGAAAGTAGACTGACAAATAATGAGTAAAGGGAAGATTGTTTAAAGTACTTACATCTTGAGCTTTGTTCTTTGTATAAAAAGGAGCCAATCCGGTCTTGCTACAATCCTGTGACAGCCTGATTTTTGGCCCTTTCTTTTTCTTTTGTTTTTCCGAGGTTTTTGCCTGAGTTTTCTTTTTTCCGTGGCTTTGTGGTCTGGAAACTGAAGAAGATGACCTCTTCTTTGCTTCCAGAGTGGCTTGTCATATCCAAATCCTTCCCTAGACCTTTCCATTTCCACCTTGGACCAAATCCCAATATTCTTTTTATTGGGAATATTCCTTCTCTGCTAAAGGAATAACTCAAATTGCCCTAGGTTGTGAAGCAACCAATATTTCCCTCACTCTTAAAATTCCCAAATAATTCTCATAAATTATTTGGGTCATATCTTTCTCAAATATGGAAAAATATTTCATTTGTCATGTTATCATCATGCTCAAATAATTCATTTCCTATTCTGCCCTAAATGGCACATTGTGAAGCAACTGCTATTTTACTTTTCCCAATTGGCCTCAAACTCCTTGGACATCTTTTCATTTCCATATCATTGCCACATGCCAAAATGCAACCTCATTTGCCTAGTAATTATTTAATTATGATTTTCCAAAGTTTCTGTCCTCAAAGAAGCTTTGTGAAGGAGGTGCAAGCTAGGAATATCAAAATGAGTTGCCATTTATGCATGACCTCAATATGATCATATCATAGACCTCCACCCAAGTTGAGCTCATGTCATGCCTCCATGTAAGCTCATCTTCAATTCTTAGTTTCTTCCCAAATTTTCAGTCTGTGAAGCAAGTATATTTTATCTTGCTCCATTATGTCTGCAAATTTTTCTAGGCCTTCCAGTATCCATATAACTTATCTCCACCCATTTTGGGAATAGTTAACCAAGCCATTATTCCTCTAGAATGTTTGCAAGTTTTTGTCTAGAGGGGATGTTTGTGAAGCAAGTACCAGTTTGGCTGGGCCAATTGGTATGAGACTTTTTGAGCATATTCATAGGACCAAATGACTCTGCCTTGCCCAGTTTGGGCTCAATTTGACACTCCATATGAGTGCACCTTCCTGGTCAAGTTTTTGGACCAGATTATGCAGTTGCAAAGCAAGTGCATTAAATCTTGGTCCATTTCTTGCCAAACTCTCCAGTATTGTAGTTCTTCCTTAGTTAATCATCGCAGACAACTCCATTGACCTCAATCACTTCGCCGTTGAACACCAGTGCATGGCCAAGTTTACTACAGTAAACTTCAGACGATGACTACCATTTAACCACTGTGTCTTTAACCAAGTTACCACCGCAGTTGAGACCTACCCAGGAAGGACTAACCCCCAGACATCGGTTGGCATCGCTTGTGGCATTGTGTGCACTAGTGCGCGCGGTGACCGCCTCTTTGGCATGCCATGGACGCGAGCTGGGTGGCTTCTTGCTCGGGCCCCTCCCCCTCTCGTCTTCTTCGTGCGCGTGAGCGTGTCCAGCAGGTTGCTCTCATCATCGTCATTTCCCTGGACCCCTCTCCCCCTCCGTCCGCTTGCTTGCCGATGCAAACCGTCGCATGCCCATGGACGCACAGTGGCGTTTTGGCTTGGTTCGTCATCGTCGCCTTCCTCCCCATGCTCCCTGGCCTCCTCTTCCCCGTGGGCTCCTCCCTATGCCTCTTTGTCGCCTTCTGTCAAGCCCATGCATGAGCACACGCGTCCGCGGCGCCGGACACGTATCCTCGGTGATGCCAGCTCGGCCTCTTCGCCCCGTGGCTATATAAGCCATCCCTGGTGTCAGTGTTAAAACCGGCGGATCTTGGGTAGGGGGTCCCGAACTGTGCGTCTAGGCGGATGGTAACAGGAGACGAGGGACACGATGTTTTACCCAGGTTCGGGCCCTCTTGATGGAGGTAAAACCCTACGTCCTGCTTGATTAATATTGATGATGTGTGTTACAAGAGTAGATCTACCACGAGATCGAGGAGGCTAAACCCTAGAAGCTAGCCTATGGTATGATTGTTGTTCGTCCTACGGACTAAAGCCATCCGATTTATATAGACACCGAAGAGGGCTAGGGTTACACAGAGTCGGTTACAATGGTAGGAGATCTACATATCCGTATCGCCAAGCTTGCCTTCCACGCCAAGGAAAGTCCCATCCGGACACGGGACGAAGTCTTCAATCTTGTATCTTCATAGTCTTGGAGTCCGGCCGATGATGATAGTTCGGCTATCCGGACACCCCCTAGTCCAAGACTCCCTCAGTAGCCCCTGAACCAGGCTTCAATGACGACGAGTCCGGCGCGCATATTGTCTTCGGCATTGCAAGGCGGGTTCCTCCTCCGAATAATTTATAGAAGATTGTGAACACCAGGATAGTGTCCGGCTCTGCAAAAATAATTTCCACATACCACCGTAGAGAGAATAATATTTACACAAGTTCAATCTGCTGACGTATTTGATGGTGTGACGTCACACCACTACCAAGCCTTTACTTAAATCGTTTTTATTGTACCACCTCAGCGCGTTTAGCGAAGCGGTTTCCTTGGCACGTCTTGTCGAAGCAGAGATCGTGTTCCCCTTATTCTGGGATTCCCATCAATACGGACGTGGGTAACCCAACCGCGCCCGTTGCCACGCCCCCTCCATCGAAGGCGGGTTCCAAACGGTCACAGGGACGGCTCTCGGTATTCTTCCTCTTTATAATGAGACCAAGGCCAGTTCTTTTTCTTCAATCCTCAATCGAATCCGCCCATGCCCCCGAATTCCAACACGCAGGGCTCCAGATTCTGGTACCTTCGACCTTCGACAATGTCCGGCTCTGACCTACGGGGCCGGTGGATGCCCTCTTCTGTCACGGAAGAAGACGTGTTAAAGCTGAGAGACGCCAGGTACTTGACCTACGAGATTTCGCATAGGTTGCCTGCCCGAGGGCAAGTTATTCCTTCTCCCGAGCCCGGCGAGAGCGTTGTGTTCGTGTCTCACCTCCGTCGGGGTTTAGGCTTCCCGATGGACCCCTTCGTGAGGGGGCTCATGTTTTACTATGGGCTGGAATTCCATGACTTGGCTCCGGAGTCCATCCTCCACATCTCATTGTTTATTGTCATTTGCGAAGCCTTCCTCCGCACTACCCCTCACTTCGGCTTGTGGCTCAAAACCTTCAATGTGGAGCCGAAGATGATTGAGGGGCGTCATGCAGGGTGCGGAGGGGCGGTCATAAGCAAGAGGGCCGATGCTCCATGGCTCGAGGGCTCCTTTCAGGAGGAGCTCGGCTTGTGGCAACAGGAGTGGTTCTATATCACCGCTCCCAGGGGCAGCAGGCAGAGGCCGCCACCCGTCTTCCGCTCGGGCCCTCCACAACAGTTGACATCATGGGTCAACAAGGGGCGTGACTGGGGGCCGTCCAAAGACGTACCCCTGTTGCAGGACCGGATTCGAGGCCTCCAAGAAAGGGAGATCAATCTAGTCGCAGTGGTACAGGTTATGCTGATCCGGCGCCTACTGCCCTGCAAACGTCGCCCCCTCCGCCTGTGGGAATTTAATCCGGAGGGGCCACGAGCTCTTCAACACTTTATGAGTTTGACACCCACGGAGATGTACAAATTGTTCTTCGGATCGCAAGAGATGCGTCCGGACTTGACCGAGGATGCTGGCCTAAGCTGCAATCGCCCGAATACTCAAGTAAGTAGCCCTGTGTCCGGACACATTGTCCATCTATTTATCCTGGGTTTGCCTTTTGACCAGCTATCCCTTGGACAGGAGTGGATAGCGTAAGCAAAACTGATACGGTGTCCGGCCCCCCTCCCTGAGACCACGCAGGATCTCGTGTTAATAAAAATGTTGGAGGTTGCACCTTCGGCGGAGGGCGAAGGGGGGCACAGGGGAACTACCACCTCTGCCAAGGAGGCTTTCAGTAAGGAAGGAATCAAGAGTCCCTCCTTCCAGGGGGAGAAGAGGACAGCTTCCGAAGACCCGGAGGCCAAGGCCTCAAAGCGGGGAAAGAAATCTGTACCGGAAGGTCCTGTGCCGGGAAGAGCCCCGGTCGTACTGTCTCCTCGGAGGAATCAGCCCTCCAGCGAGCCGTAAGTAAAGAAGGGGGAATTTTGTAATAGTGGACACCCCTGCTTAATTTCTAAGGGTAACCGAAGTTTTCATCTTTGTAGTTCGGATCTCAGCCCGTCTCAGCACAGCTCATCTTCGGGAGACCTTCGTCCGGAGATGATGGAGAGTGAAACGCCTCCATCTGCCGCCCCATCGTGCGGGGTGGACGACCCTGAGGTGTCGCCGCGGAGGGTCTCCCCGAGTCTGGCGGGTCCAGAGAGTTCGGCACCCATTGGAGTACGGCCGGTGGAGCTGCAGGATTTGCTTAAGAGGTCGTCTATCTTGGAAGATCACCATGCATTAATGAGTACGGTGATTGAAAGGATCTCGTCCGCCGAGAGCGGGTTGTATGAGGCCGTCGGAAGCTTGCTGACGGGTTTTGAGGTATGCAAAAAATGACATACCTTTTGACAGTTTTGCACATGAAGTGCGCCCTGTATAGATAGTAGCCCCTGAGACTTGGTATGCTGTCGAAAGCGATAGCGTGCCAAGGATCAAAATCTCAGTTATAGAATGTCGCCTTTCCTATGCAGGTGGCGGAACATTCGGTGGCCAGCCGGACTGATGGATTTGCCGAGCTGAAGAGGCAACTTGACGTTGCAGATGCGGACATCTCGCTGGTCAATAAACGACTTGATAAGTCACAAGGTATGTGGTTGCTCCACGGTCGCCTAGTAAGGGAGCTGACGCCCACTCCTCACAATGTGTGTGCTTGATGCAGATGGTGCTGCTACTGTGGAAGACCTTCGAGCAGAACTTGCTCGGTCCAAGGAGCAGGCCAGAAAAAGTGAGGCGGCTGCCTCGAAGGCAGTGGAAGAGCTAGAAGCCGAGAAGGCTGCTCACTGCCGAAGCAGGGAGGAGATGGCCGGAATGGCCGCAAAATTAAAAGTTGCTGCCGACCGCCAGGAGGTTCTTGAAAGAGAACGCCGAGCGGAGCAAGAGGACCTGAAGAAGGCCGAAACCGAAGCCAAGGATGCCCGTAGTGCGATGCGGGCTATGAAGGAGGAACTGCGTCAGATCGCAGACATTTTGGCTGGAAAGCCCTTTATGCTGCGTAGGAAGTTCACGGATCCGAAGTATGCTCAGCTGGGCCGATTGTACGGTGCGGAGGATCCTTATCTGAACTTGGCAGCGAGTGCGGCGGACGCAGTTGTGCACTTCCGAAGCCAGAAGGATCACGAAATGGAGGAGCTTTTCTAGTCTCAATTCCATAGTCCGGAGCGTCCACCTCCGTTGAGTGATAGGCTGGTTGAGTGGGCTGAGCTGAAACGATTGTCCGGACTTGCCATGACGGATGTGGTCGCTCCTCTGTGCCCGGGAAGGCCCAAGCCGAAGAGTTATTTTGGCTTGTTGCAGCAATTCCTTGGGGCGGTGCCGCGTATTGGGGCGATGAAGCGATCGGCGTGTATAGAAGGTGCACGGATGGCTCTTGCCCGTGGTAAGACATACTGGCGGAAATGGATGCCACCGTTGTTGCATCCCGGGGTTCGGACAAAAGCCGATTCCCCACCGAGCACTATTTTGAGGAAGTCCTGCAGGGCGCTCGTTTAATAGAGTCGCAGTGCTCGAAAGATGTTATGTTTGAATGACATGTATGATTTCTGAGATCATATTTATAATGCAATAGCTTTTTATACTTGTGTGTTCAAGTTTTGAACTATCTCCTGTGCGGCCGTATGTGTATGTATAATCTGAAAGATGGCAGTCTTTGGCTTCAGCCCCCACGCACATGGTGCGGGGGTGTTTGCAAAAAAAAGCGCTTTTTCACACTTAATCCAACGTCTTGGTCCTTTTAAGGAGGTGGTAGCGTAGCAAACTAGGAAACCGTACTATAATGCTTTATCACTTCCACTTACCCATAGGAGCTCGAATGTGGGGCTACTATATAGCCCCTGGCGGCACCGCTCTTCTCTGAACTCGGGGCGCGTGTGTGCCTGACCGGGAAGCGGTCCTTCGTCAAAGCGGAGGAATTCTAAACATTCCAATGGTCGATCGAGTGCTTGACCAGTCTCTCGCTATATCATGACAGTCAGTTTTCAGCTTTCTCTACTGAGGTGCTCGCCCGGCCGAACCGGGGCACAATCGCAGTAGTTCTCCTGGTGTCGCGTTAGCCGATGATACAGAACGTAAGGCAGCAAAACACAGGAGCCGGGCAAACCCAACATTTGACCAAAGACATGATTCGGAGCTGATACATATAAGGCCTAACTCGAGACGCCGAACACTCCCTGAGGTGTTCGGTCTTTATGATACCGGGCAGAACAATGCCCTAAGCCCCTAGTGTCCAGGTACAGGCGGGAACTTCTGACGCGGCCGATGCCAAAACGCCAGCCTCCTCCTCGGCTATGGTAGGAAGCCGGGGGATGTGTATCAACAAGAGACAGTAAGAAAGGTTTACGCAGGGTCTTAATCTGAAAAGAATCCTTGCAATGGGTCCCTGTTGCACGTCTGCGCCTATGTCTCCGTTGTGCTGTATCCTAGACGGGTGTAGCACGTGCTTCATCTGTAAAAGAGAAGGACTTAGTTTCTAAGAAATATCGTGCGAAGGTTGTATTAAAATAAACTATAATTTGGGAGATGAAGAAAGTTGAGCGTTATTGGCTCTCATCATTTATACGCGCGGCCCCTTATAAAGGGGGTATGCGGCTGGGAATCCCCTTGTTTATTTATGCCGGACTCGCCTAACTGTGTTCGGGGTCTGAATGACCTGTTTTTAGGGGCCTTGGCCGCGTGGATCGGGCATTGTAAGTATAAGAGACTTGTAATGTGGTATTTCGTCAAAGCGGGCGAAAGCTCTGCGTCCCAATAGTGTTCGAAGGCCACTATAAAATGGGGCGATATGGATAGTGAGCTTTTCGCGATGAAGGTTGTCAGATGAACCGAACACAACCTCTAGTGGTACAGAGCTCGTATGATTGGCTTGAAGGCATGGCGTCACTCCTATGAAGGAAGTGCTGTTATGGCGAATTGTGGTAGGGTCTATCCCCATTCTGCGGACGGTGTCCTGGTATGGCAGGTGCCGCGCTGTGCTTTCGCGTTATCACATGGAGTGAGTTCACTGTTTTGACTTCTAATGGGAAAGTCTTCTGTTTTCCGGAGTGCTGCATTTGGGGTTCGTCACTTTCGCTTGGTGTGTCGAGCCCCTCGTGTTCGGCGTTAAGTCGGCCGGACTGCTTGAAGACCCAACAATCTCTGTGGGTATGGTTTGCAGGCTTTCCGGGGGTACCATGTATTTGACATAGCCTGTCCAGAATCTTGTTTAGGTTGGATAGCTCGTCACTGTTGTCCTTGAGGGGCAGTGTTTTGTTATTCGGCCGAGGGGTTTTGAATCCGGCGTTGACCGCCGTACTGCTTGGGCCATTTTCCTTATTCCGGCGCTGATCTTTTCTGCGTCATGATTTCCCATTTCCATCCCTGACTTCGGATGTACTCGGGTCGCTGGTGCTGCATCTAGCCAGCCAGCTGTCTTCCCCCGCGCAAAAGCGGGTCATGAGGCTTGTTAGTGTGGCCATTGTTCTTGGTTTTTCCTGGCCGAGGTGTCTGGCGAGCCATTCGTCTCGGACGTTGTGTTTAAAGGCTGCTAAGGCTTCAGCGTCCGGACAGTCGACTATTTGGTTCTTTTTAGTGAGGAATCTGTTCCAGAATTTGCGTGCTGACTCTCCGGGCTGTTGAGTTATGTGACTTAAATCGTCTGCATTCGGAGGGCGGACATAAGTCCCTTGAAAATTTTCTCGAAACACATCTTCAAGCTCTTCCCAACTTCCAATGGTATTTTCTGGGAGGCTTTTAAGCCAATGCCGAGCTGTCCCTTTGAGCTTGAGGGGTAGGTATTTTATGGCATGGAGATCGTCTCCTCTAGCCATATGTATGTGTAGGATATAATCCTCAATCCAGACTCCGGGGTCTGTTGTTTCGTCATATGCCTCTATGTTTATGGGTTTGAATCCCGCTGGAAATCCATGATCCAGTACCTCGTCGGTGAAACATAGTGGGTGTGCGGCGCCCCTGTATTTGGGTGTGCCGTTGTCTTCAAATGCTTGGCGGGTTATATTGCTTCCTAGAGTCTTCTTTTTTGGCCCATAGATAGACCTGGCTGGGTCATCCTTTTTCCGAGGATGTTTAAGCTGATCGTGTGCCGGCTTGTGTGCGGCGCCCCTTGTTGCTCTTGGCCTGTCATCTGGTCGTCTGTCCGGCCAGGCGGCTTCTTTCTTTTTTGACTGCGGGGGCTCTAAGGCCTCCTCGTCAAATTCGGGCAACAACTTGCGCTTCGGGTAGCTCTTTGTCTGGTGACTAGCGCCATATTTATCTGCGGTGTTGAGTACTTTGCTCCATCTCATTCTGAGTGTGTCCTCCGCTGTTTTGAGCTTCCGCTTTTGCTTCTTCAAACTTCTTGCAGTGGCGACGAGCCTTTTATGAAGGTTCGTATGCTCTGGTGATGTGAGATCGTCTTCGCCGGGGATGGGTTGCTCGTCCAGTTCATCATGTTCGGATGGCTGCTTGGTGGCGTGTGCGTCGTCCACTGCTTCGCCCTGCTCTAGGGCCGGGTCCGTATGGGTGCCATTTTTATTGATGCCGGTCTTCGGGGGGCTCTTGCGTCGCCGTTTTGGTTGTTTGTTGGGGGAGTTGTCCTTCGCCACGTCCCGTTTTTCCTCATTGTCGCTTCCTTTTGGTGTATCCACCATGCATACGTTGTGAGTTGGGGTGGCTTTCCAGTGCCCGGTAGGCGCTGGTTCTTGGTCGTCTTCGGCATCGTCGTCCATACCGTCGATGTCTTCGGAGTCGTAGTCTAGCATGTCGGTTAGATCATCGACAGTGGCTACCAAGTGGGTGGTGGGTGGGTTTTGAATTTCTTCGTCGTTCGCATCCCAACCGTTCTGGCCGCAGTCCGGCCAGGGCTCTCCTGATAATGAGAGATACCTTAGCGAACTCAGGATGTCGCCAAAAGGTGAGTGTTGAAAGATGTCCGAGGCAGTAAACTCCATGATCGGCGCCCAACCGGATTCGATTGGTGGGGGCGCGGGACGTTCGGAGTCCGGCAAGGAGTCCGGCGCCTCGGAGTCACGAGCTTCATGAGGGACAAGGTCAGTGTTCGGCTCTATCGACGTAGAGGTTGCAGCCCCCGAGGCGGCGTCTAACCATCCGTCCTCGATCTGCGAAGCCGGCTCTGAATTGAAGATCGGAGCGGGCTCAAGTGCGGCCTCCAGGGTACTGTCCGGCCGCAGAGCTAAATCATGCTCGTCCTGACAGTGCGGCACGCTCGGCTGTGGCTTGAATCCATCGAGGATCAAGTCCCCACGGATGTCAGCCGTGAAGTTCAAACTTCCAAATCTGACCTGACGGCCAGGGGCGTAACTTTCGATCTGCTCTAGATGGCCAAGCGAATTGGCCCGCAGTGCAAAGCCGCCGAATACGAAGATCTGTCCGGGGAGGAAGGTCTCACTCTGGACTGCGTCATTGATGATCATCGGAGAAGCCATCGAGCCTATCGACGACGGCACAGAGGAACTCTAAATGAAAGCACCAATGTCGGTGTCAAAACTGGCGGATCTCGGGTAGGGGGTCCCGAACTGTGCGTCTAGGCGGATGGTAACAGGAGACGAGGGACATGATGTTTTACCCAGGTTCGGGCCCTCTTTAGGGAGGTAAAACCCTACGTCCTGCTTGATTAATATTGATGATGTGTGTTACAAGAGTAGATCTACCACGAGATCAAGGAGGCTAAACCCTAGAAGCTAGCCTATGGTATGATTGTTGCTCGTCCTACGGACTAAAGCCATCCGGTTTATATAGACACCGGAGAGGGCTAAGGTTACACAGAGTCGGTTACAATGGTAGGAGATCTACATATCCGTATCGCCAAGCTTGCCTTCCACGCCAAGGAAAGTCCCATCCGGACACGGGACGAAGTCTTCAATCTTGTATCTTCATAGTCTTGGAGTCCGGCCGATGATGATAGTTCGGCTATCCGGACACCCCCTAGTCCAGGACTCCCTCACCTGGCCTCGTTCGGGCTCACCACTAGCCTTGCCTTGCTCCACTACTCATCCCCAGCCACTCGCCCAAGACCCAGAGCCCCTCCTCGCTGCTCTAGGCCACCATGGCCGCCATGAAGCTAGGCTTAAATCCGAGCCATCCGAGCCCTCCCGCTCCCTCCTGACCTCACCATAGCTCCACCCAGACCCCGGCGGTCCTCCCTGTGTCCTCGCCCCATCACCGGAGCCACCTTGGCCGTGTGCCCCTAGATCAACCGCCACCGCCGGCAAGCTCTCTGTCCCCGCATGATGCCACCCTTCCTCTCCTCCCCGGCGCTCATTTCCTCTCTGGATGGATCCGGTGGGCCGTCTCGCGCTTGCCGGTGGCCTTCCCTTGGCCGGAGCTAGCCGGAGCCGACGAGCCCATCGCCAGCAAAGTCCAGCCACGCCTCTGCCTTGCCCCCTCTCTCTATTCTATCGGGCGCGAGCGAGAAGAAGGAGCGGGAGGAGGGAGAAAGGGGTGGGGCTCGCTGATACATCTCCAACGTATCTACTTTTCCAAACATTTTTGCCCTTGTTTTGGACTCTAACTTGCATGATTCGAATGAAACTAACCCGGACTGATGCTGTTTTTAGCAGAACTGCCATGATGTTGTTTTATGTGTAGAAAAGAAAAGTTCTCGAAATGTCCTGAAAATCCACGGAGGCACTTTTTGGAATTAATAAGAATTTCTAGGCGAAAGAAATACACCAGGGGGCCCAGGGCCTGTCCACGAGACAGGGGGGCGCCCCCCTGTAGGGCGCACCCCCCTATCTCGTGGGCCCCCTGGACCTCCACCGACCTCAACTCCAACTCCATATATTCTGTCTCATGGAGAAAAAAAATCAGAGAGAAAGTTTCATCGCGTTTTACAACACGGAAACGCCGCCAAGCCCTAATCTCTCTCGGGAAGGCTAATCTAGAGTCCGTTCGGGGCTCCGGAGAGGGGGATTCGTCGCCGTCATCATCATCAACCATCCTCCATCACCAATTTCATGATGCTCACCGCCGTGTGTGAGTAATTCCATCATAGACTTGCTGGACGGTGATGGGTTGGATGAGATTTATCATGTAATCAAGTTAGTTTTGTTAGGGTTTGATCCCTAGTATCCACTATGTTCTGAGATTGATGTTGCTATGACTTTGCTATGCTTAATGCTTATCACTAGGGCCCAAGTGCCATTATTTCAGATCTGAACCTATTATGTTTTCATGAATATATGTGTGTTCTTGATCCTATCTTGCAAGTCTATAGTCACCTATTATGTGTTATGATCCGACAACCCCGAAGTGACAATAATCGGGATACTTCTCGGTGATGACCGTAGTTTGAGGAGTTCATGTATTCACTATGTGTTAATGCTTTGGTCCGGTTCTCTATTAAAAGGAGGCCTTAATATCCCTTACTTTCCGCTAGGACCCCGCTGCCACGGGAGGGTAGGACAAAAGATGTCATGCAAGTTCTTTTCCTTAAGCATGTATGACTATTTACGGAATACATGCCTACATTACATTAATTGGAGCTAGTTCTGTATCACCCTATGCTATAGCTATTACATGAGGAATCGCATCCGGCATAACTATCCATCACTGAACCATTGCCTATGAGCTTTTCATATATTGTGCTTCGCTTATTTACTTTTCCATTGCTACTGTTACAATCACTATTAAACACCAAAAATATTGCTATTACTATCTTTACCTTTTATCACTGTTACCATTACTATCATACTACTTTGCTACTAAATACTTTGCTGCAGATACTAAGTTATCCAGGTGTGGTTGAATTGACAACTCAACTGCTAATACTCAAGAATATTCTTTGGCTCCCCTTGTGTCAAATCAATAAATTTGGGTTGAATACTTTACCCTCGAAAGTCGTTGCGATCCCCTACACTTGTGGGTTATCACCCGCCTGTAAGCGACCCAGCTGGTCGGCCCCATCCACGCTGACGTGGATAAGTGGAGATGTACTCCTGTGAGTACGCTTTACCTTATCGAAAGCATACTTCATTTCTTCTTCAGGCAGGAATGTGTTTTCCTCTCTGTAAAGCGTATTTCTAAGAAAGGCGCGTTCTGTTTTTCCGGCTAAGGGCCTGATTCTGAGGATTTTCTTACAAATAAGTCCTTGGCAGAAAAACAATCGTATCTTTTTAACCGTAGCTCCAAATCAGGTGAACCCAAAGCCCACTTCTTCATCTCGTCGAGCCCATTATGTTGGTCACACTTTCACCATGTGTTAACATTCTGAAAATGACCATTTTTCCCTTGCACGTAAACAGCCCCCCTTCGGGAGAGAACTATTTTCGGTAAATCTTTCCGCGGCTTCACAGGATTTCTCCCCGGTGCCTTCTTCATCCCCAGGCAAGCCATAATACCCACTTTCATGATAGTCATGCAGTAGCCATGGTTTTCAACTTGAACCTTTATTAAATGTTTGCTTGTTGAAAAGATGGTTACCGTTGTTCCGGTAATAATTAAAGTTGCATGTTCACTTTCGTGCTATGTAGTCTTGTACTCTGTTATCATGTTCTACCTGCTAATATTCCTTTCATATGCTTATGCTTGCTAGTAGTACATGTTGATGTTGGTGATGGCCTTCGATGCATGATTATCATCTGTTCCGAGTGACGTCATTATGCGTGTTCCATTGCATCCAGTTGGTTAAATGCTTGCATGGTAGCATTGTTGATATGTCTTGCATGATATTTATTGTTGATGCTAGTGGTCATGATAGGTTTATATGAGTAGTGTTGTACTTGTGATATTCATGCACGTCATTATGCCATGCTCAGTTGGATATGATTCATTGTTGATATGGTCGATAATTATGTTGTACCCTCAGGCTTATGTTGATATCATGCTCATGCATTGTAATTGCATCATGTTATTTTATCATGGCTCGGCATATTTGCATTCAAGTTTGACCAAATTAAATTAAACTTGAACAACTGTTGGCTAAGTCATGGTGCCATCATATCGAGTTGACTAGTGCAACCATGCTTACCTTTATGGGAGGGTCCTAACTGGGTCTATTATCATGCCTCTCGCCGGTCCCTCCAACGAGGGAAGGTTATGGGTGTGCGGTACCCTGGCCCGATAAGCAGACATAACCTTGTGTGCCCGTAATTGGATGATAAGCGCTTTTGTCCCTGTTTGGGACCGTTTTGCCACGATGTGGCCGTTTTGCCACGACGGCAGCCGTTGGTGTGTGGGGTAGACAAGGGGCCACCCATGACTTAGCCCAGTGGGGAGTGAGTCGGAGTGGCCGGTAGAGTGTCATGGCAGTAGGACGATTTTGTCAGAATGCCGTTGGTCCACCCGAATGGGAGTGCGAGGCCATGGGTTCCGTGGTGTGGGTACAGTGTGCTAACCTCTTGTAACACCCACGATGCGGCTATATCTCCCACGTGTCGGAGCACGACTTAGAGGCATAACCGCATGGTGGTTTTGTCGCAAGAAGGGTCATCTTCACACAATCCCATGTAATGAACAAGAATGGGATAAAGAGAGTTGGCTTACAATCGCCACTTCACACAATACATAATTTAAGATCATACATCATTCAAATACACTCATAGACCGGCTACAGTCAAGTTCAAATGAAAAGAAGACAACCCCAAATGCTAGATCCCCGATCGTCCCGACTGGGCACCTCTACTGATCATCTGGAAACGATACATAGTAACGACCAAGGGCCTCATCAAATTCCCACTTCAGCTCAGTTGCGCCATCTGCGCCAGTATCCTCGGCACCTGCATCTGTTTTGGTAGAATCTGTGAGTCACGAGGACTCAGCAATCTCACACCCGCGAGATCAAGACTATTTAAGCTCATAGGTAGGAAAGGGTAATATGGTGGAGCTGCGGCAAGCACTAAGCATATATGGTGGCTAACATACGCAAGTGAGAGCGAGAAGAGAAGCAACGCATCGGTCGAGAAGCTAGAAGCGATCAAGAAGTGATCCTGAAACTACTTACGTCAAGCATAACTCAAACCGTGTTCACTTCCCGGACTCCGCCGAGAAGAGACCATCACGGCTACACACACGGTTGATGCATTTTAAAGAAGTCAAGTGTCAAGTTATCTACAACCGGACATTAACAAATTCCCATCTGCCTCATAACCGCGGGCACGGCTTTCGAAAGATTATATACCCTGCAGGGGTGTCCCAACTCAGCCCATCACAAGCTCTCACGGTCAACGAAGGAATAGACCTTCTCCCGGGAAGACCCGATCAGTCTCGGAATCCCGGTTCGCAAAACATTTCGACAATGGTAAAACAAGACCAGCAAAGCCACCCGCTGTGCCGACAAATCCCGATAGGAGCTGCATATATCTCGTTCTCAGGGCACACCGGATTGTCCAGACTTCCGGTAGGCCAGCCCAGAGTTGCCCCTGGTGGCCATCGGCGGCCAACAGTTTGGACCAACATTCACAACGAGCACTGGCCCGGGGGGTAAATAAAGATGACCCTTGGGCTCATGAAAACCCAAGGGAAAGGGCTTAGGTGGCAAATGGTAAAACCAAGTTTGGGCCTTGCTGGAGGAGTTTTATTCAAAGAAAACTGTTAAGGGGGTCCCATAAATCACCCAACCATGTAAGGAACGCAAACTCAAGGAACATAACACCGGTATCACAGAAACTAGGGCGGCAAGAGTGGAACAAGTCACCAGGCATAAGGCCGATCCTTCCACCCTTTACCAAGTATATAAGGTGCATTAATTAAATAGGAGATATTGTGATATCCCAAAATAACTACGTTCCGACCTGGAACAACTTCATCTTCACCTGCAGCTAACAATGCTATAAGAGGGGCTGAGCAAAAGCGGTGACATGGCCAAACAACGGTTGCTAGGACAGGTTGGTTAGAGGTTTGACATGGCAATAGGTAGGCATGGTAAACAATGGCAGGTAGAGCTAACATAGCGATAGAGCGAGTACTAGCAAGCAAAGATAGAAGTGATATCGAAGGTATGGTCATCTTGCCTGCAAGGTTCTCAGAGTTGTCGAAGGCTTGATCCTCGTAAGCGTACTCAACAGGTTCCTCGTGCACGTACTCGTCTCCCGGCTCTACCCAAAGCAAGAACACAAGCAAAGGAACCACAATAAATCACTGTGCAATGCACAACCAACATGATGCAATACATGTCATGATATGCGAGATGTGATATGCAATGCATATGCGTGCTTCGGGAGGAAAAGGATGAACAAGGCATCAACTTGGCAAACCAAGTATGCCGCTGGAAAGATGAGATGATTTCGGTTGAAATCGATATAAAGATCACCGGGAACGGATGCACGGTTTGCAAATGGCAAGCAAGACAAGTATGGCACAAAGCTGCGATTAACAGCACGATGCTACTTAGCATGCAACAAGAAACTATGCTACAGCACCCCAACATAAAAACAAAGCATATGGCAGTGATCTACAGGAGATGCTTTACAAAAGAGGAACACTGAGCTACGGCTAAATCACATCATAACAGGTTCAAACAAGCATGGAGAAAGTGCAAAAAATATCAGGTTGGACATGGCATAAACAGCATCACGAAGCAATGTTCAGAGCAGGTTATCAACATGCTACAGGAACTTGTAATAGCAAAACAAGGCATGGCATGAATCTACTCAAAGCATAGATCAAAAGTCCCTTACTGACCATAAGCCAAAAAGGATCAGAAAATATGATGGCACCCACGTAAACATAGCAAGTTTCGTTAACAGATTCAGCAAACAAAGCATGGCATTGACATAATTACGAAGGCACCTTCGCGAGCTCGATGCACTCACTACAGAGCATCTCATGATAAACTAAGCATACATCCATCAAGAAGACATGTCATAGAAGCTATACATGGCAAGAACAACATCATAGCATACCGGATCAACTACAACAACCTCGGCCAAATTGAATAACATGTAAACAATCTGCCAGGAAACATTTTGAAGCAAAAGTAGAGCACGAAAATGACATGCTAGACTACTCCATAATTGCAACCAGGACCATGGATGGATAGAGCATAACCATGTTTTCAAAACACCCTTACTGAAGTATCTCAAATTATGCATGGATCTCTCTGTAGCAACATGTTTACATGGCATCAAAATTACAGCAGAACAGGAACTAAAATCAGCATTATCACGAAGCCTAGTTTGCATGCTTGTGCTAGTCACCACATTGATCACAAAAATACATGGTAAGCACCTCTGTAAAGAATACATAGCCTATTTAAAAACACATTTAGGGACCAGGTTCATAGGATGCACACATCAATCATGGCAAAAATGACAAAAGAGCTCGTGCTGATAAGATTCTGAAACTAACATTATGAAGCCCTCTTCCAACAGCATTTCGGGCATCAAGATGAGCTCAAATGTAAATGATGCAATGGAATGAAATGATGTACTCTTCGAGATGAACAATTTGACATATTACACGCACGAAACGGAGCTACGAATGCGAAGATGTGATGCGATGAACATGCAACAATATTAACACAGAATAAGGACTTACGAATTCGGGGGTCGGGGAAAGAAGTCAACCGTGAGGGGTCCGATCGGATCTGGCGCGCGCCTCGAGGATCGCTGGCCGGAGGGGAAGAAGAGGCGGCGGCCGGAGGAGTCGGGGCGCCGGATCCGGGGCCGGGGTGGCCGGATCTGGCGCGGGGCGCGGCGCCTGGAGGCGGCAGCGAGCTCCGGACGGTGGGGCGCGGCGGTGGGGCGCGGGGCCGGCCGGCGAGGTGAACGGCGGCGGGGCGGAGCGCGGGGCCGCGGCGGCGGGCGGCGGCCGGCCGGGTCGCGGGAGCGGAGGCGCGGGCGCTCGGGCGGCGGGGCGCGGCCCGGGTCGGGCGCGGGAGGACCCGCGGCGGGCTCCGCGGGCCGGCGGCGATGTGGGCGCGGGTTGCCCACGTGGCAGCCGCGGATTGGCTGCGGGCGCGGCGGCGGACGCGTCCGGCGCCGTCCGGACGTGTCCGGCACGGGGAGAGGAGCGGGGAGCTAGGGTTAGGGTGGATCTGATCCGAAATTCGGGGGAGGGGTGTTTTTATAGGTAGAAGGAGTTAGGAATGTCCAAATGATGTGCGGTTTTCGCCCACACGATCGTGATCGAACGATGGAGAGCATGGAAGTAACTTAGATGGGCTATTGGGCTGTTTTGGAGGGGTGTTGGGCTGCAACTTAAAAGAGGCCTTTGCGGGAGTGCGGTTAACCGTTGGAGTATCAAACGAGTTCCGAATGACCCGAAACTTGTCAGGTGGTCTAGCGGTGCTATACCAGGGCCATTTGGCAAGGCTCGGTCCATTCCGAGAATGTTCAACACCCGCACACGAAAGGAGACAAGAGGGGTGCGCCGGTGCATGTGGGAGTGTCGGATTGCGAAACGGACAACGAGGAAAATGCTCGGATGCATGAGACGAACACGTATGCAAATGAGATGCGCATGATGACATGATATGGTATGCATGACATGAATAAAATGCAAAGCAAAAGAAAAAACCCAACCATGGAGGGAATAAACATATCACATAGCCGAAAATGGCAAGAGTTGGAGTTACAAAGATGGAAAGTTACATCCGGGGTGTTACAACACTCCACCACTACAAGAGGATCTCTTCCCGAGATCTAGGACTGAAAGAACTCCAGATATTCGGAACGGAGGTGATCCTCGCGCTCCCAGGTGGCTTCTCGGTCGGAATGGTGTGACCATTTCACTTTCAGGAATTTGATTGACTTGTTGCATGTCTTGCGCTCGGTTTCTTCAAGAATAGCAATGGGGTGCTCATGATAAGAGAGATCTTCTTGGAGGTCGATTTCTTCGAAGTTGATAGTGCGCTCAGGAGTCTTGAAGCACTTGGGAAGCTATGACACGTGAAACACATCGTGCACGTTTACAAAGTTGGATGGAAGCTCAAGTTGATAGGCGAGGTCGCCTCTTTTCCCAATGATCTTGAAAGGACCCACGTATCTAGGGGCAAGCTTCCCTTTGATACCGAAGCGACGAGTGCCTTTCATTGGAGAGACGCGGAGGTAGACATGGTCTTCGGTTTCAAAAGCCAAGTCACGGTGCTTGCTATCATAGTAACTCTTTTTTCGCAATTGCGCGGCTTTGAGATTCTCACGAATGACTTTGCACATTTCTTCGGCTTCTGTGATCAAGTCGTTGCCAAGAAGTTGGCGTTCACCTGTCTCAGACCAATTGAGAGGAGTACGACACTTTCTGCCATAGAGAATTTCGAATGGGGCCTTGCCCGAACTCGCTTGGAAGCTGTTGTTGTAGGAGAACTCGGCATATGGAAGACAATCTTCCCACTTCATACCGAAAGAGATGACACAAGCCCTGAGCATATCTTCAAGGATTTGATTGACTCGCTCGACTTGGCCACTTGTTTGAGGATGGAAAGCTGTGCTGAAACGAATGTTGGTGCCCATGGCCGTCTGAAAGGAGTCCCAGAACTTAGAAGTGAAGATGCTTCCACGATCTGAAGATATCAATTGTGGAATGCCGTGCAAGGAGACAATTCTGGAGGTGTATAGCTCTGCCAGCTGAGCTGCTGTGATAGATTCTTTGATAGGAAGAAAATGAGCCACTTTGGTAAGCTTGTCAATGACAACGAAGATAGCATCATTTCCACGCTTGGACTTAGGAAAACCAGTCACGAAGTCCATCTCGATATGGTCAAACTTCCATTCCGGAATAGCAAGAGGTTGGAGGAGACCAGCTGGTCGTTGGTGTTCTGCTTTCACTCTTCTGCAGACATCACATTCATTCACGAATTGAGCAATTTCTCGCTTCATTCGAGTCCACCAATATGACTGCTTGAGGTCATGGTACATCTTTGTACTTCCAGGATGAATGGATAGGAGGGAATTGTGTGCCTCATTCATGATGACTTTTCTCAGATCACCTTTTGGAACCACAATTCGATCCTCGAAGAAAAGAGTATCTTTGTCATCCAAGCGATAGCACTTGTATTTGGGAATGCCCTTGTCAATACCACGTTTCACCTTCTTCACCATGGTATCCAGGAGTTGTGCCTCACGAATTTGATCTTCCAAAGTAGGAGAGACTATGAGGTTGGCAAGAAAGCCTTGAGGAACAACTTGAAGATTCAGCTTGCGGAAAGCCTCACAAAGATCCGGTTGAAACGGCTTGAGAATTAGACTGTTGCAATAAGCCTTTCTGCTCAGAGCATCTGCAATCACATTCGCCTTGCCAGGAGTATATTCGATACTCGGATTGTACTCTTGAATCATTTCGACCCATCGAGTTTGCCTGAGGTTAAGGTTGGGTTGAGTGAAGATATACTTGAGGCTCTTGTGATCGGTGAAAATGTCCACTTGCCTTCCCAATAAGAGATGTCTCCATGTTATCAATGCATGGACAACTGCCGCCAACTCAAGATCGTGAGTGGGGTAGTTCTTTTCGTTGGGCTTCAACTGACGAGAGGTATAGGCCACAACTTTTTCTCTTGCATCAACACAGCACCGAGACCTTGAAGGGAAGCATCACAGAAACTTCGAATGGCTTGGATTCATCAGGAGGAGTCAAACAGGAGCTGTGACTAGCTTCTCTTTGAGGGTGTTGAAAGCGACGTCACACTCAGGCGTCCAGACATACTTGACATGCTTCTGGAGGAGGTTGGAAAGAGGCTTTGCAATCTTAGAGAAGTTCTCAACGAATCTTCGGCAATAGCTTGCAAGACCAAGAAAACTGCGGAGCTGTTTGACATTCTGAGGAGGTTCCCAATTCACAACTGCAGAAACCTTCGCGGGATTAACAGCAATGCCCTTGGCAGAGATGATATGACCAAGGTAAAGAACTTCATCAAGCCAGAACTCACATTTGGAAAACTTCGCATAGAATTGATGCTCTCTGAGCTTGTCGAGCACCAATCGCAAATGTTTGGCATGATCCTGCTTATTCTTGGAGAAGACCAAAATATCATCGAGATACACCAGAACGAATTCATTGGTGTAGGGGTTGAAGATAAAGTTCATCATGCGAGAGAACGTTGGAGGAGCATTGACAAGGCCGAAAGACATGACAGTATATTCATAAGAACCATAGCTTGTTCTGAATGCTGTCTTGGGAATATCTTGTTCACGAATGCGAATCTGATGATAACCCATACGAAGGTCAAGCTTGGAGAAACTTTAGCACCTTTGAGTTGCTCGAAAAGCTCATTGATGTTGGGAAGTGGATACTTGTTCTTGATTGTCTTCTTGTTCAATGGACGGTAATCGACGCAAGTCGGTCCGTGCCATCCTTCTTCTGGACAAAAAGAACTCCACAACCCCAAGGGGATGAACTCGGTCTGATCAAACCCAGACGCTCTTGTTCATCAAGCTGCTTCTTCAATTCCTTCAGCTCCTTGGGTCCAAGCTTGTAAGGATGCTTGCAAATGGGTTCAGTTCCAGGCTCAAGATCAATAACGGACTCGACTGGCCGATGAGGAGGCATACCCGGAAGCTCTTCTGGAAAGACATCTTGGTACTCACAAACAACTGGAATTTGAGAAATAGCATCCAATTCACCCTTCTCACTGAGAGAAAACAACCGAATGGTTTCATCACGAGCGGCATAGATGATAACATCCTCAGAAGGGTGTGTCAATTGAATTTGCCTGGTAGCACAATCAAGCTGAGCCTTGTGCTTAGAAAGCCAGTCCATCCCAAGAATTAGATCAATATCAGAATCACCAAGAACCATTGGAGAAGACAGAAATTTATAGTCGCCCATCTTGATGGAAACATCCGGAACCATGTAGCTTGCGTTCATGCTCTTAGCGGGAGAGACAACTGCTAACGGTCTAGGCAATTCTTGGAAAGACAAATCATGCTTAGATGCAAATGGTCTTGAGATGAAACTAAGTGATGCATCAGTGTCAAAAAGAACTTTTGCAGGAATATCATTAACAGGAAGATTACCGATGATCACATCTGAAGAATCCTCTGCCTGAGCTGCATTCATCATGTTCACCTTTGCAAACTTGGAATTATGCTTGACCACTGCATTGCTTGAAGATCTCACAGGAGGAGGAGGAGGAAGGCGCCTTTGATTGAAGCATTTGTTCGCGTAGTGACCTTTCTGCTGGCACTTGTTGCAAGTCACTTCTGAGAGCGGACGATGATAAGGAGCATTGACCTTGGAGCTTGAGGCTGAGACTTGTTCTGATAGCTTGGGTTGGGTGGGTGGGAAGATCCACGACCACGTGAGTTCTTCTGTTGGTAAGGCTGACGAAACGGAGGAGGAGGAAGGTAGAACTTCTGCTGCTTAGCTGCCACTTGTGAGGAAGAAGAAGATTGCACTGCATCTCTGATTCTCTTCTTAGAAGCCTCACACTTGAGCTGAGCACCTTCTTGCTTGAGTGCCATATTGTAGAATTGATCAAACTGAGTAGGCTCAACAAGAACGAGAGCTAACTGCAGATCCTCTCTAAGGCCACCTCTGAACTGATAGATCATACTCTTCTCATCTGGAACATCTTGCTTAGCAAAGCGAGCAAGTTTCTGAAACTGCTTGTTGTATTCGTACACTGACATGTTGCCTTGCTTGAGATTGCGGAACTCCTCACGCTTGCTCTCAACAACACTGGTAGGAATATGGTGAGCTTTAAAGTCCCGACAGAAATCAGTCCAAGTAATCACTCGACCACCTCTGGAATCCTTGTATTGCTGGAACCAATCAGCTGCCTGATCCTTGAGCTGAAAAGAAGCGAACTTGACATAGTCCTCAGGCCTGACATTGCTGCATTCAAAATGCTTGTTGATATCCACGAGCCAATCATCGGCGTCTGTGGCCTCGACACAGTAGCTGAAAGACTTCGGCTGATTTGCCAGGAACTGGTTGAGGGTAGGAAACTGAGGCTGATGATTGAACTGCCCTTGACCTTGATTCCCTTGGTTGCCTTGGCCTTGGTTGTGCTCTTGCATGAGCTGGATCATCATCTGAGCATGGGTGTTAGAGGCTGCCATCAAAGCTTGCCATGCCTCCGGAGGCGGAGGTGGAGGTGGAGGGTTCGCCTGACTCCCATCATTGCGTTCCGGATTCTGACGCGTTGGCGGAGCCATCCTGAAGAGGGTGACATCCGTTAGCATCTTGATAGACAGATAGACAAGTTGAATCAACGGATAGAAATTGCAACATATAGTCTTCACAATAAACATTCGAACAAGGATGAACGAATGAATTCCAAAGTAAACATCACACGTCCATAAGGTGAGAAGCCACTTGATAAGAGATTGATGAATGAAATAAACAAGGTACAACTGGAACAAATAAGTGGTAAGGATTACCCAATCACAAACCAAATATCTGCGGGAAGAAATGCTAGAGCTACTTGAATCCCACCTATAAACTCCCGAAACTTTCTGGTTATGCAATCTGGTGTTGGGGATACAGGGGAAGCAATATATCTCACCCAAACTAACAATCCCTACATCCAGCTGTATCCATCCGTCAACACATAACCAAGAAACCTTCGGAAATCATGTACCTCAACCTTCGAAAAGCATCCGTTATACGAGTTATGGCAATACTCCCGAGCTCGCCCCAGTACTGGGTTATCGGGGTTATCTCACCAACAACTGCATAAAAGAGATTTTCGATGTCGGCAAAGCTCAGGTATTCCAGAACTGCAACGTAAAATTGTGACGACAACACCTCGGAGCTCAACTCCCCGGGACACTGCCACAACCCCTAAATGTCAGGAGGCACCAAGAACAATGTTCTCGTCACAAAACCATCGGAACGATTCCAAGATACCCGCGTGATCCTAAAAATTTTTAGTGAAATTTGAGAAGAGGATAGTCAAAACATCTACGTCAGGAGACCTCACCAGAGCGACGAAGGGACTGAGGAGTAAAAAGAATCCTACTCTCCGATATATATAATCCTAAGACTCAAAACATTTTTGTTCTAGACTCAACATCGCCAGCAAACAATCAAGCAGGGGGCTCCTAAGTCGGGGATGGCTCTGATTACCAACTTGTAACACCCACGATGCGGCTATATCTCCCACGTGTCGAAGCACGACTTAGAGGCATAACCGCATGGTGGTTTTGTCGCAAGAAGGGTCATCTTCACACAATCCCATGTAATGAACAAGAATGGGATAAAGAGAGTTGGCTTACAATCGCCACTTCACACAATACATAATTAAGATCATACATCATTCAAATACACTCATAGACCGGCTACGGTCAAGTTCAAATGAAAAGAAGACAACCCCAAATGCTAGATCCCCGATCGTCCCGACTGGGCTCCTCTACTGATCATCTGGAAACGATACATAGTAACGACCAAGGGCCTCATCAAATTCCCACTTCAGCTCAGTTGCGCCATCTGCGCCAGTATCCTCGGCACCTGCATCTGTTTTGGTAGAATCTGTGAGTCACGAGGACTCAGCAATCTCACACCCGCGAGATCAAGACTATTTAAGCTCATAGGTAGGAAAGGGTAATATGGTGGAGCTGCGGCAAGCACTAAGCATATATGGTGGCTAACATACGCAAGTGAGAGCGAGAAGAGAAGCAACGCATCGGTCGAGAAGCTAGAAGCGATCAAGAAGTGATCCTGAAACTACTTACGTCAAGCATAACGCAAACCGTGTTCACTTCCCGGACTCCGCCGAGAAGAGACCATCACGGCTACACACTCGGTTGATGCATTTTAAAGAGGTCAAGTGTCAAGTTATCTACAACCGGACATTAACAAATTCCCATCTGCCTCATAACCGCGGGCACGGCTTTCGAAAGATTATATACCCTGCAGGGGTGTCCCAACTCAGCCCATCACAAGCTCTCACGGTCAACGAAGGAATAGACCTTCTCCCGGGAAGACCCGATCAGTCTCGGAATCCCGGTTCGCAAAACATTTCGACAATGGTAAAACAAGACCAGCAAAGCCACCCGCTGTGCCGACAAATCCCGATAGGAGTTGCACATATCTCGTTCTCAGGGCACACCGGATTGTCCAGACTTCCGGTAGGCCAGCCCAGATTTGCCCCTGGTGGCCACCGGCGGCCGACGGTTTGGACCAACACTCACAACGAGCACTGGCCCGGGGGGTAAATAAAGATGACCCTTGGGCTCACGAAAACCCAAGGGAAAGGGCTTAGGTGGCAAATGGTAAAACCAAGTTTGGGCCTTGCTGGAGGAGTTTTATTCAAAGCGAACTGTTAAGGGGGTACCATAAATCACCCAACCGTGTAAGGAACGCAAACTCAAGGAACATAACACCATTATCACGGAAACTAGGGCGGCAAGAGTGGAACAAGTCACCAGGCATAAGGCCGAGCCTTCCACCCTTTACCAAGTCTATAAGGTGCATTAAATTAAACAGGAGATATTGTGATATCCCAAAATAACCACGTTCCGACCTGGAACAACCTTCATCTTCACCTGCAGCTAACAACGCTATAAGAGGGGCTGAGCAAAAGCGGTGACATAGCCAAACAACGGTTGCTAGGACAGGTTGGTTAGAGGGTTGACATGGCAATAGATAGGCATGGTAAACAAAGGCAGGCAGGGCTAACATAGCGAAAGAGCGAGTACTAGCAAGCAAAGATAGAAGTGATATCGAAGGTATGATCATCTTGCCTGCAAGGTTCTCAGAGTTGTCGAAGGCTGGATCCTCGTAAGCGTACTCAACAGGTTCCTCGTGCACGTACTCGTCTCCCGGCTCTACCCAAAGCAAGAACACAAGCAAGGAACCACAATAAATCACGGTGCAAATGCACAAGCAACATGATGCAATACATGTCATGATATGCGAGATGTGATATGCAATGCATATGCGTGCTTCGGGAGGAAAAGGATGAACAAGGCATCAACTTAGCAAACCAAGTATGCCGCTGGAAAGATGAGATGATTTCGGTTGAAATCGATATAAAGATCACCGGGAACGGATGCACGGTTTGCAAATGGCAAGCAAAACAAGTATGACACAAAGCTGCGTTTAACAGCGCGATGCTACTTAGCATGCAACAAGAAATTATGCTACAGCACCCCAACATAAAAACAAAGCATATGGAAATGATCTACAGGAGATGCTTTACAAAAGAGGAACACTGAGCTATGGCTAATTCACATCATAATAGGTTCAAACAAGCATGGAGAAAGTGAAAAAAATTATCAGGTTGGACATGGCATAAACAGCAGCACGAAGCAATGTTTAGAGCAGGTTATCAACATGCTACAGGAACTTATAATAGCAAAATAAGACATGGCATGAATCTACTCAAAGCATAGATCAAAAGTCCCTTACTGACCATAAGCCAAAAAGGACCAGAAAATATGATGGCACCCACGTAAGCATAGCAAGTTTCGTTAACAGATTTCAGCAAACAAAGCATGTCATTGAAATAATTATGAAGGCACCTTCGCGAGCTTGATGCACTCACTACAGAGCATCTCATGATAAAATAAGCATACATCCATCAAGAAGACATGACATAGAAGCTATACATGGCAAGAAACAACATCATAGCATATCCGGATCAACTACAACAACCTCGGCCAAATTGAATAACATGTAAACAATTTGCCAGGAAACAATTTGAAGCAAAAGTAGAGCACGAAAATGACATGCTAGACTACTCCATAATTGCAACCAGGACCATGGATGGATAGAGCAAAACCATGTTTTTAAAACACCCTTACTGAAGTATCTCAAATTATGCATGGATCTCTCTGTAGCAACATGTTTACATGGCATCAAAATTACAGCAGAACAGGAACTAAAATCAGCATTATCTCGAAGCCTAATTTGCATGCTTGTGCTAGTCACCACATTGATCAGAAAAATACATGGTAAGCACCTCTGTAAAGAAGACATAGCCTATTTCAAAACACATTTAGGGACCAAGTTCATAGGATGCACACATCAATCGTGGCAAAAATGACAAAAGAGCTCGTGCTGATAAGATTCTGAAACTAACATTATGAAGCCCTCTTCCACCAGCATTTCGGGCATCAAGATGACCTCAAATGTAAATGATGCAATGGAATGAAATGATGTACTCTTCGAGGCGAACAATTTGACATATTACACGCACGAAACGGAGCTACGAATGCGAAGATGTGATGCAATGAACATGCAACAATATTAACACAGAATAAGGACTTAGACGAATTCGGGGGTCGGGGAAAGAAGTCAACCGTGAGGGGTCCGATCGGATCTGGCGCGCGCCTCGAGGATCGCTGGCCGAAGGGGAAGAAGAGGCGGCGGCCGGAGGAGTCGGGGCGCCGGATCCGGGGCCGGGGTGGCCGGATCTGGCGCGGGGTGCGGCGCCTGGAGGCGGCGGCGAGCTCCGGACGGCGGGGCGCAGGGCCGGCCGGCGAGGCGGACGGCGGCGGGGCGGAGCGCGGGGCCGCGGCGGCTGGCGGCGGCCGGCCGAGTCACGGGAGCGGAGGCACGGGCGCTCGGGCGGCGGGGCGCGGCCCGGGTCGGGCGCGGGAGGGCCCGCGGCGGGCTCCACGGGCCGGCGGCGATGTGGGCGCGGGTTGCCCACGTGGCAGCCGCGGATTGGCTGCGGGCACGGCGGCGGACGCGTCCGGTGCCGTCCGGACGTGTCCGGCGTGGGGAGAGGAGCGGGGAGCTAGGGTTAGGGTGGATCTGATCCGAAATTCGGGGGAGGGGTGTTTTTATAGGTAGAAGGAGCTAGGAATGTCCAAATGAGGTGCGGTTTTTGCCCACACGATCGTGATCGAACGACGGAGAGCATGGAAGTGACTTAGATGGGCTATTGGGCTGTTTTGGAGGGGTTTTGGGCTGCAACTTAAAAGAGGCCTTTGCGGGAATGCGGTTAACCGTTGGAGTATCAAACGAGTTCCAAATGACCCGAAACTTGTCAGGTGGTCTACCGGTGCTATACCAGGGCCACTTGGCAAGGCTCAGTCCATTCCGAGAACGTTCAACACCCGCACACGAAAGGAGACAAGAGGGGTGCGCCGGTGCATGTGGGAGTGTCGGATTGCGAAACGGACAACGGGGAAAATGCTCGGATGCATGAGACGAACACGTATGCAAATGAGATGCACATGATGACATGATATGGTATGCATGACATGAATAAAATGCAAAGCAAAAGACAAAACCCAACCACGGAGGTTATAAACATATCACATAGCCGAAAATGGCAAGAGTTGGAGTTACAAAGATGGAAAGTTACATCCGGGGTGTTACACCTCTGCAGAGTGTGTGTTAAATCTATCGATAGCCGTGCCCGCGGATAAGGGTCCAGTTCGTGTCGGTCACACTATGGGTCAACTGTAATAATAATAATGTGCTTACACTACTAGGGAAAAGCCTAGCAGCAGCGCGGGTTTTAGGCCTATCAGTAGCGCGGGCATGAGCGCTACTGATAAGGCGTTACAGCTAAAGCTTAGCAATAGCATGCCTAGACCCACGCTATTGCTAAATTGACTTAGTAGTAGCTCTTCTATAGAAGAGCGCTACTGGTAATTAGTAGTAGCGCTTCTCCTTGCCCGCGCTACTACTATTATTTAGTATTTTATTTCTTTTTTATTTCATGTTGTATTCATACACCTTTACACAAGTTTTCATACAACAGGAATTTAGAGATTGTTTTTACATCATAATGATTTATTACATCACGGGGTGAAAGAATCGTGGACTAGTTTCAAGTGGATGTCCATTCACTTGAAACTAATCCGCGGTTCTTTCACCCAATGATATAATAATATCATCATCATCATCATATCATTAACAACTTATCATCATAATACATCATTGTCATATAACACCTCCTCAAGATTAACTTAGCAAATTGGTCACTAGTCGTAATCACAAGTACTCCTCATTATCAACTCTAACACATTACCACATAATAAACATATTGTACCTCATAGGACCTACTATACATTCGATTAAGACCTACTACATTTTATAAGGTAAAATAGCAAAAAACAAGATAGCCCTTGACTCTCCATTATGGAGAATGGAGATTAGCTTGTCTCCAATTCTTGCCTTTCGCTGAATGTTACTTCCAAGAACCTCCTTGCGAATGTCCATACATTTCTTCAATTCTTTGATGAACATGTGTTCACCGGTTTTAGAAATCTGATATGCACAGGTGAGCTCCCTAGATTTACCTAGCAGTATGTTCAGAACTGTAAGGCGACCATTCAGATACATCAGATGAGGCACACAATCCATCGGGAGTTTCTATTGAAAAACATAGTAATAACTTCGTAGTTAGCAATGATGTACTAGTTTTAGAAGTATGCAAAAGATGCATGGATGTCGTAATAGTAAAAAATCTTACCAGGGTATCTCCAGAGAAGTTATCGTCGTTCAACACGTGCACTAGTGGCACATATTCACCATAATTTGGAGGAGTTCGATAATAGTTATTGTAATCCTCAAGAAGAGTACAAAATGCGACCAGATGATTTTTCTCCTTATAAGTTAATTCAAAGCCATCGGTGTAGTGGGTTTTGTCTACCATCTTCCGCACAGTCTTTGAAGAATGAAAATAAGCTGTGAATGGAAATAAGTTTTCAACTATTTTGAAATAAACAATATAAATTAGTTAATAACTATGTTTGAGAAACTCACATAGCGGTACAATCGGAAGCGTATCAACAAGGACCCAAATGTCCATATTGTCTTGCTCAATGTCAGGATCACCAAGATCCATGGTGACAATCATACCCTCATAAAAACCATACATTTTGCAAAGTGGTTCCCAATTTTGGCAACCAAAATGGGTTACGCTCTGAGCATTGCATAGATTTACTTCAAAATCCATATCATGATGGGTCCTTAAGTGTATTTTCTTTGTTTCAAAATTTTCATGGTCTTCAAAACCCATCCTCTCCAAGACATAGCGTCTTGCATGGCATGGAATAAGCTAGTCGAATTGTAAAAGATGAAAATTAGACATTGAAATAGTTGAAGTCATACTTAATTACGAAAAAAACACTTGTCGTTGTTGCGTACCATTTCAACATCGAAGGTCTCCTCGAGCTTAATGTTGAAGCGTCGATCTTCATCCAGCTCAACGAACCTGTCGCACATACCTCGATCGTCGTGGCACCAGCTGCACTCCCCCGGGAGACTGTCATCGTCCGAGTACGACATTTCCTACGTTCATAATTCAAAGATTAAACTTGTACATATTCTAGCACAAGTCATGCCAGAATTCATGGAAAAATCCGGCATGACCTTTGCTAAAAGGGACATATCGAGCGCCTGAAATTTGCCGGAACGGAAATTAATCAACACTCTGGCAAAACATAGGCCACTCGGAGGTGTAACCAAAACATGAAATAATTGCTTAAACTAAAAAATAACAACAAATATGACATGTTCAACTAGTTCTATTAATTCAACTAGTTCTTACTAAATATAAACTTACTATAAATAGAAAAAAACTAGTTCTTTCTAAAACTAAAGTAGTTCAACTAGTTATTAATTTACTTATTAAACTAGTTCAACTAAAACTAAACTAGTTCTATTAATTCAACTAGTTCTTACTAAATATAAACTTACTATAAATAGAAAAAAACTAGTTCTTTCTAAAAATAAAGTAGTACAACTAGTTATTAATTTACTTACTAAACTAGTTCAACTAAAACTAAACTAGTTCAACTAAAACTAAACTAGTTCTATTAATTCAACTCGTTCTTACTAAATATAAACTTACTATAAATAGAAAGAAACTAGTACATGTACTACTACTAATTAACATCTACTACTACATCTACTACTAATTAACATCTACTACTGCTAATTATACAACTAGTTTACAATCACTACTACTAATTAATATCCACTACTACTAAAAATCATTATCTATGAACCCTAAATTAACATCTACTACTACTAAAATTATCTACTAACTAAGCAAAGAGAGAGGGGGTGGGGGAGGGGTGGGGGGCTTATAGAGGGAGAGACGATGGCGGGGAGGTGCTCGGCGACGGAGGTAAGGGCGGCGAGGGCAGGCTCAGGATCAGGGGAGACAGCGGCGAGGTGGGGTCGGGGGAGACAGCGGTGAGGCGGGTCGAGGGAGACGACGGCGAGGCGAGGTCGGGGGAGACGGCGGCGAGGCAGGGTCGGGGGAGACGGCCGCGAGGCGGGGTCGGGGGAGACGGCGGCGAGACGGCGGTGAGGTGGAGGCGACGAGGGGGAGAAGAGAGAGTGGGGAATTGGGGGAGGAAGCAGAGGAGAGGGAATCAGGCCGTGCGGGGGGTTAGGTGAAAATAGCTTTAACAGTAGTGTGGGAAGGAAAAACGCGCTGCTGCTAAGGTTCGTAGTAGTAGCATCGTTTCTAGAAGGGCGCTACTACTATACCTAGCATGTCGGGACCAGTGTGGGAATTGTAGTAGTAGCGCATTTTGTTCCTGCCGCGCTACTGCTAAGGTGGTAACAGTAGCATGGTTTATCCAGACGCGCTGCTGCTAAGTAGCAGCAATGCCTCATTTTAACAAGCGCTACTGGTAAGATTCTGTGTATAAGGTTTTCCCTAGTAGTGTTAATAACAACCCCGGTTCGATGATGAGATAAGTTGGTTATGTGATCCGTGAATGATCACCGTTTGGTTACGAGGTAACCCGTTGAACCAAGAGTGGTTCCGTTTGTGATCTATGAATGATCACCTTTTGGTTAAGGTAACCCGTGGAACCAAGTGTGGTTCCATTTGTGATCCGTGAGTGATCACCGTGGTATCGAGGATACTGAATTGTTGGACATTCGTGATGTTGTGCGAGAATCGTGGGTAAAGATCAAGCTCCTTGTACGTGGTCATTTAATGATTACTGCGGTATTGTTTATACCAAGCTTGATTTGATTCTAAGATGATCGTGTGATGTCCGAGGATGGTAAGTGGTGCATGTGATGGTTACGAGGTAGCCCGAGCAGAATAAGTGGTGCATATAGTGTCATCATGTTGCATGCTAGTATCGCCAGATTCATATGTTCATGCCATGCTCATATTGTTCTAGTTGTACCATGTTCATGTTGTTCATGCCATGTTATTATGATGATCTCATGTTAATTCCTGCTTAACCTATAATTGCCATGCTGTTGTTTGTCTTGAATGCTTCTGGTTATTGTGAGCTTGCAAGTACATTCAATGTACTGACCTGGCGTGTCATGCCAGCTTGCAAGTCAAGCCAGATTTGATTGCGTGTTTGCCATGGATTCTTTGTTTGCAAGCTCGGATAAGCGTTTCACCCAGAGTCCTTGCAGAGTGGAGTTGACCACCGTCATCGTTGTTCCGCTGCTAGAAGTTATTCCGCTGCTTCGAGTTGTTCTGCTGCTTGCATAGAGCAACAGTGGCAGGCGTAGTGCCGTCGTGCCGATGTTACCCCTTGTACCCAAATAGTTTGTAATAAAGAGCTGGTTTGTTCTATGCTAAGCAGTGTCGTATTCCAGAAGACTTCTCCTCGATCTCTAGGCTGGAATACGGGGTGTTCCGGTTTCTTTGAGCCGGGGTGCCACAAATCCTTCCAGCTCACATTAAGCAGGGACTTGGTCATTGTGTTGATAGCGTTGTCAACCATTTCTATCTAGCAATGGAGTTGGGGATCTTTGACGCTGCTAGTATATTCGCACATTAAGCCGGGCCGGCGGCTCAAGGGTAAGATCCTCCATGTGACCCAGCATCGGACTAGATCGATTCCAGATAAGTCGTTGGCCATTAAGGCTCTAATCTTTGAAAAAATGGGTATATAATTGGCACGTGCGTCTGCGCTAATTCACTCTGGAAGATGGTGTCTGTTGCTGAGCCGGCTTTCGCGGAAACCCGGCAGAGGATTTTCATCTGATGGGGATGTGTCTTGACAATAAAACCATGTCTGGATCCAGTCCTTAGGATGACTGGGAAGTGTGGGAGCAGGGAAGGTGGCTTCTTTCCGCCTCTGAATGGAAATGCCGCCTAGCTCTAGGTTGGGCCCATCGGTGAACTCAGTCTGCTGGTTTAAATAGTAAAATTCCGGGAACAATTCTACAGTGAGCTCTTGTTGGAGGTACACCTCGCAGAACACTTGAAAATTGCAGATGTTTGAAACAGAGTTGAGCTTGATATCTTGAGGATGAAGTTTGAAGAAGTGCAACACGTCACAGAAGAATCTTGAGCTGGGTGGGGTGAACCCACGAAGCATGTGATCAGTAAAAACAACAACTTCGCCCTCCTTTGGGGCGGGGATGGCTTCGTCTCTAGGAACCCTTCAGTGGATATCCTCTTTTGGGCCTAAGACGCCCACTTTGACATGGTCATTCAAGGCTTCTTCCGAGACAACCCAGTTGCAGGAACTAACAATTTTTGTCATTTTTGATGAAAAGCCAAGAAGAAAGGAGATTGACGGGTTAAGAATGTGATGTTAAGCCGGCAAGTGATTTAAGGACAGGTATGCAAGGCAGGAATAATTGACCTTCAATAAGAATAAGTGCTACAAAAGGTTGGCATGGTTAAACCGGTGAGAATAGTCGGGTTACGTCAGAATACTACATTAGCGGTTTAGAAGTACTCAAAGATAAGCCGGTAACTATTTGGTGAGCTACAAGCTTGTCATTTAAGCCATCATGAGGGGCTAATGCCTGCAGATCTAGAGTGGAGCTGAATTTTGCTAAGTCTTCGGTAAACAAGTTCCACAATTTTGGATCTACAACAGCTCGAAAATGAAGAATATAGTTTAACCTAGTTATAACAGCCGAAGAACACGCGAGATGGGAGTTGAGTTTTAGCAGACGTAATGCATTTATGTTTTGAGATAAGGGCTAAAACTGCCGCTAGTCCTATACTACGGTTGGATCAAACAAAGTCATCGGTGAGGAATGCTGGGGAGATGGTTGATGAAGCCGAAGAACTCCGATGAACGGAGGAAACCCTAGTGCAGATCTAAGGTGAAGCAGAAAAGGTGCCTGTCAGTGATGATGAACAGCGGAGGAGCGCCGCGGAGGAGCGCTGGAGTTGATGACGCTGGAGACGGCGGCAACGGAGCTCGGGCTGTGCTGGATGGCGCGAGGAGGAAGAGGAAGACATGAGGGCAGGGGTGAAAAGTGAAAAAGAGGACCCCCTGCCCCTATTTATAAGGGAATAGATAGATGGCATGCGCGGGAATCGAGGAGACCGAAAAATGATTATGTGGCTATATGGACACCTCGATTTTCTGGAGGTTCATTAAGATAAAGATCAGTTGAGATATCCTAGGCCTTGTGCAGAATTAATGCGCGTGACGTCACGGCGGGTTACTACGGTTCGATGATGTGACGTCATGGCGGGTTACGGCGACTTGGTGAAAGTTGATGAAAGAAGAATCTGCTAAGTCAAGTGATGAAGATTGATGTGAAGCAGTTCAAAGCAACCCGGGGCCTAATGTTGGGGATATAACTCCTAGGTATGACCCGCCCAGGAGGGGCTGGGTCATGTCATTGGTGACTTAAGCATGAAGTGGTGGTTCGTGAATCAAGCTGGTTGAAGGCCCAAGGCCCAGAGGCGACTCAAGGCCCAGAAAGATGAACCTCCATATGTTTAACTTGTATTATAGGGCAAGTTTAGTTGGAAACCGAGCCGGTCACGCTTGTGTGAGCTGGTCGGGACTCTGTAAGCCGCCGGGCATCAACCTGTATATAAAGGGGTGACCCGGTGGCGTATCCCCTCCTTGGTAATTGAAACACAAGCAATACAATCAAAAGCAGGAGTAGGCTTTTACCTCGTTGAGAGGGGCCGAACCTGGGTAAACTCTCTGTGTCCTTTGTCCCGTTTAACCCCTTTAAGCTAACCTAGCTTTGATGGCTCCACGCCTAAGTCCTTTTGCTAGGGCATCTACTGTGTTAAATCCACGACACATCCCATAATGTGATTGGGCCAACCAAGGCCCGAGATAAATTTTGGCATGTTAATGGCTCGTCGGGTAATTGGGCCAATCATGGGCCGAGGTATATTTCGGCATGCTGTCGACCTGTGAAATGTTCGGCACAATTCAGGCCCAATCTACTTTTCAACCTGTTAAAAGCCCATGGTATTTTCTGACCCAACTAAGGCTCGCGGTTTACTTAGCCTGTAAAAGGCCTGAAACTACTTGGGGTCTAGTTTACATTTAGGTCTGCTAATGGTCCAAGATGATTTTGGGCCCATGTTTTGGCCCCTATATAGCAAGTCGCAGGCCGGGCCATTTGCGTAGCATAATTTTTTTATATAGCACTGACGGGTTGGTAATGTTTTGGCTCGTTGGCCTCCATCGAAGCTTGCAGCCTTTTCAGAGAGTGAAGATAGCATATACAGTAAATAAATTAGAGCATAGTGACTAAGAATGAACCTAGACTATACAATAATGAAATTACGACATATTACATCCACTGGGCCCCACTACACATACCTTAACTTGAAGATGTCAGGTCCCGAGGGCATCATCACCATCGCCGATGACTACAAGAGGTCTCTCTAGTGCGCCACAGCCGGCTCCCAGCTGACCGAGTCCCCGGTCATCACTAAAGAGAAGCGCCAGCTCAACTGGCTCATGGCCCTGTGACACAAGTAGCCGGTCGTGCCAGCTGAACAAGCAGCCGGCTAACAAGGCGGCATTCCGGTCGTCCAAAGACACCAAGAGGGTCCCACTATACCTGGTCAACACTGTCATGGGCACCCACCTTGACAGCAAATAGGAAGGCGAGCTCGTCAATTTCCTCTGTGAGAATCGGGTGAAAGGATCGAGAAGAGGTGTCTACAGGGGGGGATTAGACACTAAGCAAGAAAAGTTGCAGTTTTTAATTTCTTTAAGTTGAAGTGGAGTTTTGGCACAAGTTTAACAATCACAATATATATCAAGCAAGCATGCAAAGAGTATATGAGCAGCGGAATGTAAAGCATACAAATTGCAAGAATGTAAAGGGATGGGATTGGAGTGTGCAAACGCAATTGGAGACACGGATGTTTTTGTCGTGGTTGGGTGGTGCTATCGTACATCCACGTTGATGGAGACTTCAACCCACGAAGGGTAACGGCTGTGCGAGTCCACGGAGGGCTCTACCCACAAAGGGTCCATGAAGAAGTAACCTTCTCTATCCCACCATGGTCGTCGCCCACGAAGGACTTGCCTCACTAGGGTAGATCTTCACGAAGTAGGCGATCTCCTTGCCCTTACAAACTCCTTGGTTCAACTCCACAATCTTGTCGGAGGCTCCCAAGTGACACCTAGCCAATCTAGGAGACACCACTCTCCAAGAAGTAACAAATGGTGTGTTGTTGATGAACTCCTTGCTCTTGTGCTTCAAATGATAGTCTCCCCAACACTCAACTCTCTCTCACAAGATTTGGATTTGGTGGAAAGAAGATTTGAGTGGAAAGCAACTTGGGGAAGGCTAGAGATCAAGATTCATATGGTAGGAATGGAATATCTTGACCTCAACACAAGTGTAGGTGGTTCTCTCTCAGAAAATGTATGTTGGAAGTGTAGGCATGTTCTGATGGCTCTCTCCACGAATGAAGAGTGGGTGGGGGGTATATATAGCCTCCACACAAAATCTAACCGTTACACACAACTTACCAATCTCAGTGGGACCGAATCGTGAAACTTGGTCCGACTGATTTAGCAAATAATGTGACCGTTAGGATTTTCGGTGGGACCGATGTGGTTAGGGTTAGGGCATAACGTAATCTCGGTGAGACTGATTACACAAACTTGGTGGGACCAATTTTGGTAATAAGCTAACCAGAGAGTTGGTAAGGCAAACTCGGTGGGACCGATTCGCTCATCTCGGTTAGACCGAAAGGTTACGAAGGGAAACAGAGAGTTTGCATTGCAATCTTGGTGGGACCGATCGCTCATCTCGGTTGGACCGAAATGTTACGAAGGGAAACAGAGAGATTACAATCCCATCTTGGTGAGACCGAGATCCCTATCGGTGAGACCGAAAAGACTAGGGTTTGTGGCAGTGGCTATGACATCTGAACTCGGTGGCGCCGGATAGAAAGAATCGGTGGGTCCGAGTTGGACTTTTGGTTTGGGTCATATGTGGATGTGAGAAAGTAGTTGAGGGCTTTGGAGCATATCACTAAGCATTTTGAGCAAGCAAGCCATTAAGCAACACCTCATCCCTCCTTGATAGTATTGGCTTTTCCTATAGACTCAATGTGATCTTGGATCACTAAAATAGAAAGTGTAGAGTCTTGTGCTTTGGGCTTGAGCCAATCCTTTGTCCTTATCTTCTTGAAGGGGTTCCACATCCTCTAGTCCATGCCACTCCATTGCTGAACTTATCTAAAACGTACTAGGTAAAGGTATGAGTCCAACAAGAGATATGTTGACATTAATTACCAAAATCACCCAGGGAGCACTTGTGCTTTCAATCTCCCCCTTTTTGGTAATTGATGACAACATACATCAAAGCTTTAGATAAAGATATAGAGAATAATAAGTAAAGCTTTGGAAAGACATGTAACGTGCATAGGCTCCCCCTACATGTATGCAATCATGTAAATATGGAATATGGAAGCAGGTGAATGCATAAGCATGACAGAGTAAGCAATGTGTTACATGTATCTTGGCTATATGCATCAGAGCACAAGATGTGAATATGGGAAATGTACCTTCATGCTCATGAGTCCTTCTCGCAAACAGTATGTACATCATCAAGAGATCCTCATACACATGACTGTGGTGCATATACTTACCTTGTGGTCTTGAGTTGGCTTAGGATGGAATGAACCTACATAAACAAGGTTAGATAACACAGATGCACCTACTAACCAGAGCAAACAAAAGAAACCACAAGAGTACCAAGACTAGGATGACATGTAGAGAGTGAGTACTGAGTAGTCCATTTGATATAGACATTTCCCCAAAGGTAAATATGTGCAATGAATTCAATGATTTCCTTCCCTTAGATGTCTTGCTCCCCCTGAATCTAGCATGGGATACTGGGAGAAGATAGGGAACAGAAAAACAGAGCTCAAAGAAAAGAAACAGAGCTAATGCAAACAAACAAATATGAACATGTCTTTCCCCTCTTAAAGACATGTGACTTCTCCCCTATTGAACACCAAACATCTCGGGTCCTTGATGATTACTCTCTCTCTCCCCTTGAGTATTTCTTCCCCTATAGATATGATTAAGCTTTGATGTGATCTCTCTCTCCCCCTTTGACATCAATTTCCAAGAAGGGTCCTTCTGGAATTTTGTTACAAGAGGGTTTGGTCCTTGAGGCACAAAAACAAATTAGTAAGTTGAATGTGATGCTGGTAGAGGACAAGTTTCATTTAGTGGAGCTAGAATAAAAAGAACACGGGAACAAGTGGCAAGCTGTTTTTCCTGTAGTGAAATCGGTGGCACCGAGTTGTGTGCTTCGATTGCACCGAAAGGGTTCGGTTGGACCGAAAACAACAGGCCGGTGTGACCGAGTTCATCCCAGAGAAAGCACTTGTCACCTCATCTCACTAGACAAGCAAGATCTCACAAGGATTTGCAAGGAATTGGATGCAGGGAATGCAGAACAGAAAAAGAAAGAAAAAAAGGAATCTAGATGAAGTTTTTTTTTTGAAAGGGGAAACAAATATGCATGAGACAAATGCAAGAGCATAGAAAATAACACGAGAGAACTTCATCTAGAATTGGTCGGCGACAAAGTCACCTATGTTAGAGTATATTGACATAGGAGTCAAGTGAGATCACTTGATCATAGGTCATACTCATCGTTTAAGCTTAAAATGGGGTTACCATTTTTTGTTTAAGAAATTTGATGTTTTCACATCTTGTTGAGTTGCTTTGACTCATGACTTGTAGTAAATCTTCTCTAAGATGGAATAGCATACCTTGGATGGTGGTGTTGATCGTGATCATGTAGTTGAACTTGTGTGGGTTGCTCAAGGTTGATGTAGCTCATCAAGAGTTGGGAGCACCACTTGGAATTTGAGTTCATCTACCTACATGGGTTAGTTTTGCAAGGAAGAGCACTTGTGTATCCAAAATGACAATCATGAAACTTAACATAGAATTTGTCAAAGGATATGTTTGAATGGTTTCGTGCTTCCTTGTTTTCAACCACCATTGTGTAGAAACTTGGTGATGTAGAGATTGTTCAAGATGTGAGTGAGTCGCAATCTCATAGATTTAGATTCATCCAAGTACCTACAAGGGTTAGATAGCATGCAAGGGGGCAAATTTATCCAAGACATTATATTTTCATTATAAGCAAAATATCAAGGATTAGTCATAGGCTCATGTCTTGCATGTATCCAAAATGGAGTTCCTACTCCAAGTTTGAAGCATCAATGATGTTCAATTCACCTCTCAACCTGCAAAACACTTTCTCATCAAGTGGTTTAGTGAATATATCCGCCAATTGCTTGTCGGTGCAAACATGCTCAAGGTTAATGTCACCCTTAGCAACATGATCTCGAATGAAATGATGACGGACTTCAATATTCTTAGTTCGAGAGTGTTGCACTGGATTGTGAGCAATCATGATAGCACTTTCATTGTCACAAAGTAATGGAACATGTTTCACATATATCCCATAATCCTTAAGGGTTTGGGTCATCCAAAGTAATTGAGCACAACATGAACCAGCGGCAATGTATTCCGCTTCGGCGGTGGATAAGGATACCGAGTTTTGTTTCTTGGAAGACCAATACACAAGGGATCTACCAAGAAATTGACAAGAACCCGAAGTGGACTTTCTATCAACCTTGTCACCGGCATAGTCCGAGTCGGAGTAGCCAACAAGATTGAAAGAGGCCCTCTTTGGATACCAAATGCCAAAATTTGGTGTATGAATTAAGTATCTCACTATCATTTTCACGGTTTTAAGATGACATTCTTTAGGAGCGGCTTGATATTGTGCACACATGCACACACTTAGCATAATATCGGGACGTGAAGTACATAGATATAATAACGAACCAATCATAGAGCAGTAAACCTTTTGATCAACCGGTTCACCATCTTTGGTCAAATCAAGATGTCCACTAGTAGGCATGGGTGTAGTCATACCTTTGCATTCTTGCATGTTGAACTTCTTGAATAAGTCCTTGGTGTACTTTGTTTGAGAGACAAATGTACCTTCCTTAGTTTGCTTGATTTGCAAACCAAGAAAGAATTTGAGTTCACTCATCGTCGACATCTCAAACTTCTCCGACATTAGCTTTCCAAACTTCTCACTAAAGTGAGGGTTAGTCGAATCAAATATAATATCATCAACATAATTTGGCATACAAAAAGTTCTCCGTTAACCCTTTTACTAAAAAGAGTAGAATCAATTTTTCCAATTTCAAAGCCTTTTTCAATAAGGAACTTGGTCAAGCATTTATACCATGCTCTAGGAGCTTGTTTAAGACCATAAAGAGCTTTGTGAAGTTTGTACACATGATTAGGTTTCTTAGGATTGAAAAGGCCTGGAGGTTGCTTAAAATAAACTTCCTCTTCTATTTCACCATTTAGAAAAGCACTTTTAATGTCCATTTGGTACAAGGTGATATCATGGTGATTAGCAAAGGCAAGTAAGATGCGAATGGACTCAAGTCTAGCAACAGGGGTGTATGTCTCACCATAGTCCATACCTTCGACTTGAACGTAGCCTTGGGCGACGAGATGTGCTTTGTTGCGAACTACTTGTCCATCTTCATCTTGCTTGTTGCGAAACACCCATTTGGTACCGATGATGTTGTGGTTGTTGTCGGGCTTCTCAACCAATGTCCAAACTTGATTTCTCTCAAAGTTGTGTAGCTCTTCATGCATGGCGTTTATCCAATCCGGATCTTCCAATGCTTCCTCAACCTTCATAGGTTCAATGCTAGAGATAAATGAATAATGTTCACAAAAGTTAGCTAAATGAGTTTTAGGGCGAGTGATTCTCCCGGTTTGGATATCATTGTAGATTTGCTCGACGGGATGGTCTTTAGCAACTCTTGCTCGAACTCGTGAAAGCTTTTGCTTGGATCTAGGTGGAACATCTTCTTCATCTTGTTCTTCTTCTTGGCCTTCTTTGTTGTTGACGTTGTCGTTCTCTTGTCATGGTGGAGAAGGAGGTTGTTGATGTTCATCTTGGTGTACTTCCTCGTTTTCTTCATCTTGGTGTGTCCCACTTGTGGATGCTTCCGTATCAACCCTTAGTTCACCTTGTCGTGAGGTAGAAGATTCCACTTGGACGGACGAAGTACTCTCCTTCACCTCCGTTGGACGAATCTTGCCAATAGACAAGTCTTGGATTGCTTCCGAGGGGTCTTTGTCTCCTACATCAATTGACAATTGCTCTACTCGTGAGCCGTTGGATTCATCAAACTTCACATCTACCTTCTCTTCAACCTTTCGGGTGAAATAATTGTAGACACGGTAAGTGTGTGAGTTTGAGCCATAACCAAGTAGGAAACCTTCATGAGACTTAGGAGCAAATTTAGAACGACGATGCTTATCAAGAATGTAGCACTTTGAGCCGAATACTCGAAAGTATCCAACTTGGGGTTTGTTACTAGTGAGGAGCTCGTATGTCGTCTTGCCGAGTAGCATGTGAAGATACAAGCGATTTGTTGCATGGCAAGCTGTCTCAACCGCTTCTGCCCAAAAGTGCTTCGGCGTCTTGTACTCATCAAGCATCGTTCTTGCCATTTCGATGAGCGTACGGTTCTTCCTCTCAACAACTCCATTTTGTTGAGGTGTGTACGTAGTCGAGAACTCATGTGAAATCCCTTCTTCGTCAAGAAAGGTGTCCACATTTGCGTTCTTGAACTCCGTTCCGTTGTCGCTGCGAACCTTCTTGATCTTCACTTCAAATTGATTTTGGGCCTTCCTAGCGAAGTTTTTGAAGATATTTTGGACCTGTGATTTATCAGCGAGAAAGAACACACACGTAAATCTTGAAAAATCATCAACTATAACTAGACCAAAAGAATTTCCACCGAGACTTTTGTAAGCGTTGGGACCAAAAAGATCCATGTGAAGTAGCTCGAGCGGCCTCCTTGTGGTCATGATGTTCTTCACGGGATGCCTTTCTCCAACCTGTTTACCTGCTTGACAAGCGCTGCAAAGTCTATCCTTATCAAATATGACATTGTTAACGCCAAGGATATGATTTCCTTTAATAAGCTTGTCAAGGTTTCGCATGCCCACATGTCCTAATCATCTATGCCACAACCAGCCTTTAGAGGATTTAGCAATAAAGAAAGTTCTAGGTTGAGCCTTTTTAGTGAAATTGACAATGTAAAGATCACCTCTACGAATGCCGGTAAAGACCATTTTATGATTATCTCTATGAAACACTTGGCAATCTACTTCAGTAAATAGGACATTGAAACCGAAATCAGCAAGTCTAGATACTGAAAGTAAATTATATCCAAGAGATTCAATGAGCATGATATTTTGTATGGATCTATCATGTGAGATGGCCATCTTACCGAGGCCAACCACCTTACCCTTTTAGTTATCACCAAACGTGACATACTTTCGAGGGCCGTCATTTTCAGCAAGCTCACGAAACATATCTTTATCTCTGGTCATGTGATCGGTACATCCACTATCAAGAACCCATTCCTTTCCTCCTGCCATATATCCCCGAAGATTTGCCATAAGACCAAAGTGTCTCATTGCATCATCAAGATCAAAGTCACTATCATCATCCTCGTCATAGTATCCATGTTCAACATCGTCATGTGGTGGATCAAATCCTAGAGAGGGTGATTCGTTACAGTGAGTTTGACAATGATCTTCTCTATGAATTCTAGTAGCTTCGGAAATAATATCGCTAATGATTCCAACATCTCCTTTGGCACGCATAAGATTTGTAAGCTCAAATAGACAATCACCAAACATAGGATCATTTGAATTCATCTTACTCAAGGCAATAGACTTATGGAGAATTTCATCTAGATTTTTCAAGGAATAATTTGGAAATCATTCCTCAAGAAATTTCCATATGGTGTAGGCACACTTAAGAGTAGGCAAGCAACCTATTAAGTTTCTAGGCAAGCCTCTAGTGATAAGATCAATAGTTCTAAGATTGTGAATCATGTCAATTGACTCATCAAGAATAGGATGCATAGGATCAACATGAGGTGCACAAGGGCTATCAATGTACTTGTTCAAATGATATTCATTGAAAATCACAGGCATCTCATTTTTCCACTCATAAAAGTACTCTCCATCAAGTATAGGCACTCTATGTCTAAAACTTCCCAAAGTATACTCATCCATCTTCCTCCAATGGTGATTAAACCAAAGCAATGGAGACCAAAGCTCTGATACCAATTGAAAGGATCGAGAAGAGGTGTCTAGAGGGGGGGGGTAGACACTAAGCAAGAAAAGTTGCAGTTTTTAATTTCTTTAAGTTGAAGTGGAGTTTTGGCACAAGTTAACAATCACAATACATATCAAGCAAGCATGCAAAGAGTATATGAGCAGCGGAATGTAAAGCATGCAAATTGCAAGAATTTAAGGGGATGGGATTAGAGTGTGCAAGCGCAATTGAAGACATGGATGTTTTTGTCGTGGTTCCGATAGGTGGTGCTATCGTACATCCACGTTGATGGAGACTTCAACCCACGAAGAGTAACGGCTGCGCGAGTCCACGGAGGGCTCCACCCACGAAGGGTCCACGAAGAAGTAACCTTCTCTATCCCAACATGGTCGTCGCCCATGAAGGACTTGCCTCACTAGGGTAGATCTTCACGAAGTAGGCGATCTCCTTGCCCTTACAAACTCCTTGGTTCAACTCCACAATCTTGTCGGAGGCTCCCAAGTGACACCTAGCCAATCTAGGAGACACCCTCTCCAAGAAGTAACAAATGGTGTGTTGTTGATGAACTCCTTGCTCTTGTGCTTCAAATGATAGTCTCCCCAACACTCAACTCTCTCTCACAGGATTTGGATTTGGTGGAATGAAGATTTGAGTGGAAAGCAACTTGGGGAAGTCTAGAGATCAAGATTCATATGGTAGGAATGGAATATCTTGACTTCAACACAAGTGTAGGTGGTTCTCTCTCAGAAAATGTATGTTGCAAGTGTAGGCATGTTCTGATGGCTCTCTCCACGAATGAAGAGTGGGTGGAGGGGTATATATAGCCTCCACACAAAATCTAACCGTTACACACAACTTACCAATCTCAGTGGGACTGAATCGTGAAACTCGATCGGACCGATTTAGAAAATAATGTGACCGTTGGGATTTTCGGTGGGACCGACATGTCAACTCGGTGGGACCGATGTGGTTAGGGTTAGGGCATAACGTAATCTCGGTGAGACCGATTATACAAACTCGGTGGGACCGATTTTGGTAATAAGCTAACCAGAGAGTTGGTCAGGCAAACTCGGTGGGACCGATTCGCTCATCTCGGTTAGACCGAAACATTACAGAGGGAAACAGAGAGTTTGCATTGCAATCTCGGTGGGACCGATTGCTCATCTCGGTTGGACCGAAACGTTGCAAAGGGAAACAGAGAGATTACAATCCCATCTCGATGAGACTGAGATCCCTATCGGTGAGACCGAAAAGACTAGGGTTTGTGGCAGTGGCTATGACATCTGAACTCGGTGGTGCCGGATAGAAAGAATCGGTGGGTCCGAGTTGGACTTTTGGTTTGGGTCATATGCGGATGTGAGAAAGTAGTTGAGGGCTTTGGAGCATATCACTAAGCATTTTGAGCAAGCAAGCCATTAAGCAACACCTCATCCCTCCTTGATAGTATTGGCTTTTCCTATAGACTCAATGTGATCTTGGATCACTAAAATAGAAAGTGTAGAGTCTTGTGCTTTGGGCTTGAGCCAATCCTTTGTACTTAGCTTCTTGAAGGGGTTCCACATCCTCTAGTCCATGCCACTCCATTGTTGAACTTATCTGAAACGTACTAGGTAAAGGTATTAGTCCAACAAGAGATATGTTGACATTAATTACCAAAATCACCGAGGGAGCACTTGTGCTTTCATCGGGGTATCTTCGCATGGTCCCCCAAAGACATGTCGGGTGTTCTGAGGGATTTCTTCGAGCACCACCTCCACATCCGGCCGGATGCCAAGCCGATCAAGCAACTTCTTCGCCGTTTCTCTGAGGAGAAGCAAAGAACCATTGGTGAAGAGATCGCCCGGCTTCTCGCAGCCGGCTTCATCACGGAAGTTTTTCACCTATAGTGGTTGGACAACCTAGTCCAGGTGCTAAAGAAGAATGGAATCTGGCGCATGTGTATAAACTACACCAGCCTGAGCAAGGCCTGCCCCATATCGATCAAGTCATCAACTCCACGGTCGGTTGTGAGCTACTCTCTTTTCTGGATGCCTACTCACGCTACCACCAGATCAAGCTGAACCCGGCCGAACGGCTCAAGACATCCTTCATCATCCTGTTCGGTGCCTATTGCTACATCACCATGTCTTTTGGCCTGGAGAATGCAGGCACCGCCTTTTAGTGTTGCATCCAAAAGTGCCTCCTCCCCCAAATCGGCAGAAACGTGCATGTGTACGTCAACGTCATCATGGTGAAGACCAAGAAACACCTCACCTCCTGGACGACCTCAAGGAGACGTTTGCCAATCTGCGCAAGTTCTAAATTCGGCTGAATCTAAAGAAGTGCGTGTTTGGTGTGCCAGTCGGCCAGCTCCTTAGTTTCCTTGTTTCAGAGCGAGGGATCGAGGCCAACCCCGAGAAGATTAAGGCCATCAAGCGCATGCGCCAGCCGGCTCACCTGCAGGATGTCTAGAAGTTTACTGATTGCCTGGCTTCCCTCAGCCGGTTCGTCAGCCGGCTAGGGGAGAGGGACTTGCCCCTGTACCAGCTGATGAATAAGATGGATAAGTTTACCTAGACGCCGCAGGCGGACGAGGCCTTCCAAGACCTCAAGCCATGCTCTCCACCACACCCATCCTGCCCGCGTCGGCTGCCAAGGAGCCCATGATGATGTACATCGCAGCCACCACCCGCATGGTCAGTGTGGCACTTCTGGTAGAGCGCCCTGAGGAGGGCAAGGTGCAATCTGTCCAATGATCGGTGCACTACCTGAGCGAGGTGCTCTCCCTCTCCAAGTAAAACTACCCACACTACCAGAAGATATGCTATGGCGTGTACCTGGCGGCTAAGAAGCTGAAATAGTACTTTCAGGAGCACCCCATCACAGTAGTGAGCACTGCCCCCCTCTTAGAGATCATAGGGAGCCGGGACGCCACCTATCGGGTGATACATCTCCAACGTATCTATAATTTATGAAGTATTCATGCCATGTTTACAACAATTCTATATGGTTTTGGTATGATTTTAATGGAATTAACCCAGACAGACACTGTTTTCAGCAGAACTACCGTGGTGATGTTCTTTGTGCGGAAATAAAAGTTCTCGAAATGGGATGAAACTTTTTGACGATTTTTTTGGAACAAAAGAAACCCCCGAAGCTTCGTAGGAGGGATAGAAGAGCCAGGAGGTGCACACGAGGCACCAGGGCACGCCCAGGGGGGTGATGGTGCCGTGGTGCCTCATGGGCCCATCTTAGCCCATCTCGACGTGAGACCAACGCCAAAAAATCCTATAAATAGAGAAACCTCCAGAAATAACCCTAGAACTTTGACTCCGCCGCCGCAAGCCTCTATACCTACATGATATCATCTACATCCCTTTTCCGACACCCTGTCGGAGGGGGAAATCATCACCAGAGGCCATCTTCATCATCCCGGTGGCCAAAAGGAATCCATGACATTACTACCTAGGAAGTTTTACTCCTGAAAGGGTGTCTAGCACATGTTTGAACCGAGCTGATAATCTAATGTAGAAATTTCTAAGGAGTAAAGTTGGTAAGCACTTGGTTGTAGCATCATCATTTGAATTCATATCCTAACCCCAAGCATCTTTTAAACTCTCTCTTCTCACCCTTTCTTTAAAACTAAGAATTTTTATCTCACGTGTGGGAATCTTTCCCAAGATTTTAATTACAACTACTAAGCAAGAAAGTAACTAAGGGATGAAACTATAAATCTTTTTGGAGTTTTTGATAACTCTGCAAATTAAATACACTGACAAGAATAAGAAACTACAACTAGACAAGATATAAAACAAGGAAGATAATAAAAGTGAAGCAAAACATATTGCAGTCAAAGCTCCTAAGCGTAGGAGTTTATAGTATCCAACAATCTTTCTCTTAGTGAGAAACCAAGGTATCAATCCATGGAGGCACTAGTATTCCTGCATTGGTCCTCGAGGATATAGCATCGAGTTGTTTTCGTACCACCGTCACATTGAGTATGATTAATATTATACCTAGTTGATGGCGATATGAAACTGTTATGTCATCTATAGCCATCATTTATAGTCACTCATATAGGAATGTGGGCTATAAGGTTGACTATTACATTAGTATTTTTTTCTACTTCTCTCTTTCTCTTTCTTCACATTTATTGCATTTGCCTAGGAGTACGTATATAGCTAGGCTCTTACAGCTCCCCTTACCTCATCTCTCTCCTCTTCACATTTATTGTATTTTCCTAGGAGTACGTATATAGCTAGGCTCTTACTCCCCTTACCTTATCTCTCTCCTCGACATAGGCAAAAAAGTCATGTAAGCATACTTATAGCCCACTATTGTACTTCCTCTTAGTCTACCTAGAGTGGGAGTAACATATATGACACAGACTACCCATAGCGGAGAGTAACTTAGACTAGTAACATGCATGTTACTAGTCTATGTTACTACCTCTATAGTGAGGAGTAACATATGTGTAGTGTCATGCAACACTTCATTTATTAGGTTGTAGACTCATCTTGTCTTGGGGACTACCCACAGTGGGGAGTAACTTAGACTAGTAACATGCATATGTTACTAGTCCATGTTAACTACCTCTATAGTGGGGAGTAACATATGTGTGGTGTCATGCAACTCTTCATTTATTAGGTTGTAGACTCATCTTGTCTTGGTATGTGTAATGTTACTCATAGTATAAGTAACTAGTTATGTTACTATATGCCTTTCTTTCATCATTAATTACTTGTCAAGCCATCTATTTTGTCTAGATAAGTGTGATGTCACCATCTATGTTACTCCCGCAGTGGGTAGTCCTAGCTATGTTACTCAATTTGTCTCTCTCCTCATTAATTAGCTGCCACATCATCTTTTTTTGCTTAGGTGTCATCTATGTTACACTCTATGTTACTCCCAGTATGGGTAGTCTAAGCAAAAAAGATGATGTAACAGCTAGTTAATGAAAGAGACAAATTGATTAAGATAACTAGTTACTCACACCATGAGTAACATCACACATACCAAAATAAGATGAGTCTACAACCTAATGAATGAAGTGTTGCATGACACCACACATATGTTGCTCCCCATTATAGTAAAGGTAGGAGTAACATAAGGTCCAACTCATCAAATTTGCTTATGTGGCAATGATTTAATGAAGAGAGAGATGATTTGAGTAACATAACTAGTTTCTCATAATAGGAGTAACATCACACATACCAAGACAGGATGAGTCTACAAGCTAATAATGAAGTGTTGCATGACACCACGCTTATGTTGCTCCCCACTATAGAGGTACTCCCTCCGGTCCTTTTTACTTCGCGTATGAGATTTGTGTCAAGTCAAACTTTGCAAAGTTTGACCAAATTTATATTAAAAAATATCAACATCTACAATACCAAATATACATACTATGAAACTACATTTCACAATGAATCGAACAATATTGATTTGGCATCGTGAATATTGATACTTTCTTCCATAAGTTTGGTCAAAGTAGAGATACTTTGACTTCGGATAAAACTTATATGCAGACTAAAAAGAACCGTATGAGTAGTAACATAGAGTAGTAACATATGCATGCATGTTACTACTCTAAGTTACCCCCCACTGGACTAGTGAAAGGCAGACCCTCTCGTCCCCCACATCACCCCGAGCGAGGCGACCGGGGGCTCCTTCCTTCCTCCCTCCAGCGCTCCTCCCTCTCCCTTCCCTCCTCCCGCCGCCGCCAACGAGTGCCGTCGGGCCTTTGCCTGCGTGGTGCTGGCGGCGACGGGTCTATCCTTTCCCACGCATGGATTCCCCTTCTCGGGCGGTGGCGGCTAGCGGCGATGCCTTTCGGCCGACGGCGGTGTCGCGTGCCATGGTGGCTCTCGACGCGGCAGCACGACCGTTGGTCGTGGGGCGGCGCGGTGGCGCTGGGGGCTAGCGGCGCCCGCCCGGCCTAGATATGGGCCCGTTTGGGCCCCATCTGGGTTGGGGCGGGCCGATGGCTCGGCGCTCGACGGCGTCGCTCCCTGGTGGTGGGGCGAGGCGGCGACAGTCTGCGGGCGGTAATCACCACGTCGGTCAGCGAGTTGCAACGAGGTGACAGGGACTGTCCGGGCCCAAGTGGGCCCTGCCAGGCCGTCGGGGCCTGGCAAGTCCTTGTCGCCGCGCCCGATCGGCTCCGCACATGCGGTGGAGGTTGTCCCTTCCCCCCGGTCGAGTGGTGGTCGCCCGTGGCCGTTGTCTCCTTTCCCTCTCCAGGCCTCCTGTTGGCAGCTCCAGAGAGACGGCGATGATGGTTCGGTAACCGTGGGGGCACAGGCTGGTGGGCGGCTGAGTGGGTGGTGCACTAGAAAGTGCCTAGGGTGGTGGTGGTGGTTGTGGATCGGAAGAAATCCCTGGGGCACAGGCTGGTGGGCGGCTGAGTGGGTGGTGCACTACAAAGTGCCTAGGGTGGTGGTGGTGGTTGTGGATCGGAAGAAATCCCTGGTGGCTTGCCCGGCACCGACGCGGTGACGCCTGCGGGCGCCGCCGGACCTTCCTGAAGGGCGTCGGGTATATCCCTTCCCCACTGCCCCCGCGTACCGGGGGAAACCCTAGGACATGTTCGGGCAACAGCGACGGCGTCGTCGCATTCCTTCTTGAAGGTGTTACTTGGTGCGCGACACTTCAAAATGTTGGGGACGCAATGGCACTTCTCCAGTGGGTGCAGCGGTTGTTGGTCTTCTTCTCTTCGTCGGTCTGCCGGTGTTGGCGGTGTTGGCATATGTCTCTCTCTTTTTTTAGCCTTGTTTATGCTACGGTCCGAGCGAGTTGGATGTATTGGATGATTGCTTTATAATATAAAGCGGGGAAAAGTTTTTATAATGAGTTACTCCCCAATGTGAGTAGTCTTTACTGATGTAAGTTACTAGTGGGCAGTTTGAGCTATCTGCCCGTCGACGAGACCCGCATTGAATATGTGGCGGAGGTGTCGATGGACCCTTTTGAATGATCATCAATAATTTATTGGAAAAGGGTAGCTGCTAGAGTACTTTTTTGGTCAAACTCTATCAAAGAAAATTATTGGGGGAGAGAAGAACTGCTGGAGATACTCTTGTTACTATTCTCATCAAAAGAATAACATCAGTTTCTCTCACAAAAGACGCAAGAGATTATTACGATGCAGTGAGCAAACCAATTTCTAAATTTCTAGAACCTAAGTTCCATACGACCAAAATTCAGCCCAATTTTTTGAGGAAAGCATTCTACTCAGTCTATCAAAATTGTACGGAGTAGAAAAGAATCAGTCTGCCATGTATCTTTTTGCTAACACATCCGTCTTGTATTAGTTTCGGATCTCGCAAAACTCCCTGCAATCTTCTGCACTCCACACGGAATTGTCGACATCTGAGAGCAATGTGCGAACAGAGAACAGTTAGCTAACACGTCACTACAAGAAAAAGTAGCTTGGAAGCTGCAAATAAATACTCCCTCCGCCCCAAAGTAAGTGTCACTATAATATGCATAGGCTGAACTTTGATAGATGAAAGATGCTACAATATGCTACTATTAATACATAGATGAAAGATGTAACATGGAAACTTTGTACTTTTAACATAGGCTGAACTGAGAAAATAACCCTCTCTTACATGCGTCGTATCTGTGAAGGTCCCAAAGGTGCTTCAAAGAACACTAATCTTTTTATATATGCTTATAACAAGATGTAGTCATTACCAAGAACTACACCCAAAACTGATCCGTATATGGGGTACAAACAAGTTCAACATGTAACAGGCTAAAATGATTACTGAGAAGGGAGCCATACCTGATTTGAAGTGGAAACAAAACACATCGATTTTTTCAGAGTAGCTTGGATTGAAGAATTTCAGATCTAGAAAATTGAAAAGCGACACCTAGCATATTAGATGATTGAGATCTATAATAGGGGAGCAAAGAAAATTATTGGGGAGCAAAGAGTTCTTACAATATTGGTAAAAATGATTACCTGTAACACTGAAGGAGCACTGTTGCTGCCTTCCGAATGCTCAGACAAAAATAAGAGTTTTCAGTATCTTTCAAATGAGAGATCCATCGTAATTCTCTTTGGGTAATGATGGTATAGGTCAATATTTGACTCTGGTGGAATATTTCTCAGTTGCCAGAAGAAACTACTTCAGCAAAAGAAACGCCCGATGGCATGAAGATGTCATTCTCTCTGACTACTCTGTTGAAGTCAAGCTTGAAGGAACGTGAACTATATGTCTTGTTAAGCAAACTTATCGGGATCCTCAGAGTTTGCTTTCGCCTGCCTTTCCCCTTTACAAATATCCTAAAGCTACCCTCATCTTCATTCTTCATGCTGCCTCCCAGCTTCGTTCCACCAATATCAAATATGCTATCTCCTGGCTTGTCAGGATTAAGTGCAGCATTAACAGCATCCTTTAACTCTTTGTCATGTTCCTCTCCCAAAAATTTATTGCTGATCAAATTACCACTGCATACCTCCACAGGGACCTCCACTTCCTCCCTTACTGCAACCATATTGCTGTCCAGCAAAGGTCCTATACTAACAACAGCTGCATCAGATAGAACATGTGTATCTGCTAAAGACTGAGAAATAGTGTCAGCAACATGTGGGCTGGGGGTGTAAGCGACTGGATGATTGTTTGACCATGCTGGTCCAGGCACAAACTCAGATGCAGCTGGGCTCATGTAAGGTTGCCATCCATAATGGTTAGGGCGAAAAATAGTGGTGTTCATGGGAAATGTGCTGCTTGGAGCCATCTGCGGTTGACTATATGGTGGATAAAGAAATGGCACATGATGCAAGAGATTAGGAGACCGAGGAGCAGGAGGGTACAAATGATGTGGGGATGTGCACAGCGGAGGACCGTTTGGCACCATATTTGAATGTCCAGGATGCATGGAGACATTCATAGGCCAAGGGCCGACACCTGGAACAGCACCTGGTGGTGGGAGACCGACACTTACAGCAAGTGGGCTAAGGATAGCTGGAGGAGACGGATTGAATGGAGGTGCAGCAGCAGATAGCTTCTTATTAGACATCTCTCTTATATCAATATTACTTAGAAGCATGTCAGGCTTTGACTTCTTACTTTCAACACCTCCAACGCCTCCCTGCATACTTGTTGTATGCGCTGAAACTGTAATAGGTTCACTATTAGTAGGTAGAGATTCTTCTAGAAATTGTATGCCAGACTTTCCACTATTTTCAGCTTCTGTGGGTACTGTTGAATCTGAGAACTCAGTGGCTGCACCAAAATTGTCACTACTTGTTGGTTCTTGATCTTTGTTATTACTGAGTAAGGTCGTGTCTGTTTTAATATCTGCAGGGCCACCGCCAGAAGGTTTCTCAGTATTTGATGTTAATTTATCTGGTAAACTATCTTTCCCCGTGTCGTCAATCTCATGTTCCCTATGTGACTCTTCTCTTTGTTCTGAATGCTGCATTTCTGTTGGCACAATGTTTACCTCTTTGGAATTATTGGTACTTGAGGACACGGACCTCTGGTCCACTTGAACTGTATCTACCAAGGAATCCTTCATTTCTTGTGCGATAATTTGACCAAGTGATGGTTGCAGTACATCATCTTTACGTTTTTGTATTTGAGTCTTGGCTATTGTACCTGGACGTGCCAATGCAACATCTTTGTATGATGGTGGGTTTCCGGTACTTTCAACCCAAGGTCCATGTGGCTCACTTCCTTTCAGATCTGCCGAACGATTGTGCACATGTGAATAAGCTATTTGGGATTCTTCTTTACCACCCATCTGCTCTGTGAGCCTAGAAGTATCTTGCACTTCTGAGGATGCTGTCCCTGGCTTAATCCGGTAGGTCATAGCCTTGTATATCTTGCGACCAAACCTGGAACTTGATGTCTGGACTTTCGTATGCTGCTGAGGATCTGCGTATGCTGCAGGTACAATAGTTTTCTTCTTTAAGAAGTAATAACGGTTATTTGAATAGGAATTCCTTGGCTTATATTGGGAAGCATCTGTTGGAGCATGATTCTCAGGGTCAGACGTCCTTCTGATGGCAGGACGGTAATGCTTTATCTGTTTTCCTAAAACTGCAGCTGTTTTAGGTCTTTGAACAGGCTGCCAACCATCATCCTGTTCTTCATCAAAAACTTCCTCAGGTGAACTGATGTTCACCTCAGCTCTCTCTACCAGTTGTTCAGAAGGTGGTGAAGCCTCCACGGATAAAGGACTCTCTTTAACCTCAGTTTCAGGAATATCCATGATCTTAGCACTATCATCTTGCAAAGGCCCCCTAATTCGTTTTTCCTCGTCTGTGATTGCAATAGCAGAATCTCTTGGAGATATATCAGGACTTTCTATGTTTAAATTCTCACTCGAATGTGATAAAACCTGACAGGACGAGTATACAATGAATAAATTCTGCCATGTACAGTAATGCTAAAATACTAAATGTCAAGTTACTCGAGTGATAACATGAATGCTTTCATGGAAGAAAAATGTAGTGTAACTTTTAGCATTGTGGAAAAAGGAAACCAGGTTCATTGAGTTCCAGATATACAGGAAGGGCCGGAATTGTGTACTTTGAACACTGTCTGAATTGGTAGAACTGAAACTACATAGACAGAGTAACCATCGAAATTACCTGACCAGATTATCTAACATCCACACTTACATGGTAGCGATATCAAATACTACTTGATTGGATAGGGTAGTATTAGCCATAGATATTCCAGTGAGCTGCTATCATGATAAGAGCTCCTCAGGAATAGAAATCAGAGAAAATTCCTTATTTAACACTGTGCTATATATTTTTGCCCTATTTGACATTAAAAAACAATTCCTTCCCTACGTGACAGAGTCTAAATTTTATGCCTTTTATAACACTTTCCTTCATTTTAAGCCTTAACGGTGTTAAATGACACATGAAAAGACCCTTTTGCCCCTCATGTGGTATATGACAAAAAATTTAATAAATGCTAATGATGAAATACTTGTCCAGCCGGCTTGGTTTTTTGTATGCGGGTATGTAGCTGAGTAGCTGCATGCAAATCGCTGACTGCATGTGTGTATGTGGCCGGTTTGGTTGCTAGGTGCATAGCCAAGTTCCAAATTTTTTGAGCCAGTTGCCGGCTGGATGGATGGATCAAGATGGAACTGAGAGAATCAGCTGGTTAGTGTGTGCTGGCATGCATGCACATGAGTTGTTAATTGCGGCCGTTCGTACGTGGTTGTGTGGCCGTTGAGCCAGTGCTATCAAGTGTTTGGCGTGGTCGTGCTTAGTAGCCGACGGGGATGGATGCATGGATCAGGGAGCAGGCGACTTGCGCCAGATGGCCGGCTCATATTACACCAAGGGTAAAAATGTCTTTTTATGTGTCATTTAACAACATTAGATGGAAAAACAGCTGAAAGTGTCATAAAGGGCATAAAATTTAGACTCGATGTTATATAGGGAAGAAAAAGTTTTCCAATGTCAAATAAGGAAACAAAATTTAAGATAGTGTTAAATAAGGAATTCTTTCTAGAAATCATATTGGTAACACTACAAAATAAATGAGAGCCACCGGCAAAGGTTCAATCCAAGAAAGATATAAAATATTATTGCATGTTATCTAGTTAGTCATTATGTAAACAGAAATATACTTTTTTGCTGCCTGTCAGCAATATTAACAAGAAATAACTTTGTTGTGAACAATTGTAAGTCTCCCTTTTCTCTTTGAGAAACTGACCAATTGCACTATGAGTTAAATATTCATTTAATACTATTACACTATGGTAACCATCTCGCAGCTCTTATTTCTCTCTGCCTTAGTTAAACTTGTTCCTTAATGAGAACATAATTATTATCTTGAAAACAATTTTAGCCGAAGTAAAAATTAGCAACTAACCTTTATGCTTGAGTACCTCCTCTTGCCTGATTCAGAATCTCTTCCTCTGTTTTCTTTGTTGGGATTGATGTAATCAAGAAGATCAGATACACTGCAAGGGCAAACAAATACAGTTACTATAGCATCTGTATGGTCCAAAACAGTGTACATTATCCAAATATCTATGATAACTGATACCAGATTATGTGCTGTGCACTAGCTAGCACAACTAAATCGCACCTTAGGTGTCCTTTACTAGCTATTGATGCATCGGGTTTTCGAGTTCCATTGCGGGCAGCTTCTTGTTGCTCAATTACTTTTGATTCAAAGTATTCAAGCCAGGCTGCAGCATCCTGTAACGTGGAAGGCAACAATGTTAAGATTGTCCTTGCAAATAATTGAAAAGGGAATGGTTCTCTTCATATAGCTAAAGGTAATAGTTCAAGTGGGAAAAGAATCGAGGTACTTCTGTTACTAACTAGATGCCGTTTGGGCATTGACTGGCTCTCGAATGCAGAATTAGTATTACAGAAGTACTTTGATGGAAAATCTACTAATATTATTTTCATATTTAAAATAAAATACATTAGTTTATATTAGTGCTCAAAGTTAATTCTTTTATACTAAATGTATTCTAAAATGACATCCATTGGTAAGAGAGGGAGTAGGTTTTCAGCATTGCAATAATATCATTTAGTATAATCTCATGCGTTTTCTCAAAAATAATATCATTTAGTAGAAGTAAACCTGAGTCCGAAGATCATCTGGTCCAAGCTTTGCACGAAGAATTTGCAAGGTTGTCTGCTCATGCTGAACACTCAACGAATAAGCTTCCATCAATGAGAGAGCAATGGCGATAGCATGGTAGCTTGCAGCAGTCTACATAAAACAGAAGAATATGTCACTTGAATCTAACAGTTAATCATGGAAAATGATAAAAAAACACTTATTTCTGGGTCTGAAATGCATCGAGGCACTTTTGAGTTTTCTTGAGTTGGGGAACATGCGAGCGACTACTTCTCCCATGCTCCCATCATTGTCGGACGATGAGCCAGCACGGACACCCTCCGTCACTTCCTCGACTTAGTCCTCCGCACGCAACTTGGCGGGGCATCCAACACCGTTTACCCTGCCGCCGCGCTGGTCGCCAGGGGTGGGGCTGTGCATCCTGAGCCACTTGCGCAACAGCCGAGACCACCCACTCCTCAACCAGTGCAGTAGTCGCCACCCCCGTCAACGCACTAAGTGGCTAGGGCGCGGGTGGTGCTGCTAAGCTTCATGCACTAGCCAATGCAACCAAAAGTCCGAACTGATGAAGAGGGCTAGGCAATCCACATATACACTTCAACAGGTGCGACCGGTGCCGGCTACCCGCAGGGCCAGAAAGGTCTTCCCCCGGCAGCCTCCACGGCGAACCGGAGCATGAAGAGGATGCGGCTTCCATGACGTGAGGTGGCGCTATCCGCTCAGCCGACTGTGTCGCTAGTGCTGGCACCTCCGGTAGTCTGGCTCCATCTAGCTCTTTGAGCTCGGACCGGGTGGTAGCGGTGCCCGTGACGTCTCTTCAGGCCACTCACATGCTCATCTTGCCTGTGGTTGTAGCGGCTAACCCCATTGTTGCAGGCGGCGAGTGGGCCAACCCATGCCCACTCTTATTGGTCCGAAAAGGCACATCCTCGGCTATTGTCGGTACAGCTCGCCTGCTTGACATGATCAAGGCCAAAGCCAAGCAATGGGTGTCGACGGGTGCGAGGGGTCTGGCGGCTTTGCTCCAAGTGTTGGTCGTGTATAGCGATTAGAGGGATCATGCTGTAATTAAAGGGTGTTGCCCTTCTTAAGGCTTCTACAAACTCTTCTTTCTACCAATCCACTGAGACACAAAGCTTTTACCGAAAAAGGGTTTTCCCCCGCTTTGTATTCCAAAGCAACCAACACCATACACGTAGCATTGCTAGGGCGAGCAGCACATCAAACCCAAAAGGAAAAGAAGAAACAAATGCCAACAACAGCAGCTCCACAAAGCGCGGATGACCCGCCACCATTGCGCCCTCCGAAAACAAACCACCACAGCCCGAGGCTCCGATCCGCCGCGTACCAAGCAGCACCTCCAAGAAGGGATGCGACGTCGACGACGTGCCCGGACGTGTCCTAGGGTTTCCCCCGGCACGCGGAGGGAAGTGGGGGATGGCTACCACCGACACCCTCCAGGAAGGAATGGTGGCACCCGCCGGTGTCACCGCATCGGAGCCGGACGGACCATTACTGAGTGCACTAGGCCAACATATCGAAGGGTCCCTATCCAAACCTATTTGGGAGAAGACGCGGTCAACCAATAGAGGTGTAATAGTTTCCTCCACCTTATCACAGAGAGGACATTTTGTGGGGTGAGGTAGGCCTCGGCGTAACCAACCAAATGCTTCTCATAGTGATCCTGATGTAGTTCCTTGGTTATGCAAGTATCCAGCTAACTTGAAGCTCCACCCTGATATGTCTCAAATGTATCTATTTTTCCGAGCACTTTTGCTATGATTTTGTCCTCTTAACTTCCCGACAGTTCTTTATGCACTTTTGCTATGATTGTGTTACATCTATTACATATTTGATTTCATCCATGCAACGTCCATTATTCACTCTCATGCCTACGCTTTTCATACTTGTTGATCTCTTTACGTTACTCTTGTTCTTGGCAACTGCCGGGAATTGCTGCTTTTGTTACTATTTCCACAGCCACAGCTACAATCACTACATCGCTTTTGCTACTAATAGATTATGTCGAGCAAGTATTCTTTTTCAGGTGTGGTTGAATTGACAACTCAACTGCTAAGGCTTATAAGTATTCTTTGGCTCCCCTTGTGTCAAATCAATAAACTTGAGTTGTAATACTTTCCTCAAAGATTGTTGCGATCCCCTACACTTGTGGGTCATTAATACCACACCTAATGTTGCTCATCATGATTCTACATTTTTTTTAGATTAGAACCACGGATGTGCACACCACAATGAATGCACATACAGTGTGGCAACATGAGGGGACAACCTTGTAAGCTCATATCTAGAATTGTGGAGGCCAGGAAAAATCTCCGGCTGCAAGGAGCATGAGGAAGTGCTTTCCCAAAAGGCGGATTTATGTGAGGGCCAAGGCAAGCAAGAAAGACTTGAAATCTAATGCGTGGAATCATACTCCCATTGACAGATTTTTCGTCGTGTCCTAATAGCGGTACTAGAATGAGTACATGGATTTGTAGTCGTCACATCAAGCTACTGGTGCATCTAGAACAAAGAATGGGACACACGATATAGCGAGGTTCAAGCCCCCAAGGTGGGTCAAAGCGCAACTTCCTGCCTTGCTATTTTTCTTATATGCGGGGATAATACAAGGATTCGATTACAATGTCAGGAGAGGGCAGGGTGGGGGGGGGGGGAGTCCGGACTGGTATTGATATCAAAACATTCAGCCTTTCCTACGTACCCTATAGGGATTCCTTATATGTCGCATGGTAAGTTTCCTCCTTGGTCGATGATGCCTCTCTTGGGCTCTGTGGCCCATACCCTGACCCAGAGGGTTCCAATGATGCAATCTTGACAGCGCCTAGCCTTGCATAATTTGACTTATCATCGACATATGTCTGTTGGAACTAACACAATTCGTTCCTGATTGTTTTGACAATAGCTTGTTAAGTCATTGAAGGCATCCACTTAAGATTTTTTGATGTGTTGTCAAGTCAACAAGTATGATTTGTAAAGTGGCACGAAATGAACATCATTCACATTTAATAATTATTCTAACTAAGTGTACATTTCACCCTAAAATAACAAAAGCATGCCATTTGCCACAAGGTTTTCTTAAAATGTTGAGAAAGACAATTACCTGGATATGATCAGGCCCAAGTAATCTCTGGTTGCATTTTAAAGCTTTGTGTAAGTACCTAAGAGCTACATGCACATTCCCCAAGCCTTCCTCCATCATGGCTACATTAATATATGTCGCAGCTGTGTTTGGATGAGATGGCCCGCATGTAAGATGTAGAAGATATAATGCACGCTTGACGTACCTAATTTGCACCAAAGGTTAATTTTTTGTAGACACTGTAGCAATGAATCTAAATCATTAGGGTCATATACTGCAAGGAGTATCAAGAGGATAGCAGGTATAGCACATTGTTTATTCAAACCTTAGATTTTCCCATATTGCAATAGCTTTGATATCTATGAAATAACCTTCAAGACAAGCTCATACACAGGTAAATAAACAGTTATTGAATCTTCAGTCTTTAAAGACATATGACCTTAAGGGAATTATGGTCCATCCTCGATAAGAGTTTTACATGACATCAATTAATAATTTAATAATTTGAGGCTAGAAGCAAATACCATACATTTTTACCCTCTGCAACCTCGGCCAAGAATAAAAAGGATAATACATATGCTTGCGGTTTAGCTACAATATCAGGGAAACATATCACTACCTAGGGATTCACCTAGCATTTATGAGTTTATAAGCGTCAGCATTAGGTTTGATGGTTATATGTTGATGGCATTCATGCAAGCGTCTAGTTATATTATTTCAACTGTTGTAATTAACAATAATGGAGTGAGAGCTGAGAGATAGCATCTCAGACACGAAACCACACTACAAAGAATTTGGAGACTCAAGAAGACTAAGCAGCTAGTTCCTACTCACTTTTAGCATTATTATCATAAGACAAGATTAGTTTTTTAATCCAAACAATAAAGCATAGAGAGAGAGAACCAAATATGCACATTTGACATAATAAGTTTGCGAAAAAAACAGCTATAACCTGAGAAGATAGTAAATATATTCTTGGCAGCAATAGCAAGACTATTTAATATGGCAAAATTCATCAGCATGACATAGCACTTTGCTAGATAAAATACCCTAAGGGAGGTCTCCTACTCTTTTGGATATATGTAACTTTTCTTCAACTTGCACCTGGAATGACTATTTTCTCAGCCCTTGTGAAACTGTAGAGTTGCTGCATGAATAAAAAAAGAGTATTTCATAAACTGAACTTACTTCAGAGCCAGTTCTGTATGCTGTAAACGATAGTAGAAAACAGCAAGGTCTCCGTAACTCTTCATCGTATCAGGATGATCAAGCCCAAGTTCCCTCTCATTGATATCTAGGGCCTTTTGCTGATATATTGTAGCCTGCAATTTTCAACTTCACTAGTTATTAATATGCAGAAAAACTTAAGATCTGCTGATGTTAACGTAACTCCTCCTAAAACTGGAAGAAAATCACACTTTTATCAGAATTTGTACTATATTCTTCCCTATATGTTCCTTAGGTGTTATAGTTAGTGTAATCCAAAATTATAACACCTTTAAGTATCCTTCACTCAGTGTAACTGAAAACTTGCTTAGCAGAGAATGCTAAAAGTACATGTTATTTCTGAGTTTACACAAATACCTACATGAAGAAAGTGCAACGGCACGTCTTTCTATCTCTGACGTTCAACAATTCCTCACTTAACTAAACAGTGCTATCACTTCAATTGTCTTCAAAATATGCATAGCAATTATTACAAACTATCTGCTGTGCACCTGAATAACCATTTACCTGATTAAAATCACCAGTGTGGTACAAAACAACAGCTAGAAGGCTATAAGCTCCAGCCGTCATTCGATGATAGGGACCACACACCATTATGAGCTTGGCAAGAGCCTACATTCATAGATAAAATAATTTATTAGTTCCCAAGATATGACAAATAAGGAATTGCAAAAAAGAAACGCACAAGATTTTACAAGGTACCTTGGTTCCATAATTAACAGCATCTTCAAGTTTACCCTTGTCAAGAGCCGTTTTGGAGGATTCTAGAAGTTGCCTTCCATCTGCAGATGAGCATGCAACTTGCTGCATTTTTTTAAAAACACGTCAGTTGTGTTTATGTGCCACTCATTTATCTAACAAGTTCTCAAAACACTGATAGCCATATGTGATGATCAAGCCATGACAGCACAATGTGATTTTTGTACAGTATGATAAAAACAATTGAACTGAGGAAAATACTTTTACCTTATGTACAGGGACAAGGCTAATAATGTCCTGTTTGTAAAACGGGAAAGCAGAATCCATGACGAAATCTCGGGGTGCCAATTCAATGCCCACCTAAAAGCAACCTTTAAGCTCAATAAAATGCACCGAGTGTGGGAAATGTTAAAAAGATTCAAACATGTTTACCTTATGGCATAGTCCTCTCAGTATAGCGTATTTCCTCACATCAACATAATGTTGCTCTGTGAGGTCATACTGGTATCGCTTTTTCAAGAAAGCAACAAGCCATCTCCACACTAGGGGATGCACAGCAGGAGAACTTCCAGAAAATTCAGATTCGGGAACACCAAGAAGTAAGTTCAGCACTGCAGGTATTGTTAATGCTAATTGTCGCATGTCTGAAGTAGCTGCAATCACAGATCGGACAATGTGCTTGAATGCTCTCACTATCATTTCATGCACACAAAGGGACTGTACGTGTGAGAGCTTCTCTGAAAGTTTGACCTACATAGGGAATTCTTAGATTAGCACATATCAAGCACTAAAAAAGAAATGACATTTCATCATGTTCAAATGAAAAATTGTTGCAAACTTACAACTCGTCCTAGGGAGCGCATCTGTAGGCCCCTCGTATGCATGAAATCTGTCAAGGTCCTACCATCAACAGGTGAAAGTTCCAATGAACCAAAATCGGCAACCTAAATAATTTCTTGGTTAGTTATTATGCCTCATGACTAAAAAGGATAAGCATGTGGGAACTTATTCATGTCCCATATGATGATGCGTACCAGCTTAGGAAGCGCAACTTCATCATAGAACTTCAGAGCCATCTCAATCAACTCAGATGGTGACTGTGGAGCACAAGAGATTAGTGTATGAACTTTATGCATGATTAGTAGCTACAAATGGCCACTTGGTAAGCAAGGGTGCTAAAACAATACGTAGTCTGTTTCATACAATTGATTTTATTATTTTGTAGAATTCAGAAGTGGATCTGACAAAATCAAGAAAGGTGAAAAGCCTTGCATATTTGATGTTGTTTGAAGTACCACACGCTGATGTAAAAAACACTCGTCCATAGGCACTAGCACCGGTGAAATTTTAATTTAGAAGAACGGGCATTAGCACCCTGCTTAAGCGAGGCCTCGAGCAGGTGTAGGATGGGAAAGCACAAGACCCTTAGCCAGCTGCACTACAATTTATCAACCCCTAGTGCACCTGAGGTAAGCTCCACAACTTTGAGGTTCTGAGTCAGGTAAGAACACATTTCATGAACCCCTCCACAGCATACCTTGATATCCACAATATTGGCAAACACAGTATCACATGAAATTTAATACTGACAGTTATATATGAATTGTATTATGATTGCCAAAGATTAATAATCACAAGGAAACTCTATTTTAAATAGGACATTTATTTATAAAACTAAATGCTGAAATGAGGAGGGTATGAGTTGGATATGAAAGACAGCAAAGGGCAGATGCGAAATCATCACTTGCTATGAAAATTAATGCATTTCTACCTTCTGGTGGAGTCCTGTTTCTGAATCTTTCAACCTTGTAAAGGCGGAATCCAGTAATACATCCTTCAGCAAGATTTCACTCTCGGAGGTGATGCAGTCTCCTTGAGGCGATTCAACAGATGATGAGTTGACTTTCTGGTTTTCCCCAGAGCTTGTTGCATCAGTCAAACTTTTGTTCCCTGATGAGGATCCCTTGCCAGAAGCATCAACCGCATTGTTCGGGTGCTTAAGAGCTTTGAGAGGCTTCCCAAGCCCTTCAATCTTTGTCTCTTTCACAGCTTTGTCCACCATTTTCTTCTTTTCCTTCCCATCACCTTGTTTTTTGTCTTTGTCAGATTTTTTCAGGTCTTGCAAGTGCTGAACCCAACACGCACCAAGTTCCCATCTCATAAATGATTGTTTATCAGTCTCCTCTTCCTCAAGATTTTGAAGACTTCCCTTCAACAAGTTCTCAGCATAAGTTTGTGCTGCAGTTAGTTCTTCCTGCCTATGACTTTGTGTTGGTAACTTTTTTTCTCCAGTTGCATTGGCTTCATTTATGAGCATCCTCAAACTAAAAACAATAAATATATATAATAAAGAAAGAATGGGATAAGCAGCATAAACTTCGTGGATAACTAGAAAAACAAAACAAAGCATTGCTACCAACCTGTTGATGTTCAATGCATGGGCACCCCCTTCAGGTTGATCCATGATATCAGCAGGCTTAATAGAAGAAGCCACAATAGTTTTCTCGTAATTGTTAACCTTTGCTACAGCAACATACCCACAGTATCTAATATTCACGATGCCCAAACTGTCAACATCCTGCAAATTAGAGACGAAATTAGGAAAAGCCTCTCTTTTACCTGAATATGAGAAAGATCACCTTAATTTTGAACTTATACATGTGCAGCAGTGTTTTCATCGGCAGTTATTCCTTTCAAAAGGTTTCTCTCTCCAAGATGCTTAGAGTCCACTCCTGTGGCTCGGCTTCCATCTATCTTAGTGTCCAGCTTGCAGCTTGCATCTGAAGAATCTCTTGTGACAGTGATGCTAAAATTTCCCACCGTCTCAGAATGCAAGACCTCATCTATCTTGATTGCTGTTGACGCATCTGTACTCTCCATTACATGCCGGATGGCTGCAATAGTTCTAAACATGGCAACATCTACGAATAGACTGTGCAGTAGGAATGCTCTCCTGTCACGAATTTCCCTCTCCTCAGCAGTTTTGCAAGGCATGGATGTGAGATACATGAACTCATCTGCCCATGGCAACATGTCACTTTTGCCATTCCTTCCCCAACCACCTCCATTGCCTCCCCAAGTTTCATCCTCAGCAGGAAGGGGAGGAAATGTTGATGGTGACTGGGCAGCAATCGGAGGAACAAGCCACGTATTTGCACGATAACCATAAGGAAAATTTCCGAACTGCAACATACAAGCAGTTATAATTAGGTCATGATGCAGCATTAGATAGGAAAACTGTTGTCTGATGGCGGATGGAATACAAAAACATGATTCATATGAACCTGCAAGTAAATATGTAATAATCAAGCGCAACATACTAGAGGAGCCCCAAATGGAAGAAACTGAATATGAACAACAGCATAACTGTAGAAGGAAGGTAGATATTCCTAGAAGACAACCCAAATTGTTGTTTGATATTTAAAGTGCACTAAAATATATTCAACTCCTTTTCAGATCAATCATTATGCCCAAGCACACAATAATCCAAATGCAAAGTCACGGTCTTGTGAAAAGTTTCCATTGAAATTTAGAAAAAGATAAGTACAATGAAACACCCAAAATAGGGTAACAACGCACCTTGTTCCGTTCCAAAAATGCCTTCATAAGATCCTCGTATGCCTAATATATATGCAAGCACCATAAAGGATTAAATTCATATAACAAAGTCATAGAAAAGAATTAGAGATACAGAAAATGAGACTGCACAGTGGCATACAGAAATAGTTAAATAGTGCTATAAAATTGTAGGTAATTAAGAACCTCAAGTAGTTTCTAGAATGGGAATTTGACACTGCCAATGTACAGTATTGGCAAATGCCACTTTCCAAACCTACAACAATGCACTGGCATGCTCAATTATCAATTTTAGTACGTAGTTTAAATCTAAATAAGTGAAAAATCTGATAGGCAGATTGTTATTTTTGGCAGTAGAAATTTGAAAGTGGAGGGCTCGCAGCTGCTGCCAAAATAGACTTTACCAATTCAAACCTTCTTGCAGCTGAGGTAAGTAAGGAATTTTGTCCTGATTATTACTTATCTTCTCTCAATTTCATCGTCTCAATTACTAATGCACAAAAAGCGTACACACTACACCACAAATGTTCACACACATACATACATTAAAAATAGATTCAAAATTCTGCTGTTATTAACTACATTTCATCTTTAAAGTGTATATAAGTTCATTTGTCCAGAAGAGGCTACAGATTTAAGTGGGATATCTAATAACAAGGTAAAATACAATACAGGATGCAAGATTATTAGATAACAATTTAGATTACCCTAATATAAAATTTACAAACAGAATGTGAGATAAACGAACATTATTGAATGCTCTGCTGAGATGCCTCAATAGGTCGACAAGATTGTGGCACAAAACACGCTGTTTCCCAAAACTAAAGAACCCCTTTCTCCGAGCTTCAACAATGAAAAATTTCCCATTACAAAGCTTTGCCTGAAAGCCAGCCAACAATTCTCCAATTAGGGCACATGTGATGTCATTAGCAGGCATCTTAGCGCAAAAATGCTGTCAAAGATATAACTATTACCCATGATTACCTCAAGGAAGAAGAGATGGTCATCAGACGGTTGCTCCTCCTGTCGAGGTTGAGTCACTCTCTTTATAACTGATTGAAAGAGTTAAAATAACTCAGCAAACGGAAGAATTTGCCTCGCTAGAGAAATGTTCAGCTCAACAAAGTTCAAGCTGGTATCTCACGCTTAGCATTCAAAATAATGAGGAAAGTGTTAAATTACATGAACTACCATCTCAAGGACAAACGATGGTGAAGCAGACAGCAAGGATATACGGACAAATAGATCAAGGCAGAGGTTCCAAATATAATGCTGGCAGTACTACGGCACCTTAATGTTCTTTTGTTGCAAATAAGTTTAGGAAAACAATTAGTATCTGGCGGCCCATTCTAATCTCGCGTCAGCCGCATCGTGTGCTCACCCGCCACGTACCCGTGGGCCCCATGCACCACTCATGTGGTCCCTCAGCCTTATCTCTGCACGAGTTTGCAGACACTAATTCCTCTTCCGTGAGGACCGCTACCGCATCATCCTCTCCCCCCCCCCCCCCCCCCCCCCCCCCCCCCTCTCTCTCTCTCATATTCCCCAGCGCATCAACCTCCGTTGCTGCAACCCCCGACCACCGCACTGCCAGGCTGCACCATCACTGCTGCAAACCCCACAGATAACCGCGTGCCCATACTGCTACCGCTGTTGTCGCTACTGTAAGGTGGTGCTAGACGGTGACCACAAGGTGCGATGCTGACCACCGGGTACTGCGACGGCGGCAACAACTGCTGCGAACAGCGGCGGCCACTGCTACAAGCGCGCGGACATGGTGCTGCTATGGTGACGGCTCCTGCTGCGAGCCAGGGCCGCACTACTGCATCGGCAATGACTGGTGCTGTGAGTGGCTACAGCCTCTGCTACGAGCACGCGGCAACATCACTACTACGAGTCGGACGGCCTATGCTGCGACGGCGACGGCAACCGCTGCGAGCCAGACACCTGATGCTGCGACCGGTGACGCCTGCCGCTAAGAGCGCCGGCAAGGGCTGCTGCGAGGACGGCAGGGCTGCTGGGAGCGAGCCAGCCCGCGCTGCTGCTGCCTGTGCTGCATACGGGGAGTGCGACTCTGCGAGCCGTCAACGACGAGGCTCTTGCGGGCGCGGGTGGGATATTGCGAGCGAGGCGAGTGGGAGTAGGCTCTGTGCGCCCATGTAAGCATGAGATGTGCGCGCCGTCTCTTCCCCGTGTGCTCCTGTGAGCGCGGGATGCGAACGCTGTTCTCCTCCTATGCGCTGTGTTGGGCGAGGTCCAACGGCCACAGTGAAAAGCAATCTATGGCTCGGGAAGGGGCCGATCCGGGGCTGGGATCGGTCTGCCGGCACGTAGCATTGGGCATAAGTTTACAGTTCGAGTCAGAAGTCATGAAACGGGAGCGTGAAATAGATAGATCAGTTACAGGGCTTTGGAAAGGCTGTGAGAGAGGTTTTACTTACAGTGGAGGGGCGGTGAGAGGTTAGCGAGGGAGAAGAACTCATAGAACGCTCCGAGGCGGGGGCATGCACCGCTCATCTCTGCCTCCAGCTCTGCTGAGACAGCGTCCTCCTTGGCCGACGCTGCATTGGCATCCTTTGCAGCTGACTCCTTGGGCAGGGGCGGCGGTGAGCCCATGCGGCGCCCACCCGAGGAGGCAGCTGCTGCAGGCTTGGAGCTGGAGTTGGAGGGCTCCTTGGTGGCATCGGCATCCTTGGGGGATGGAGGAGGCGGAGGCGGCGGCGGAGAGCCGAAGGAGGCGGTGCATGCAACGATGTCCAGCAGCCGCCGTACGTGCACCAATGCGCTATCCTCGTCGTACTCCCCTGCATTGTGAAATTTTGGAGTTTAAGATGTACGGTTACGGATGGTTTATCCCTAGACACTATAGAAGAGAATTTAATAGTAATAATAGGACATATGGAAATCAAAGACAAAATTATGCAAATGAAGGTGCAGTCAGGTGTATAGGTGTGCAAAGGTACAATTTACAGGACACACGTCTAGAAACAATGGGCTTAACCAATCTAAGGGTATCTCTAATCCAACCGCAAAAGTCAACTTAAAAAAAACACTCTTAAAATCTAACTACCAAAATATCATGCATTTTTGGATGCTGCATTCTAATCGAACTCCAATAATAAAATGCATTAAAATTGAAGTTGTATAACATATATTTAGCCATCATGTATGTTACAAACATCTAGTGTTTGCTGACTCTCACAGCAAATATTATGGCAAACAACCCTAACAATATTTTACTCTCGCGCGTGGCGGGTATTGGGGAGGGCATCGTGTGGCAGCGGTGGAAACCAAAATGTTAGAAGGGGAGGGTTGTTTTTTGTGTCAGCTAAAAACCTTCTGGGAGTTATGCATGTTTTGGGAATGGATTAGATGAACCTAAGTAAAAAAAGGGTTTGGGTGATTAGAAATTTATTTGGGTCGATTAAAGATGCCTTGAGAAAATAAATCCTCATTTTGCAGATATAAGATGTACCTTCTACCAGGGTGAGAGTATATGGCTTCAGTGTCACAACATCAGCACCATCCTTCAAGTGACCATCACGAGTCTACCGACAAATGAAATCATATAACAGGATTGAATTAAAAGATGTTCACTGCGGTAATATAGTATGAAGAGAAAAAGAAAACGTTATAAATACCTCATGCGAGAGAGAGTAGTTTGTGATTGCACATGTGGCAGTGTGGACGCAGAGCAGCCTCCTCACATCGATGATCCTGTCCGTGGAAATCCCCTGCGCCAAGCGAAGAAGGAATACTTGTTGCTGAAATCATGCATCAAGGAAAACAAACAGTGCAGAAAGAACTGTGGCAGCAAGAAGCTAAACCTTGAGAATGACATCGGACTGATCTGGGAGGTTGACGGTGATGTCAATGGCCACAGGGAGCACTGGTAATTCATCGAAGAAATTCGCAAATGATCAGCTCAAGAGAGCAACTATCTTCTCCAACTATTGCAAGCAAAAGCCAATCAAGGTGTCATGTCAACAATACCTTTCTCATCTTTCTTCTTCTTCTCGCCCTTGGCCTTGCCACGCTTGCTCTTGGGCGCCATACACGCGCCAAAAGGCGAGCAAGCTCAGCAGAAGATTCCCACCTAGATCATACGGTCGAAAAGAAAATTAAACATCAGTTGGATTCACAACCGCTACCTAAACATGTGGCAGACTTTAGAAGGAACAGAATAGAAGAGAGTGATGGTGGTTGCAGGGGTAGGGCTATAAAACTGAAGTTAGGACAAAACAGGGAGCTATCATTGACATGTGTATATAAACACTACTTAGACGTGAAAAAGACATAGTTACACCCCACAACACAGGATTGACCAGAAGAAGATGCACCAATGGTGAGAATGAAGTGCAAGCAACAATGGTTGCGTTAACACCGTAACATCAATTCAAGTCGACATTTTTTTACCTCCTCTGATTCCAAGTGAGATAATTGTGTGTAATGATATATATACGGTACAACTGACTGAAATCCAAAAAATAAATCATCAAGCGGCCAGCTACGAAGGGATAAGTATAAGGTATATTAGCAGAACCAATGGACTAAGTTACATCTAATCCATTTTAAAGAAGAAAAATCACTTCGACATAAAATCTGCGCAAATGATGGATAGAAAGAAGATGACTACAGAAGGGTGAACAAGGCAGTAGGGGACTGAAATTCAAACCATGCCTGCAACGAGGGACATGGGAACAGACTCAAGAAATCAAGAGGCTAATTACGATAAAGGGTTTCCCCCCGCTTTATATTATAAAGCAAACACCCGATACATCCAGCTCGCTGGGGCCGCAGCACAGATACAAGAGGCTAATTTACCATGACACAGGCAGAGATGCTAAAACTTCTGGATTCCACGTAACTAGTTCACAATAAGATAAAGATGTTTTGGGAATTGGAATTTGAGAGAGCTTAACTGCGAAGCAGTGTTCGTTGTTCCATGCCCACACTGCACATCGAGGGAGGCACGAACAATGTTATGCACATAAACATATCGAAACACAGAAGCCACCAGGGATATCGATTAAGTGCACGCTAAAACAAAAATTGCCAAGAAAAGGCCACACAGTTGTGAATTCACACACGCGCGCGCGCGCGAAGATATATGAAACTAAATAATAAATAGCAGGTCCAAGAATTTACTGATGGCCTTGCGCTCAGCTGCTCTTGACAGTACACCGGCAAGGATGTACCGATGGCCTGAGGAAGCAAAATGGAAGGTCAATTTCCCAAGCAATCAGCTAAGGTAAGGAGAGAGGCAGCTGGGATGAGGTAGGTGCACTGTCTACAAGCTAAGCATTACTGGGATGGAGGTGCAGGAGCAGAAGGGGTAGCAGTAGTGAGCAGAGGAGCCTAAGAGAGGGAGGGAAAGATAGATAACGAAAGGGGTTGGAGGCGGGGTTGATAAGGGTGGAACGGTGGAGATTTAAGATAGGGTCCTCATTGGCCCGGTCCGGTTCTTTAAAAAAAATGAAAATGCCGGTCCGGTTCTCTGGAAAATCGTCGTACAGTTTTTTGTTCGGGGCCTAGGCAATCGCCGCCGGTTTCATCGAAGTTCATGTTCCGTTGTTCAGGACGTGGAGGATCAGGCGTACCGTGGCATAGAATAACACATCGCGTTCAGGTGGGTCGGAGCTTCTTTCTGGAAAATTTCTTCGGCGGCGGCCCAAATTCGCGGGAGAGGATGCCGGAGGATGGGACGGAGTTCCCCCACCCGAAGGAGAACCCAACCATATTCGTGCTCTCTCCGCCGTCCGCAACGAGGCCGTGGCCGCACTGTTCGGCGAGCTCGTCTGCCGCATGACAAGCTCGGCCTCGCTCCTCTTCGTGCTCTGCCGCTAGCGCCTCTCCTGCCTCGAGCTCGCCCCCAAGCTCCTCTGGCCTCCTCCTATGCCCGTGCCCCCGTTCCGCGCCGCCACGGCTCGCCATCTCCAACCCCAAGCGATGCAGAAAACGGGATCGAGAGAGGAGACCAGAGGTAAATGAGAGGGGAGAAGGAAGGGCACCACCTCGACGCCGTGCACGAGCTTTTCCTCGCGCCACCAGCCAGCCATCACCCTCCTGCCGAAGACGAGGTCGAGGCCGACCGCATCCTCGACCCCGCCATGGCCACCAGCGAGGCGGCGGCCTGCGCATCCCGCGCGTGGGGCGTGGACAGCTCCTGGGCCTCGTCGACTTCCCGCCGTTTCCCTGAGTCCTCCTTCCCGCCGGTCCCCCGACTCCCCCGCCTCCTCGCCGCTGCTGGTTTTTTTTTTTCCTTTTCTTTTTCAGGCGATGCGCTGAGGAAGACGAGGGTGGATTTGGTTAGAACAGGAGGTAATAGCACCACAGGTCCTAAAACTTGTCCAGAATATAATGATTTGATCCTAAAAGTTTGTAAAAGGCAACTACTCCTAAAACTTGTCACAGATGTGCACATTTGATCCTGTGCCAAACACAAGCAGCCAAGTGGAGCCAGCTGGACCGAGTCGGTCAGCGCCGCAATTTTTGCATTTACCCCCCTCCTGTCACACATCAGGTCGTGCATCGGGCAACACTCTCCTCCCCTTTCCGCGCCACCAGGCCGCGGGGGGCTGCCAAGAGCTACAGTCCCTGGACGCGCGCGGAGGCCCGATGCGCCTACCTCATGTCGCACACCCCCTGCGCGTCGGTCGGGTACATTGACTACCTCCACCTCTTCTATTGCGGCTTCGTTGCGACCCCGGCGGCCGGGTACGCGGCGTTCCTGCTCTGGCTGGTCGTGTTCTTCTACCTACTCGGCGGCACCGCGTCCGAGTACTTATGCGCGCCGCTCAAGGGGCTCTACGTCGCGCTGCGCCTGCCCCCCGCTGTCGCCGGCATCACGCTCCTCTCGCTCGGCAATGGCGCACCCGACGTCTTCGCCAGCGTCGTGTCGTTCGCTGCCGGCGACAGCGGGGACGGCGGCTGCTACGGGCTCAACTGCGCGCTCGGCGGCGCGCTCTTCGTGTCCATCGTCGTCGCCGGTGTCGTCGCGCTCGCACCGCAGGGCGCGGCGGCGGGGGAGGGGTCGTCGTGGAGATGTGTGGGTTCGTGCGCGACCTCTGCTCCCTCTTCTTCGCGCTCTGTCGTCCTACTCCTCCAAGATCGCGCCAGGCTTCACGACAACAGCATGCCTGCATTACCTTGTGTGCGCGCTCCGCATGCCGCTATACCATCCGCGCCACCTCACCGTCCGGCATCTCGGACATCGCCACGCACCGCTGGTCTCGGCCCTGCGGCGTGGCCTCTGTCGCGCTGGCGCCCGTGCTCCTCGCCACGACATGGACCTCGCACAGCCCGATGAAATCATCCTTGCGCCACCACAACAGCGACGGCCACGCGATCCTCCTTGCCGGCGCCGTCCTCGACCTCCTCCTCGCGGCCCTCCTCGAGGCCACAACGGGCGTCGCGTCTCCTCCCCGCGGGCGCCGACATCGCGTGCCATGCCTGGCGGGGGGGGGGGGGGGGGGGGGGGGGGGGGGGGGGGGGGGTTCCTGATGAGCATACTCTGGGCGTACACCCTAGCGCGTGAGCTGGTGGCGCTCCAGGTGGCCATCGCCGTGAAGGCCAACATGCTGGGCGTGACGGTGTTGGCGTGGGGGGACTCGATGGGCGACCTAGTCTCCAACATGGCGATGGCGACGCACGGGGGCCCGACGGCGCGCAGACGGCCGTGTCAGCCTGCTACGCCGGGCCGCTGTTCCACGCGATGGTGGGGCTGGAGCTATTGCTGACGCTGGCGACGGGCGCGCAGTACCCGGCGCCGTTCACGCTCCCGGTGGATGCGGCAGTGTACAAGACGGTCGACCAGGGACATGCGGCTCGACCGGGTGTACAGGGTGGGCCTCATCATCATCTACCTCACTTTCTTAGGCGTTCGAGTCCTCGACAGCCGCGGCCTCTGGTTCGGGTAGCGACGGCAACAAACAGAGGAAGCTGCTCTGCTCCCGTCAATGGCAGCCACTGTGTGCTGATGTACGTAGATGGAGGATGAGAGTTGATAAATCAGATGCTTGTACAGTCGTAGTAGCACTAGCTGGTACTATAGGATTAGCATGTAGGTGATTACCAATGGATTAGCTAGTGGTGTAATTGTTGATTGTGTTGGTTGGCATCAAGATGATTTCCCTGCGGGTTGAAATTGATAAACAACAGGGGGCTAAATGCAAAAAGTGTGGTGCTGACCGGATCAGTCCAGTTGGCTCCACTTGGCTACTCGTGATTGGCCCAGAACCAAATATGCACATCTGTGACAAGTTTTTGGACCAAATAGTTGTCTTTTACAAGTTTTAGGACCAAATCATTACATCCTGGACAAGTTCTAGGACCTTTGGTGCTATTACCTCTTTGAACAACCCATTCTCCCACCCACTTCTACCGGACCACACAAGGCTGCTTCATGGTCATGGGCTTTCAGCCCGACCAACTGTCATGACCCTGAGAGGAGATCAGAGAAACTTTCCTCACGCTAGGGTTTACTTCTCCCTGAGGCACTGTTCGTTTAATCCCCCCACCACAAGGATTGGAGGGGATTGGGGAGGTTTGAGGTGGATTTTGAATTGCAAGGGATTTAATCCCCTCCAATCCCTTCCAAACCTCTCCAAACCCTGTCTAACCGAACAAGGCCTGAGGCGATCTGTCGCCGTCGAGTCTGCTACTTGTGAGCTGCGTTGGAATTTCCTCGAAGAGAAGAGGATGAAGCAGTACAATAGAAATAAGTATTTCCCTCAGTCGGAAACTAAGGTTATCGATCCAGTAGGAGAACCACACAGAACCTCATTAGCAGCACCTGCACACACAAAAGCAAATACTTGCACCCAACGCAAACAAGGGGGTTGTCAATCCCCTCGGCGGTTATTTGCAAGGATCAAATATCGTAGTGGTAGGAAAATAAATAAATTGCAAAATAAAATAGAAATAAATGAAAGTGCGCCAATGTATTTTTGGATTTTATATATGATAAAAGTAGACCCGGGGGCCATATATAGTTTTCACTAGAGGCTTCTCTCTCGAGCGCATAAAGTACGGTGGGTGAACAAATTACTGTTGGACAATTGATAGAAAAGTGCATAGTTATGATGATATTCAAGGCGATGATCATGTATATAGGCATCACGTCCGAGACAAGTAGACCGACTCTTGCTTGCACTACTACTATTACTCAACCCATTGACCGCTATACAGCATGCATCTAGTGTATTAAGTTAATGAAAACAGAGTAACGCCTTAAGCAAGATGATGTCGACAAAGTAAACCTAATCAATATGAATAAACCCCATCTTTTTATCCTTAATGGCAACAATACAAATACGTGTCATGTCCCTTTATCTCACTAGGATTGAGCACCGCATGATTGAACCCATCACAAAGCACCTCTCCCATTGCAAGAAAAATCAATCTATTTGGCAAAACTAAACGGATAGATTAGATAGAACTCCAAGAACATCGAGGGTAACATTGTATATTAGTATTCATAGAAGACTCAATTAATGTTCATGAATAATCTAATCATAAACTCAAAATTCATCGGATCCCAACAAACACACCACAAAAGAAGATTACATCGTAGAACTCCAAGAACATCGAGGAGAACATTGTATTGAAGATCAAAGAGAGAGAAAAGGCCATCTAGGTACTAGCTATGGACCAGTAGGTCTGTGGTAAACTACTCACGCATCATCGGAAGGGCAGCAAGGATGATGTAGAAGCCCTTCGTGATCAATTCTCAGGTCCTAGGTATGTACAAGCCCGGGGCCTAATTCGTCGATGGTATACACAAAATCCCTTGGTATTCACGTAGTGTACTTTGTACAGACCATACTCACAAATATACATGACCGGGAGTACATTATTTCCTGCATTGCAAGGGCCCGAACTAAGGTAAACCTCATGTAGTTGGAGTAAAATATGTTGCATTGGGATTTCCTCGAAGAGGAGAGGATGATGCAGTACAGTAGAGATAAGTATCTCCCTCGGTTAAGAACCAAGGTTAATAATCGAGTAGGAGAACCACTAAAAGCACAAGTGCTCCTTGGGTGATTTTGGTAATTAATGTCAACATATCTCTTCTTGGACTAACACTGTCGGATTTCGGGTTCCGGCAGACCCTCTAGATTCGAACACTAGGGTGCACGCGGAAATTTCACCCTCTACCTACCTGCACCTCACCGCCTCGCTATGATCTAGGCTACGAAAGGAACAACACAAGAGACACAGAGTTTATACTAGTTCAGGCCACCATTGTGGTGTAATACCCTACTCCAGTGTGTGGTGTGGTGGATTGCCTCTTGGGCTGGTGATGAACAATACAAGGAAGAACAGCCTCGCAAGGGTCTGTTCTTGGCTGGTGCGACGAACTACTAGGGGGAGTTCAGTCGCCCTCTCGATGCCTCTACCCTGGGGGTGGCTAGTCCTATTTATAGGCAAAGGCCCTAGGCCTCTCCCCAAATATTGAGCGGGAAGGGCGCCAACAATTGGCCATTTTGAAGGGGAACATCTAGTACACTTATCCTGACTAAAGTTGGTCCTTGTCTGTCAAAGGCTCTGGTGATGACGCCGGCTTGGGCTCCACAATGACTTCCTTCCTGCCGTTGCGACGGTCTTGGTCTTGTTGCACCGAAATGGATGCCTTTGCTTGATGCTCTCGCCTGCGCTTGCCCCCTTTGCACCAAAGAGGAAAGGAGGACACTGCGTGGGCTGGCGCCCGCCTGGTGCCCTTGGTCGTCATGGCTTGCGTCATGGGCACCTCGTGAGGTGCCCCGGCTTGATCTCTCCGCCTCCTCACGAGCCAGCCTGACGAGGCCGTGCCTGAGGAAGCTTCCTATCGCCTACCCCGCGAGGCTTGGCCCCTCGCGAGGGTCTTGAGCTCGTGCTGATGAAGATGGGCCGTGCTGGGCCGCCCCTTGAGCCACGCCGTAGGCCGCAGGCAGGCAAGTCTGGGGACCCCCGTTCCCAGAACACCGACAGTAGCCCCCGGGCCCAAGGCGCGTCCGGACTTGGCTGAGCAGAGAAGCGAAGGAGCAAGTGCGAAGCGCCATGGGCCCTAACAGCCTGCGGCCTTGGGCGCCGCGTGGCGGTTGATTGGACGGGGGCGGCTCCGCTCCCCCATGACGCCTCGGCAACTGCGCGAACTGACAAGTCCCTGCATGCAAAGCGGATCATGATTACCTGTGAACATGGAGGCCGGCGGTTGGCCTCCTCTGGCTATAAGTACGGGACGGCGCCTGCCCTTCCGGTCCATCCCCTCTTGCTTCTCTTCCTTCTTCATGGCTCCGCCCAAGAGGTTCTTGGCCGCGGAGAAAGGGAAGGCCCGCCAGGTGGGGCATGACCCTCCCCTGCCCAAGCGCGGTCGAGGCCGTCCCCGCAAACACCCTGCGACTCCCATGGTGGCTCCTCGCAGCCGTGGAGGTGATCTCCCGCATGGTGACGGGCGGCAGGCCGCCACCGAGAAGCGTGCTGTGGTCGCGCGACCCCCTAGGCCTCGCTCCCACTCGGCAGAGGTTCTACCGAAGTTCATTGTGTGGTCGGCGGAACCGGCCAGCACCTGGCTCCAACTTCCTCGCTCCCTCGTAGGTGAGCTTCCGGCTGGCGCCCCGGGCGGCCTTTGGCTTTAGGCAGACGGTTGCTGCAGCCGAGCCTCCTGGGCTTCGCTGGAGGTCTCTGCAGCCGGGAGCCTGGCCCTGACCCGCGGCTGGCAAACGTTTGCCCACGCGCGTGGTTTGAGCCGGTGGTGCACCCTACACTTCAAGTTCGATGGCGATGACACCCTCTACGTGAGGGTGTTCGAGGAAGATGGTCGCCGCGCTGGGTGCTGCCCTGAGGACGACGATCACGACCGTGGGTCCAGCCCCAGCGCTGATGAAGACGACAGCGCGCGCGCGGTCGACGGCTCTCGTGGTTCATCGAGCTTCAACGGCTCTTCTTCGGGCAGCGGCTCCTCCAGCGGTGGCCGCTATCAGCCTCCGCGCCGCCGCGCCCGCCTGGAGGGAGGTAGCGGGTCCGCCCGCCGACGCGCCTCAGTGAAGCGCGAGATGGAGTCCTCCTGAGCTCCGGAGGCAGTTCGAGTCTCCGCCATGAGTTGGTGTCGGGCGAGTCGCGCCTGTTTTGTTCTTTCTCCTTTTCTTTTCCTGCGCAAAGAGATAGTAGTGTAGGGCCCCGCGAGGGTGTGCTTGGACTATTGCTGTTAATTATCGTACTACTTCCACTATTCCGGTTTTGTGCCTTTGGGTCGCGCGCCTGCGCGCAGAAATTACTTAGCTCGGGGGGAGGCCGGTCGTGACCTTTTCTTCCCGAGGCCGAGGCCTCGTCGAATGCTTTGAGTCCTACGAGGGTTAGTCTGAAGAGGTAGCTACCGGCCTCAGCTGCGGAGGCGACCGACCCAGGTCCTGTGTCCGTGTCGCGGTGCTTGTGGGGCACGGACGAGAGGGATGCTCCTGTAGTGGACCCGGGTAGGGAAGCCTCATACGATAACGGTGGAAAACACTCGCGAGGGTGCCCACGTTACTCCCTCGCGAGACTTGCACGAGAGAAATTGGGGCAGGAGAGCGAAAAAGGCAAAGAGTCACAAGCCAAAGACGACAACAACTTCAATAAAACCTCGAATGGGGATGAACAAGCCAACTGCAGAAAGCAAATGAGAAAAGCCGCGTCCGGCACCTAATCTAGTCTTCGACGTCTTCTCATCAGCGCGGAGCTAAGTGCTGCCACTGGGCGTGGGAGGGATCCCAGGGCCTAAGGCCGGCGCTCCCGAGACTCCGGGGCGTGTACAGCCCCAACTCATTATTACGTGAGAGTGTCACGGGTGGCGAGCTTCACAGGCATTGGCCTTCTTCACAGGCTCCGGGCCTTTCTCGGGAAGATAAACTTCACAGGCGTTTGCCTTCTTCACAGGCACCGGGCCTTTTTCAAAACGCGATGGCTTCACAGGCGTTCGCCTTCTTCACAGGCTCTGGGCCTTTTCCAAAACGCGACGGCTTCACAGGCGTTCGCCTTCTTCACAGGCTCTGGGCCTTTTCTAAAACGCAACAGCTTCACAGGCATTCGCCTTCTTCACAGGCTCTGGGCCTTTTCCAAAACGCAACAGCTTCA